>NC_079326.1:51990721-52361971 GCF_029931775.1 Euleptes europaea
CATCCCGCCACAAGAATCCTTAAAACAGACTTAATAGTATAGTTCACAGTCATCATTGCCAAGGCTGTTACACAAATACTGCATTTATGTCTGAGAGGAGAAAGAAAGGGAAAAAAAACCCCAAGAATACACACCAGATGTTAATTAGTGCATTTGTCTTTATTTTTCCTCTACCTCAACAATCTGGCCTTGAGGGTTTGTGCTATTTTTTTTTTCAGTTCACTGTAAAGATCTTTGTTTCTTTCCAGAGTCTGGATCATAAACTGTAAAGACAATGAGTCAGATATTCAAGGGGGAGAAATGCAGAAACCTCAGAGAAACATTAAACCCTTTCGCTCTTCCATCGTATACATTAAATAAAACATTTTGCAGGGCTTATTTATCCCAAGTGGGTTATTTCCTCCCCCCTTTCTCTGGCACTGTTTATGAGCAAGATGGTTTTTCGGAAAAGTCTTGTTCATTGGAGGGCAGGCCCGGAGCTCAGGGGTTGGGTTGCGCCAATGTTGGGCCGGTGGGCTACTGCTGGGCCGCTCTCCTGAGGTCGCTCTGGAATCTGGATTCAGTCTGAAATCAGCTGTTCACAGCATCCTTGCGCCTGAAACGCTTCTTCAGGACGCTAAAGCGATGCTCCCGGTTGCCAGGGTTGCCAGGTGGGTGATATTGGCAGGCAATTGCCCACCGATCTACCCAGCCACCCTGGAGAAGCGGCTGCATGTGCGCTTAGGGTTGCCAGGGGGGTGGTATTGGCGGGCAATTGCACGCGGCCGCCACACCAGAGAATCAGGGTGGATTGGCGGGCAATTGCCCGCCAATCCGCCCAGATGCTCTGGTGTGGCGGCCGTGTGCATGCGCACTTACGCGATGACAGCACTTCTGGTCTACCACCACAGGCAGTGGTGGTGCGGAATTACAGAAACTTAAAGAGAGCAATCCTGTCCCGCCTCAAACTCCTCTACTCCAGATTAAACATTCCCAACTCCCTCAGCCTTTCCTCGTAGGGCTTGGTCTCCAGGCCCCTTATCATCCTTGTCGGGTGCAGAGGAGAGCGAGGAGGATGATCGGGGGCCTGGAGACCAAGCCCTACGAGGAAAGGCTGAGGGAGTTGGGAATGTTTAGACTGGAGAAGAGGAGGTTGAGGGGGGACAGGATTGCTCTCTTGAAGTCTTGGAAGGGCTGTCACTTAGAGGAGGGCAGGGAGCTGTTCCTGTTGGCAGCAGAGGAGAGGACTTGAAATAATGGGTTTAAATTGCGGGAGGAAAGGTAGTAGGAAAAGTTGGATATTAGGAAAAGTTGGATATTAGGAAAAGTTCTTTTTTACAATAAGAGTTGTTTGACAGTGGAATCGGCTACCTAGGGAGGTGGTGAGCTCCCCCACTGCCAGTCTTTAAGCAGAGGTTGAACAAGCACTTGTCAGGGATGCTCTAGGCTGATCCTGCATTGAGCAGGGGGTTGGACTAGATGGCCTGTATGACCCCTTCCAACTCTATGATGATTCTATGAGTTCCCTAAGAGCAGGATTCAGAAATGTGTGTGTGTGTGTAAAGTGCTGTCAAGTTGCAGCCGACTTATGGCGACCCCATTTTTGGGGGTTTCATGGCAAGAGACTAACAGAGGTGGTTTGCCAGTGCCTTCCTCTGCACAGCAACCCTGGTATTCCTTGGTGGTCTCCCATCCAAATACAAACCTGGGCTGACCCTGCTTAGCTTGCGGGATCTGACGAGATCAGGCTAGCCTGGGCCATCCAGGTCAGGGCAAGATTCAGAAATACCAGTGGCTTAGTGGGAAAGCACTGCCATTAGCAGAACAGATCTGTGGGACCCATCCTATTAATATTATTAGAAGCACTGGATAGCCCCAGGCTAGCCTGATCTCTTCAGATCTCAGAAACGAAGCAGGGTCTGTTCTGGCTAGTATTTTGATGGGAGACCTCCAAGGAATACCAGGGTCCTGACGTGGAGACAGGCAATGGCAAACCACCTCTGAACGTCTCTTGCCTTGAAAATCCTATGGGGGTCGCTATAAGTCAACTGTGACTTGACAGCAATAAACAAACAAATACATAAAATGCAGAGTAAAAATCTTTTACTCTGTGGAAATGTTTATAACATGTAAATTCTTGTTTGAAGACTTAATTTCAACCAGGTTATTGTTATATAAATTAATGTAGCAAACCCTGTCCTGACCGGGAAGGTAAGCAGGGTCAGCCCTGGTTAGGACTTGGATGGGAGACCACCAGGGAAGTTCAGGGTTGCTAAGCAGAGGCAGTCAATAGCGAATGACTTGTCCTCTCTTGCCTTCAAAACCCTGTGGGGGGGGACATCATCAGTCAGCTGCGATTTGATGGCACTTTCCACCACCACCAAACCCTAAGGCATGTCTTGATTTGTGTGTTCATGCAACCCAAGAGAATTCACTGCAAAACCGGCACATAAATAAATCTTTGTTCTTTTATTAAACCTCCTGCTTCAGCGAACTGTCTACTGTTCAGGCACAATACAAAACTTACCTCAGACAAGTGACCCAAAGCCTTTAGATGTGCTACCCCAAAGACATCTTGTAACTAAAGGGAAGGCTTATATCTCAAAACCGAGCAGGTTCCCCAGATTTATCAGAGGGGCAGTGTGGGTCCCCTCGGTTTCAAGAAAGGGCCTGTTGCAGTAGGAATTTCGTCCTGATGTTTTCCCTGTTCTTTGGTCTCTTTTACAGCAGAAGGGAAAAAAACCAAGTTGAACCAAGTTGGGAATCGCTGCATATTCTGCTGCTCGAGGAGGAGCCTAAAATCTTAGCACGGACTTCTCCAAAATTCACTTTTGACCAGCCTTCCATTGACAGGAGTGGAAGCTGGGCTGTGTGCAGTCTAAAAAAGAACAACCCAGAGTTCTTTCGGAAGCTGCTGTTACTGTCAAAAGGAAGATAACATCTTTATCTCTTTCTGGAGGACTGCAACCACATCCACTTGATTGTCCAAGAGGGATGTTTCCTGACACTCTTCCCGACATGTTTGGAATGGAACCCTGCATCTTGGCAGCCTCTGATCATTCCTGCAGCATTGCCTAGTCCAGCAGGACCAAGAAAAGGATGAGGAACCAAAAAGCACTTTCCCTCCACTCAAACAGCTGAATAGTTGGCAGGGACTGGGCTGGTGGGGAGATGATTTGGTAGACGCGGGACAGCTACTGTCCCCGATGAAATGCCGGTTCGCTTGTTCTTCCATGAAGCAAATCCTCCTTGAATAGTCAACATTTATTAGAACTGTTTACTTACCTGTATGAAACCTATACAGAAGACTGATGTACATACAGTGAGAGACATTGCACTTCTGCATTGATAATATTCTTCTTGTCCACCATCATCCATGAAATGGGATGTATAGTTGGTGTATAATATTTGTGTGTGTTGAGTCCTATTGTGTAATTGTATATGTATATGTGTATATGTGTATTTGTTTAGACACAGTAGCTTATAAATATATTCTGCACTTAAAAGTATTTTTCACCCTTGTACTAATTTCCTTATCTTTTGATACCAGTACAGTGGTGTCTATTTTCTCCCCCAACCTCCAGGTGGTAGCTGGAGATCTCCCGCTATTGCAACTGATCTCCAGGCGACAGAGATCAGATCCCCTGGAGAAAATGGCCGCTTTGGCCAGTGGACTCTATGGCATTGAAGTCCCTCCCCTCTTTAAACTCCACCCCCTCAGGCTCTGCCCCCAAAATCTCCAGGTATTTCCCAACCTGGAGCTGGCAACCCTAGCTCTTTTGAACCCTGAGCATATGGGAGAGAAGCTCCAGAGGGAGGTTGAGGGCTGCCTGAGGGAGAGGGCAGACAGAAAAGGGCGGATTGTTTCAGTAAAGGAGGAAACAATTTTGGCCTTTTATGCCGGGATGTTTCCCCACGATCACCCCCGCCGACTGCTTTGGGCTTCCTTTTGTTTATGCCTGCCTTTTCCGACAATCAGAGGTCGGCTCGCTCTCCCTGCCAGTTTTGCCCGTGTTTTCCGGTTGCTGTTTTAGACAGAGTCTGGAAAATGCGGGCAAAACGTGCGGGGAGAACGAGGCGACCTCTGACAGTCAGGAAAGGCATGCATAATCAAAAGGAAGCCCCGAAGCAGTCGGCGGGGGTGACCGCGGGGAACCATCCCTGCATAAAAGGGCTTTGTGAAAGCCAGTGTGGTGTAGTGGCTAAGAGCAGTGGTTTGGAGCGGTGGACTCTGATCTGGAGAACTGGGTTTGATTCCCCTCTCCTCCACTTGAAGCCAGCTGGGTGACCTTGGGCTAGTCACAGCTCTCTTAGAGCTCTCTCAGCCTTACCTACCTCACAGGATGTCTGTTGTGGGGAGGGGAAGGGAAGGTGAATGTAAGCCGGTTTGATTCTTCCTTAAGTGGTAGAGAAAGTTGGCATATAAAAACCACTACTACTACTACTACTACTACTACTTCTTCTTCTTCTTCTTCTTCTTCTTCTTCTTCTTCTTCTTCTTCTTCTTCTTCTTCTTCTTCTTCTTCTTCTTCTTCTTCTTCTTCTTCTTCTTCTACAGAGGCTTAATAGGATATTCTTTGCCAAGTGAGGTTATTTCCTCCTGGTCATGAAAGGTTTCAGCTGCCCATTTCCACACTTTCAAAGGACAGGACATTTTTCTCCAGGCCAGTTGGCAATCTTAGTGCCTCAAGTAAAACATTCTTCAAATTGAATTTAGATAATACAGTTATCAGAGGAATGCCACAACGTTGCAAGGAAGGGCAGGAAGGAGTCAGCCAGTGAAGGAAGCTGGTGCTATACTACACATGATTCATAGGGTTGCCAACGCTGGGTTGGGAAATTCCTGGAGATTTGGGGGTGGAGCCTGTGTAGAGCAGGTTTTGGGGTGAAGCGGGCCCTCAGCAGGGTATAATGCCATAGAGTCTACCCTCCAAAGCAGCCATTTTCTCCAAGGGAACTGATCTCTCTAGTCTGGAGATCAGTTGTAATTCCAAGAGATCTCCAGTTCTCAGCTGGAGGTTGGCAACTCTACATATGAACAGTGTTAGAAACCACAGCTCCATAGCAGATGTATCAGGCAGGAGTGGTATAATCAATTCCTGTCTCTAATGGGTGTGCAAAATATGTGGATTGGAGTCTTCACAAAACATCAAAACGAGCAATTAAAGATGATGCCTGAGGGAAAAAATGGGAATAAACCACTGAGGACAAGCATCATCTAGATTCCCAGGAATCAGTGGGGCAGCAAACATTTTCTTAGCCCTTGCCTTTCTTATTGCATCCAGCAGAGGGCAGCAATTATGCTGCTTCCTTGCAAAGCCTTCCTTAGAAGAACTATGGTTTTAGCTTTTGCTTTACTCTTTATTTGCCACCCGGTGGCTGATCAGGGGATTACACAACAAGGTAAATTTCCTTTTAAAAAAATTAAAAATTAAAAGATGTGCTATTGGTACACAGATATTACTGCTTAGTTTTGCACAGAGTAATGATCTCCGTTTATCCATAAGGAAGACATTGGTGCATGTATGCAATTATATGTGTATATTTATATTGTCTTTATCTAAACACACAGTAATTGCTAACTCTTGTATATAAGGTTGCCAACCTCCAGGTACTAGCTGGAGATCTCCTGCTATTACAACGGATCTCCAGCCGATAGACATCAGTTCACCTGGAGAAAATGGCCGTTTTGGCAATTGGGCTCTATGGCATTGAAGTCCCTGCCCTCTCCAAACCCCGCCCTCCTCAGGCTCAGCCCCCAAAACCTCCTGCCGGTGGCAAAGAGAGATCTGGCAACCCTACCTGTATACCTCAAAACCAGTTAGGTCCAACAGAAAGGGACACTTGAGTATACAGTGGTTACAAGGATGAACTTGGCTTAGCCATGTAAACTTCCTAGCTGGCCTTAGGTTACATTCAGGCTTGGTCCTACAGTAGGGTTGCCAGGTCCCTCTTTGCCTCTGGCGGGAGGTTTTTAGAGTCTAATGAGGGTGGGGTTTGGAAAAGGGAGGGACTTCAATGCCACAGAGTCCAATGGCCAAAGCAGCCATTTTCTCCAGGGGAACTGATCTCTATCAGCTGGAGATCACTCGTAATAGCAGGAGATCTCCAGCTAGTACCTGGAGGTTGGCAACCCTACCCTACAGACTCAGCTGCAAATGAGGATGGTTACAGACATGCAGTTTTGTCTGTTTGGGGGACGATTTCTTTTATTTCTCTTTATCACTGTTGTTAGGCATGTTAGTTTTCTCTGATGTTTTTGTTCTCTAGTTCTACCAGTTTCAACAGGAAAAGCTTTGTTATTCCTCTGCCTCCCGAACACACCTCTGTTGGTTGTCCCCTCGAGCAAAGGATCCCACTTGCCATCTATCAGGCATCAAGGCAAAAGGATCCCTCGCTTGCTGAATGGACAGAAGCAGATCTTTGGCAGCTTCGGACTACAGGGGGAGGGCTGTGCCTGACTGGTCGAGCCTCTGCTTGGCATGCACACGGTCTCAGGTTCAGTCCCCGGCATCTCCAGTTAAAGGATCTGGCAGTAGGTGGTGTGGAAGACAAATCAAAGGGGTGAGAGGAAACATTCCAGATGAAATATGGAACAGTCGATACAGTATCTTAACCTTCAGGTGGGGCCTGGAGATCTCCTAGAATCACAATTGATCGCCAGACAACAGAAATCAATTCCCTGGGAGAAAATGGCTGCTTTGGAGGGCGGACTCTATGGTATTATCCTCTGCTGAGGTCCAGCCCCTCCAGTAACCCTGCCCTCCACAGACTCCACCCCCAAATTTCCAGGAATTTCCCAACCCAGAATTGGCAAACCAATCCATTAAAAACTTACATTTCCTCTGGCTTTAGATAACTGTGTATTTTGTGGCCAGTGTATCTCTGATGGTTAATATTTAAAGAAATGGAAATGCCCTTCCTTTTACTTGGGACTCTGCTTTTTGGGACAGGTTCAGGGACATAGGTTTGCCAATCTTGTGTTGAGAAATTCCTGGAGATTTGGGGGCAGAGCCTAGGAAGAACAGGGTTTGGGGAGGAGAGGGACCTCACCAGCACTGGCAACCCTTCAGGGGCAGCCAAAGGTTTTTTGCCCTAGGTCCAGACGCCCGTGTGGTCCTTGACTGTTAAAGGCGAGAGTTCCCGCGTCAATTTCTGTTGGGGGCTTTTCAAACAGTAAGTGACCAAATGCTCCAAGGTGATGTAACCTGCGAGATCAGCCTCTCCAAGTGACAAATGACAGTCTCGTTCTAAAACGAGCAGGGAAAGATTGCGTCTAACTAGGAAATGCAGATGAGGTTAAACTCTCGCGGGTGGCCAGATGCAACGTTGAGCTCATCTTGGCAATGGCGCAGTGTGCAGGACTCATGCCAATTAATTAGGGTAAGAGGCACAGTCAAAAATTGCCCATTGAGCATTACGGCTGGTTGACTGGCACAAAAGGAAGAGTGTGTCAGTGGTTGGGTTTGAAGCCAGAATTAGGGGTCACGTCTCATCCAAGACTTTTGCTGTACCCATGCATATGGACATCGACCCTTGGGTGTGTGTTTTGCATGCACCTGTAAAAATCTGTGATAACGACAAGCAAACTACTCTCCATACTTAAAATTATTTCCATTTATGCTCAAGGGTTTGCCCCATATTGTCACTAATTTTTGAAAATGTCCATCTTGGAAAATATTTTTTCCTCAGGTGCAGAGGCAGGCAAATGTTTATTTATGTTATGAAAGGTCCACTCCTTTCCTGCTCTCCAAGGGACACACAAGGCAGCTCATACAAGATCATAGAATCATAAAATCACAGAGTGGGAAGGGGCCATACAGGCCATCTAGTCCAACCCCCTGCTCAATGCAGGATCAGCCTAGAGCATCCCTGACAAGTGCTTGTCCAGCCTCTGCTTAAAGACTGCCAGTGAGGGGGAGCTCGCCACCCCCCTAGGTAGCTGATTCCACTGTCGAACAACTCTTACTGTAAAGAATTTTCCCAATATTCAGCCGATACCTTTCCGCCCTCAATTTAAACCCATTATTGCAAGCCCTATCTTCTGCTGCCAACAGGAACAGCTCCCTGCCCTCCTCTAAGTGGCAGCCCTTCAAATACTTAAAGAGAGCAATCCTGTCTCCCCTCAACCTCCTTTTCTCCAGACTAAACATTCCCGACACCCTCAGCCTTTCCTCATAGGGCTCGGTCTCCAGGCCCCTGATCATCCCCGTTGCTCTCTTCTGCACCCGCTTGATTCTGTCCACATCTATTGATCCCATTTTATTCACCTGCTCTCCCCACAAGAATCTCAAGGTGATGTATATGGTTTGCCCTCCCAACAGCCCTGCGAGGTAGGTTAGATCACCCAGTGAGTTTCATGGTAGAATGAGGATTGGAACCCTGGTTTCCCTGGTCCAAGTCCAGCACTCAAACTCAAGTCTACTCATCACACTCAATTTGCTGATTGCCTGGGGGTGGGGATGTGCCGTCCTTTTGATGGCGGTAGAAAGGGCCATCAAGTTGTACTTGACTTATGGCAACCTCATCATTTATTTAATTAGATTTTTATCCCGCCCTATTCCTGCCAAGACAGGGCTCAGGGTGGCTCACTACATACAAATGATGTGTGTGTGTGTGTAAAGTGTTGTCAAGTCGCAGCCGACTTATGGCGACCCCATTTTGGGGGGTTTCATGGCAAAAGACAAACAGAGGTGGTTTGCCAGTGCCTTCCTCTGCACAGCAACCCTGGTATTCCTTGGTGGTCTCCCATCCAAATACTAACCAGGGCTGACCCTGCTTAGCTTCTGAGATCTGACGAGATCAGGCTAGCCTGGGCCATCCAGGTCAGGGCACATACAAATGATACCCTCCAATAATATAGAAAAGAGCCAGAGTCCAGTAGCACCTTAAAGTCTAACAAAAGTTCTGGCAGGGTATCGATCTGGGCTGGCGAGGCATGGCCCAGCCCGACCAAGTGACATTTATGTCATATCCAACCCTCGTAACAAATGAGTTTGACACCCCTGGGCTAAAGTGTAGGATTTGGATGGGGGGGGGGACACCTGGGGTCAGATCCTCACTTGCCCTCATGCTCACTGGGTGACTTTAAGCCAGTGACACTCTCAGCCTAGCCCTCCTCACAGGGCTGTCGTGGAGAGAAAACAAGGGATATATATATATATATATATATATATATATATATGAAAGCATCGTCTTGCTACTGTCATGCAAGGACAAAGCAAAAGAGGCAATGTGACTTTCAACTGCAGGTAGAATTTGTGTGTATGTTTCTGCTCCGCAGTGTGTATTTATTATTTTCCAGCTTTTTCTCTCTGTGAAAATATTCCTGTTTCGTGCTCGTATATTAATACTCTTCCGGAAAGGCTTGGAAGAGAAAGCTTTTATACGTTGTATACGAGGGAGTGGGGAGAGGAATCTGAAATCTGGAATGTTTAATTTGGAAGGGGTGGGAGAGGATTTCTGCTCACGAGATGAAACGCGTTAACCTGCCCGCCTCACACTTTCTCTTGAACTGGACACAGGGTACAGCTGGGGATGGTGTAAGCGATTCTATTAAATGCTTGTGCAGTTGCCAACCCAGCCCTGTACGCTGGTATTTCTTCCCCATCCTGTGAGTCATCGTTCAGCACCATCCTAAATGTTTACTCAGAAGAAAGTCCCATTGAGTTCAGAGTGATTTGGGGACCAGAACATGCCAAGCTCAGTATTTCCAGTCCAGGTTTTCTTGAATCATATCAGGGCAGTTTGAGAAGAGGTGGGTTGCCAACTTGGAAAGTGGTCCTTCTAGCTTGCTCTTTAATATCAGTTTGATTTCCAAGCAGTTATCAGCTGATGTTATTTAACTGTGTGCCATGTAAAGCTTCAACTGCCTTTCCCCATTCATTAAACCTCTATTCAAGGGAAGTTTCCCCCCCCACCCCGCCTAGTTGCATCCTGAGAAAAATTGGGAATCCCCTGGAAAAGAGCAGCTGAACCCCTTCTCCTATTTCTAGTTCTTGTTGATCACCAGTCTCTCTCAGGGGTCTTCAACATTTTTGAGCCTGTGGTCCCTTTGGAATGCTGACACAGGATGGTGGGTAGGGTTGCCAATCTCCAGGTACTAGCTGGAGATAGAGATCAGTTCACCTGGAGAAAATGGCCGCTTTGGCAATTGGACTCTATGGCATTGAAGTCCCTCCCCTACCCAAACCCAGCCCTCCTCAGGCTCCACCCTCAAAATCTCGTGCCACTGGTGAAGAGGGACCTGGCAACCCTAGATTCAGTGTTGGGAGGGAACAGAGCTAGAGGTCTGTTTCCATGCACACAGTCGGCCAGGGATGGTGCTTTGTGGGGGACGAGGACCGCATGTCTAGGGTTGCCAACCTCTGGGTACTAGCTGGAGGTCTCCTGCTATTACAACTGATCTCCAGGCAATAGAGATCAGTTCACCTGGAGTATATGGCCCCTATTGCAATTGGATTCTATGGCACAGAAGTCCCTCCCCTTCCCAAATGCCGCCCTCCTCAGGCTCCACCCAAAAAAACCCTCCCTCCAGTGGCGAAGAGGGACTTGGCAACCCTAGTAGTGGGGGCAAACACAAAATGGCTGCCACAGGAGGCGGAGCCATCAGCAAAATGTCAGGCAGCAAGATTATGCATCATCCTAATAGCAACTCTTCAACATTTCAGGCAGAAGCTCTGCTTAACAGGATGCCTTTTAATCTGCACAGCCAATAAGAGCTCCAGTAACCAATCAGAAGCCCTGATAGGCAAAAGCCCACCTCACCCCCTCCCACTGTAAAAAAATACATGGCGGGTACAAGGAAAGGCATCGGTGGGTGTCATGGCACCTATGGGCGCCCTGCTGGGGAATGCCGGTCTATCTCATGTTCATCCCACCTTTCTTCCAGGGAGCTTAGGGCAATTGACTTGGTTCTCACCTCCCCCCTTTTATCCTCACAACAACCCTGCAAGGTACATTAGCCTGCCTGAGAGTGATTGGCTCAGATTACTCAGTGAGAGGGTTGCCAGGTCCCTCTTCACCACCAGTGGGTGGTTTTTGGGGTGGAGCCTGAGGAGGGTGGGGTTTGGGGGAGGGGAGGGACTTCAATGCCATAGAGTCCAATTGCCAAAGCGGCCATTTTCTCCAGGGGAACTGATCTCTATTGGCTGGAGATCAGTTGTAATAGCAGGAGATCTCCAGCTAGGACCTGGAGGTTCAACAAAAACAAACCCGAGCTACTTTCAAAACTAGTACTAAAAATTGTAGCTACAATGGCTAAATCATATAAACCCTCATATAAGTAAATAATGAATTCGGTAAGCAATGCATAAGAACGGGAAAAAAGCTAACCAAATTCATTATTTACTTATATGAGGGTTGATATGATTTAGCCATTGTAGCTACAATTTTTAGTACCTGGAGGTTGGCAATCCTACTCAGTGAGTTTCGGGGCAGAGGTGAGATTGGAACTTGGCTCTCCCCAGTCCAGAACCCAGATTTCCATTCTACCGCACTCACTTTTTAAAAAAAGATCTTTGTGCCTTTCATCTGAATTGCAAGCCATTCTTCCAAAAACAGTCTTCCCTATTGTAACACTGTATTGGTTTCATAAAGAAATACCCATAAAATTCCCCAATGACGCATGTGTTTGTGTGTATTAAATATTTAGCTAAAACCAATTAGCAATGCCACAATGACAGCTTTAAAAGGAATTTTAAAGAACATTTTTCCAGCAGTTTTAAAGGCTAATATTATAAACATGTTTGGATCTATTTGTCAGGCTGATCTGTTTTCCCAGGCTTTTCGGGGGGGGGGGGCAGGTCAGGGGATGGTGGGATGCTGGAGCTGATAGTGGGGAGGAATCCTCTCCTTGGAATGACATCAGTTGTAAGTATTTTCGTTTGATCATTTTGCAAATGGGAAACATGTGCAAAGAGATTAGTGATTAATGCTGCTTAAAATATATTTAACTGTACATGCTGATCTAAAAATCTGGCGCCAATTATCTTCTTAGCAAGGAAGCAACCCAAGTCAAACTAATTGGCCAATGCCTGGTTAAAAACCATGGAAGAACACTAGGGTTGCCTGGTCCCTCTTCGCCACCGGCTGGAGGTTTTTGGGGCAGAGCCAGGGCCATTTTAACGCATGGGCCTGATGGGCACTTGCCTGGGGGCCCCACGAGCATAGGGGCCCTATGCTAATCTGTGTATGTTAAGTGACTTGCCATAAATAAATACTACCACACAAAGTCTATACTAAACTTTTTATTCCTGTGAGTGGTTGTCGTAGGGGCCCCAGCACACTGGTTTGCCCAGGGGCCCATAATGCTGTTAAGACGGCCCTGGGCGGAGCCTGAGGATTTGGGGAGGGGAGGGACTTTAATGCCATAGAGTCTAATGGCCAAAGCAGCCATTTTCTCCAGGTGAACTGATCTCTATCGGCTGGAGATCAGTTGTAATAGCAGGAGAGCTCCAGCTAGTACCTGGAGGTTGGCAACCCTAAAGAACACACTGATCAAAATCATGATCTTGAGATGGTCATGCCGAATATTTAGGTTGTCGAATGCTTAGACTGATGAGCTCTCCCAATAGCCAAAAATATTGAGTGCATTTCTACCTTGTCTGCTGTGCATTGCAGACTATTCTTGGTAAGGTTTGGGGTGGGTGGGGCATGGGATGAAGGAATGTCACTCAAAGAGGCGGCATCACTTCTGGGTTAAGGCCCAGAAGTGCTGCCACCATGTTGAGCAACTCTCTAGGAATTCACTCAGTCTCTATGGTAAATACCACAGACATTGGGTGAATTCTTAGAGCACTGTCTGACGAGGTGGCATCACTTCCAGGTCTTTACTTGGTGGTGACATTGCCACATGAAGCAGTGCCATCTCCATCCCCGGTTTTGCTCCTGCTTCTGCATTGAATGGTGGTGGGGCCAGAAACACGGGGGCAGAAGGCTGCCTGCTATAGCAGACAACCTCAGAAGCCCAATTTTTGGGGTGGGGACTGTTTCAGGTCACACAGTCAATACCAGTGGAAGGCTGGCACTTAGGATGTACCCTAAGCCTTCCAAGACCATCCTCTTGGGGCTGGAAACTGCAATGGGAGAGCAGTGCTTGGAGGCCATCTATTGATCATTCCCTCAAGGGTCACTGATAAACTCCAAAAGTCTTGGGATCTTTGGAAGAACATCATTTGAAAATTACTGAAATAGGCAGATGCCTTTGAAAAGCCAAGTTGATCTTCACCAGTGTTGCTCCACACGAACAGGTAGGGTTGCCCGGTCCCTCTTCCCTCTTTGGGGGGTGGAGCCTGAGGTGGGTGGGGTTTTGGGAGGGATGTCAATGCCATAGAGTCCAATGGCCAAAGCAGCCATTTTCTCCAGGTGAACTGATCTCTATTGGCTGGAGATCAGTTGTAATTGTGGGAGATTTCTGGCTCTGGCAGGAGATTGGTAAATAGGGTTGCCAACCTCCAGGTAGTAGCTGGAGATCTGCTATTACAATTTATCTCCAGCTGATAGAGATCAGTTCCCCTGGAGGAAATGGCCGCTTTGGCAATAGGACTCTATGGCATTGAAGTTCCTCCCCCCCAAAACCCCGCCCACCTCAGGCTCTGCCCCAAAAACCTCCCACTGGTGGCCCCACCTTCTCCACAAGGTGTCTGTTGTGGGGAGAGGAAGGGAAGGAGATTGTAATCCAGTTTGATTCTCCTTAAAAGGTAGAGAAAGTCGGCATATAAAAAACAAATCTTCTTCTTCATCTTCATGTGTAGGAGTGGGGGAAACAAACCTGGTTCTTCAGATTAGAGTCCACCACTCTTAACCACTACATCGCGCTGGCTCTCTTAACTGATCTCCTTTCCGCCTCCGAAGCTAAGATTTTTCTTTTCTTTTGATATCTATGTCCTATTTATCACAGCAAAAAGCCTTCCATCTGGAAACTGTGCCGGCCCACAATGTTGCTTTCTTCTTCTTCCACACACAATAACCACAGATATTAAGCACTTAATGCTTCCTCCCATGTTGCTCGCCGCACATGGCAGCAAATTGGTGTCAGCCCGGCCTCCAAAGGCCAGACGGAAATTATTGCTAGGAGCCAGCGTTCCTTCTGGGACGTTGACTTAATATCTCAGCAATTAAGAGGACCGCATTGTTGAGCTGCAGAAAGAACACTTTGTGCAAGTGACACAAGCAGAGGGTTGCACAACACATCGGTTGAATGACGACGGAGCTTCTTTAAAAACGAACGTTGAAGATTATTCCCACTTGTGAAAACCGCAGGTTGGATGACGGTGCTGAAACACCTGCTTGACAGAGGACTTCACGGGATTCTCATTCAAGGCTTGGGACTAGGGTTGCCATTAACAAGCTGAGAAATTCCTGGACATGTGTGGGTAGAGTAGGGTTGCCTATTATTTTGGGTGCGGTGGAACACGGGCAGGATGGTGCTGCTGCACTCGTCTTGTTTGTGGCTTCCTACAGGCACCTGGTTGGCCACTGGTGTGAACAGACTGCTGGACTTGATGGGCCTTGGTATGATCCAGCAGGGCTTTTCTTATGTTCTTATGTTCTTATGCCGACCTCCAGGTGGTTGTAAAAAGCCTGACACAGTAACAACTCCAATGGTTATCAAATATGAACTAAGCATATATTGTGCAAGAAGTCAAGTACAAACGACAATGTGCCACATCACATACAACTACACAAATATATACACGCACAAAAAGTGATACATGCACAGAAAGTTAGTCACTCTCTAGGAGTGTCATGTATACAGAAAGTCTCTAGGCCTATGCAATTTTCCAATGCGTATAACTTGTTTTCTGTTCCTTTCCAGGTCGGAATCATTGATAAGTATATATCTTTTTGTATCAGCTGAAGCTTTTCCTAGAGAGTGACTAACTTTTTGTGCGTGTATATATTTGTGTAGTTGTATGTGATGTGGCACATTGTCGTTTGTACTTGACTTCTTGCACAATATATGTTTAGTTCATATTTGATAACCATTGGAGTTGTTACTGTGTCAGATTTTTTACAGTCTAAATTTGTACACAGTGGTGTTCTTTTGCTTAAAACCTCCAGGTGGTAGCTGGAGATCTCCTGCTATTACAACTGATCTCCAGCCAATAGAAACCAGTTCCCCTGGAGAAAGTGGCCGCTTTGGCCATTGGACTCTATGGCATTGAAGTCCCTCCCCTTCCCAAACCCCACACTCCTCAGTCTCTGTCCCAAAAACCACCCACCGGTGGCGAAGGGGGACCTGGCAACCCTAGCACCTTCCCTTGTGGGGAAGCAGGCAGGGAGAGTTCAGGGTATGGGGAAGAGCCGATGGCTCGGATCTCAATTCCGACCGAGTTTCTGGCTGCCTCCGAGCTGTCAGAAACAAGTATCTGTAAACAGATAGATAAATGTGCTCCTAAGCCATTTTGACATAGGATTATTCACTTTTGACATGTTATGAACATTAAAGGAAATTTAACGTCCATCTGGACCGCCGGCTTTTGCCAAATGCCACAGCTACCAGCTGCAAAATATCGACGCTCGAAGCCGCCCAGCTGCTGCCTGGGCGGCCTGTGCCAAGAAGGAGCGCACGCTGCCAAGGCTCTCGGTTAGTGCGCAGTCGGAATGAGGAGAGCTGTTCTGTGAAAGAAGGATTTGGCAGGGACCAGGGTTCTCAAGCTGGGCTCTTCACGCTCTCTCTCCTCCCACCTTTGCATGTTGATCACTTTCAGGAAAGGAAAGGATTGCAGGTAGGGCTGCCAACCTCCAGGTGCTAGCTGGAGATCTCCTGCTATGACAACTGATCTCCAGCTGATAGAGATCGGTTCGCCTGGAGAAAATGGCCACTCTGGCCATTGGACTCTATGGCATTGAAGTCCCTCCCCTCCCCAAACCCTGCCCTCCTCAGGTTCAGCCACAAAATCCTCCCGCTGGTGGCGAAGAGGGACCTGGTAACCCTGATTGTGGGTTAAGGAAGGAAGCTGCATGAGTCAGTTACAGGACTGTGCTCTACAACAAAGCCAAGCGGGGAGGGAGGAACCTTCCTGAACTCCAGCTTAACAGAAGTACAGAAGAACATAAGAAAGGCCATGCTGGATCAGTTCAAGGTCCATCAAGTCCAGCAGTCTGTTCACACAGTAGCCAACCAGGTGTTCTGAATAGGGTTGCCAGATCCCTCTTTGCCACCAGCGGGAGGTCTTTAAGGCGGAGCCTGAGGAGGGTGGGGTTTGGGGAGGGGAGGGACTTCAATGCCATAGAGTCCAATGGCCAAAGAGGCCATTGTCTCCAGGTGAACTGATCTCTATCAGCTGGAGATCAATTGTAATAGCAAGAGATCTCCAGGTACTAGCTGGAGGTTGGCAACCCTATAAATGAGGGAAGGGAAGGACCATGTTATAAGCCTCTTTGGGTCCCTATTGGGGAGAAATATGTAGTAATTGTGTGCGGTCAAGTCACAACCAACTCAAGACAACCCAATTAAGGTCCACCTGGGGCTTTCAAGGCAAGAGATGAACAGAGGTGGTTTGCCATCGCCTTCCCCTGCATAGCAACCCTGAAATTCCTTGGTGGTCTCCCATCCAAGTATCAACCAGGGTTGACCCTGCTTAGCTTCCAAGATCTGACAAGATTGGGCTAAGCTGTAGAGTTGCCAGGTCCACGTTGGCCACTGGTAGGGGATGGGGGGTAGGGTTGCCAGTTCCAGGTTGAGAAACTCCTGGAGATTCGGGGATGGGGCTTGGGGAGGACAAGGATCTCAGTGGGGTACAATGCCATGGATTCCACCCTCCAAAGCTTCCATCCTCTCCAGGGGAACTGATCTCAGTAGTCTGGAGATGAGGTGTAATTCTGGGGGAATTTTGAAATGTAATAAAATAAATAAATAAGGCAACTTCATGTGTCCATCCTATTCACCTTCTGCAAACAGGGAGCCAGTTTTTCAACAGTTCATCTGTGTCTGTCAACCTATTCATAGCTATTCAACAGGTTGCTTCAAAATGTTAATTCCTAACACTGCAGTATTCCACAATTGGCTTTTCATGCATGCCTGTTCTCATAAAGTACATAAGAAAGGACCTGCTGGATCAGACCAAGACCCACAGCCTGTTCACACAGTGGCCAGCCAGATGCCTCTATGAAGCCCACAAAAAAGATGGCTGCAGCAGCATTGTCCTGCCTGTGTTCCACAGCACCTAATATAATAGACATGCTCCTCTGATGCTGGAGAGAATAGGTATGCATCATCACTAGTATCCAGTTTTACTAGTAGCCATGAATACCCCTCTCTTCCATGAACATGTCCACTCCCCTCTTAAAGCCTTCCAAGATGGCAACCCTCCCCACATCCTGGGGCAGGGAGTTCCACAATTTAACTAGGCGTTGTGCGAAGAAATACTTTTATCTGTTTTGAATCTCTCACCCTCCAGCTTCAGCAGATGTCCCCACGTTCTAGTATTACAAGAGACGGAGAAAAGCTTCTGCTTATTCGCTCTCTCCATACCATGCATAATTTTGTAGATCTCTATCATGTCTCCCCTTAACCACCTTCTTTCCAAGCTAAACAGCCCTAAGCGTTTTAACCGCTCCTCATAGGGCAGTTGCTCTAGTCCCCTGATCATTTCGGTTGCTCTTTTCTGCACCTTCTCAAGCTCATTCGTGGAATTCCTGTCATCCCACGCAAAGAACTGTTGTAACGCGCAATGGTGCTTGAAGTGTGATCCTGTCTTCTGTATGACTCATCAGAACGAGAGAGACAATTGGATTCTTCCTGGGGCCGTTTGATAACCTGTGGGGGGCTCAGCCATAATTTCTAGCGCTGCTGTTTGACCGTTTGAGCCAAGCGACGGTACACAGAACCAACAGGGGTCCCCGCTGAAGCAATAATCCTGATAACGTCTTTCAGCTAAATGGGATTGATTATTGGGTCCACAAGGCAAGGTCGTAGTAACTGTGGTATTTCAGCGCGGTAACCGTTCCGATCATCCATCCCGGTCTCCTCCGCCACCGCAGAGCTTTTACTTGGAGCATTTTTCTTGATCATCCCTGCCGTGGAGGGAATTGCGTGCCTCCCTGCTGCATAAACGGACATGATTGCGTCTCCCTTCCCCACAGATGGAGGGCTATCATAAATGGCTGCATTTAGAAGCTCGGCAGTCACCGAAGTGTCCTCACGGGTCATAAACTCGGGAAAATAATCCTGATTCAGGCTATTTGCTCTACTCGGCGGTGAGTCAAAATGTTCCCATTTAAGGTCACTCACGTTTCTCAGGCCACTGCTTTTTCTCTCTTCAGCTTCCCCTCACCCCAAAACGAAGGGGTTGGGTGTATCCCACCCTTTCCCCCATAGAATATCTGAAAGGCTGACAAGGTGGGAAGTGAAGGTTATTTGTATGAAGGTTATTACAGTGCGAGGCCGAAAACCCTGAAAGCGATCCCTTCAGAATCACCCAGTGCAGCTATAAGTTTGGTCAAGGTGAGTCAAATTGCAACAGACCCTGTTGGTGGCTCTGAGGGGGTTGCTAACCTCCAGGTAGTAGCTGGAGATCTCCCGCTATTACAACTGATCTCCAGTCGATATAAACCAGTTCCCCTGGAGAAAATGGCTGCTTTGGCCATTGGACTCTATGGCATTGAAGTCCCTCCCCTCCCCAAACCCTGCCCTCCTCAGGCTCTGCCCCAAAACCTCCTGCCGGTGATCTGTTGAGCTCCTCCCCCTGCCATAGGGCAGGCCATATGTGCCATATTGGGGATGACTCCTCCTAGACCTTCTTTCCGTTGCTTGAAATTTTCTCCAGCCTCTGAAACAGATTAAACTACGGTTATTGCTTTGTGCTTCTCACTTCCCCAAGCAGACATTTGTTACAGCACAACCTCATGGGACCAGTTTCCTTGGGAGAAGAAAATGACTGGTGGTGTCCTCGTAATATCTTGTGAATCGCAAATATCGGTGGGAAGCCAGAGGCCGGACACTGCTAGTCCCCAGGCATGTTTGGTCTCCCAAAGGATACCACCGTCCCCTTACTGCTGCGTTGCTTCTTTTCAACAACCTCCCCCTAGATGGGTTAAAAATTATCCGCACCAGCTATTATTTCGGGTGGGCGTGGCTTCCACGGTGGGGGTGGGGTTAGCTAAAGAGTAATCTGATACCTTTAGTGGCCGTTTAGTGGACACCTCTTGCTCTCCTTCAAAGAGCAGGCGTGAAACTAGAAGGGGAGGGCTGTTGCTTCATTTGGACAACCTCCAGAACCGGATGATCCATAAAAAATATTTGAGGATAACCTAACACATATACGAGCCCCGGCCGGCAGAAAAGGCAGTTGAGTACTATGGAAACTGGAGCTCACTTCCATGATTTGATTCATTCTCGAGAATCTAACTCGAAGAGGAAATTTTTACTGTTGCTAGAAATAGCCTTCCAAAAAAAGCAGACACGAAAGCCATAGCGGGAATTTCGTGCGATATCCAGCGTACAAGGGATTTCTCCATCTCCCAAGCAAAAAAACTCTGATTGCTACTGTGTTGTTTTTTTTCTTTCTTAAACAAATGTAAGGTCTGGCTTTTCACACAACAGATGGCTGAGAAATAAGGGATACTCAGATCGCATCTCAAGGGCCCTTTATGCACACACACAGAGGGCCTTAACGCATGGCCGTTTTGTCCTGGGATTCTCCCGCGAATGTAGCGAATCTCCGCAGTCAACACGCACGTCGGATCCCGCCTGCAGGATCAACCCACCTCCCTTCTGAAACTTCCCCAGGTTTACCAATTCCAGCTTTGTTATGGTTTAAACGAAAGAAACGCAGCAGCTGCGAGAGCTCGCCCATGTGTTTCAGCGCTCGGGTAAACCCCCTTTCCTTCAGACACGGGCTACAAACTACAAAGCAGGGGGTGCTGGGAAGCTCCTGGAAGTGTCACGTCAGTGCAGTACATGCTGGTTTGCTAACAGGAAGAAGAAGAAGAAGAAGAAGAAGAAGAAGAAGAAGAAGAAGAAGAAGAAGAAGAAGAAGAAGAAGAAGAAGAAGAAGAAGAAGAAAGAGATAGATGCAGGACGGGTCACCATGTGTTCGGTTTTGGGATTGTGGGACAGAAAAGTGTGAGTCCAGTCGCAAGACAAAACGGCCATGCGTCAACAGCTAGAGAGAGAATACGTACATACATATTGTCAGAGACAAAGGTTCTCACTGGAAATGACAGTCATGCTAGGAAAAGTTGAGGGCAGCAGAGGAAGACCCAACAAGAGATGGATTGACTCTGTAAAGGAAGCCATGGCCCTCAGTTTGCAAGACCTGAGCAAGGCTGTTAAGGAAAGGACGTTTTGGAGGATGTTGATTCATAGGGTTGCCATGAGTTGGAAGTGAATTAATGACACTTAACACACACACACACACACACACACACACACACACACACACAAGTTATCCCCCTAAATTGCATGTAAATCATGCATGGCACAGGCATGGGGTGGCTTGCTGAAAATGGTAGTCCATCAGAAAGCTCTCTTTCAGACTGTGGCTCAAAAATCATCCCAGTGATAAGGCCCCTAAGGGGTTTTATGTCCATGCCCACTTGGCAATTACCAGTGCAAGAAGACTTGGAGGTTCATTGCAGGGTTTGGACACATTGGCCATTTATGCATGGCTGTTTCCTCGCAGTCACCCCTGCCAACTACTTTGGGGCTTTGCTTTGATTATGCTTGCATTTTCCGACCATCAGAGGTCATCTCGCTCTCCCTGCGCATTTCCTCCGTGTTTTCTTGATTTGTGCTTAGCCAGCATCCAGAAAATGTGGGCAAAACGTGCGGAAACATGCGGAGAGAGTGAGGAGACCTCTGACAGTCAGAAAATGCAAGCATAATTACAGCAAAGTCCCAAATTAGTCAGTGGGGTGACCACAAGGAAACAGGCATGCATAAATGGCCCAAGTGTGCTTCACCCCAGGTGCTAAGATATCAAAACTGATTGCTGGCTTGCGGGGCTCAACGGTCAAATCCTGCAGCCAGAGATGCGAAAGAAAATGCATCTCTTTCTTCACAGGCAGAAGCTGCTCCCTAAGGAATGTGGTCATGGGAATTAACTTTGCATGCACATTTGTTTGGTTTTGAGGGCTTTCATCTTCCAAAGTCAAACGAAACAAGCTACAGTGGCCACGAATCGTTGGCGTAAACTGCTGACCTCTTTGAGCAGAGGGGGGTGGAAAAGAAGAACCTCTTTGCCGGAGGACACGGCTGGGAGGTTTGCCAGCAGAGATTTGATGCCCCTTCCCTTCTCCAAGACCTGGATCAGCACTCCCAGAGCAGACTTCTCATACTCTGAAACCAGCTGCTTTGACAAAGGAGATGTAAATGTTGCGGCTTTATAATTATGAGACTAAACTAATAATTAACTGGAGACTGTGTCTCATGCATGCAATGCAATCTGTTCTCTTGAAACACTTCCCAGGAGGGATCATAGCTCACTGGTTGAACACTGCCTTTGCATGCCCCTGGTCCCAGTTTCAATTGTGGGCATCTCCAGTTTGAAGCATCTTAAGAACATAAGAAAGGCCATGCTGGATCAGACCAAGGTCCTGCAAGTCCAGCAATCTGTTCACACAGTGGCCAACCAGGTGCCTCTAGGAAGCCCCCAAACAAGGCGACTGCAGCAGCATTCTCCTGCCTGTGCTCCAAAGCACCCAATATAATAGGCATGCTCCTCTGAGACTGGAGAGAATAGGTGTGCATCACGACTAGTATCCATTTTTACGAGTAGCCACGAATACCCCTCTCCTCCATGAACATGTCCAGTCCCCTCTTCAAGCCTTCCAAGTTGGCAGCCATCCCCACATCCTGGGGCAGGGAGTTCCACAGTTGTGTGAAGAAATACTTCCTTTTCTCTGTTTTGAATCTCTCACCCTCCAGTAGATGACCCCGTGTTCTAGTATTATGAAAGAAGGAGAAAAGCTTCTCCCTGTCTGCTCTCTCCATACCATGCATAATTTTATAGACCTCTTGGGTTGGGAGAGAAATGCAGAGGAGCTCCTGTCGTACACAGCCAATAATAATGCAGGCTAGATGGACGAGCCCTGGCCTGGATGGCCCAGGCTAGCCTGATCATGTCAGATCTCAGACGTTAAGCAGGGTCAGCCCTGATTAGTTCTTGGATGGGAGACCACCAGGGAATTCCAGGGGGGCAACACAGAGGCAGGCACCTCTGTTCATTTCTTGCCTAGGGGGCCACCATAAGTCAGCTGTGACTTGATGGCACTGAGAGGGACCAAAGGTCCGACTCAATATAAGGCCATGCCTTCTGTTTGATACAGATCTTTGCACAGAACACAGGTTGGCCCGGATGGTCACAAGAACATAAGAACGGCCCTGCTGGATCAGACCAAGGCCCATCAAGTTCAGCAGTCTGTTCACACAGGGGCTAACCAGGTGCCTCTAGGAAGCCCACAAACAAGACGACCGCAGCAGCACCATCCTGCCTGTGTTCCAAAGCACCTCAAATAATAGGTATGCTCCTCTGATCCTGGAGAGAATAGGTGTGCATCACAACTAGTATCCATTTTTACTAGTAGCCATGAATAGCCCTCTCTTCCATGAACATGTCCACTCCCCTCTTCAAGCCTTCCAAGTTGGCAGCCATCCCCACATCCTGGGGCAGGGAGTTCCACAATTTACCTATGTGTGTGTGTGAAGAAATACTTCCTTTGAATCTCTCACCCTCCAGTTTCAGCAGATGACCCTGCGTTCTAGTATCCAGTTCACCAGATTAGCCTCCGCCGCTCATGTGGAGGAGTGGGGAATCGAACCCGGTTCTCCAGAAGAGGCAGAGCCAGCCACAAAATGATTGCCACAGCTTAACTTCGGTAACATAGGGTAGATTATTGTGCTATGGGGGCAGCTGCAGCAAATACAGCATTTTAAAAAAAATCTGCACAGCCGATCAAATCTCTAATAGTCAAACAGAAGTCTTGCTGGGCAAAAGCCCCACTTGGCCCCACCCACTTCCTAAAAACACTGATATACACCTTCAAATTCCCCTTCTATGAAAGTAGGGTTGCCAGGTCCCTCTTCACCACCGGAGGTTTTGGGGGCGGGACCTGAGGAGGGCGTGGTTTGGAGAGGGAAGGGACTTCAATGCCATAGAGTCTAATGGACAAAGCGGCCATTTTCTCCAGGGGAACTGATCTCTGTCAGCTGGAGATCAGTTGTAATAGCAGGAGATCTCCAGCTAGTACCTGGAGATTGGTAACCCTATATAAAAGAGACGCCATCTACCTGAGCCTCCAACTCTTTGAGTAGCCTGAATAGATTAATAAGGGTACAAATATTTGAGTGGCTGTTATTACGTCTCCTTGGGTGGCCCCACACACTTCGCCTGGTTACGGTGTCGGCAGCAGCCAAACCAACGTCGCCCTTAACCGGGCTCTAATAACTAGACGGCAGTCAGTTGCAGGTAGCCGGCTCAAGGTTGACTCAGCCTTCCATCCTTCCGAGGTCGGTGAAATGAGGACCCAGCTTGCTGGGGGTAAAGGGAAGATGACTGGGGAAGGCACTGGCAAACTACCCCGTAAACATTGTCTAGAAAACATCAGGATGTGATGTCACCCCATGGGTCAGGAATGACCAGGTGCTTGCACAGGGGACCTTTACCTTTTTTAATAACTAGACAGCACAAGTCAAGTTTCTTATCTTTTGAATGCCAATTCCCTTTCCCTCGTTGAGCAGCTCCTTTCCGTAACATGCCTACAAACCGAGCCTCAACCAGCTGTTTCAGGCTGAAAACGGTAACCATTTACATGCCAACAAACAGCTTTCGGAGAGTGTTTTTGACGGCCGGTGTCGAAGGCCTTCCTGAGCAACTGTGGGCTCAGTGATTAAGTGCCCATTAACACCACGGTGGGCTTCCAGAATCGGATTACTTAGTACTATATACACCCATGATTAATTTACATCCTGGAGGAAATACAAAATGCCTCCCATTAAAGTGATTTTTAATTAGGGGGGGAATAAACAACGGTCTGAACTGTGGGGGGGGGGCTTATTTTTAGAATATTGAACATTAAGGGCTCCGGAGGTTAATCTGCTCTCTTAGAAGCCAGGGAGAAGTCTGATATATTACAAGCAGAGGGCAGAATCGACACTTGACCTGCTTGAACCCAGGGGCAATCAGAAGCTCATAGAATGGGAAAGTCCTCAGCGGCGCGATCATTCATTCATTCATTCATTCTCTACTAGAAATGTTTAGGGTGTCCAAGGGCGCATTAAGTGGTTTCCTTACTCTACAGGAGGACTTTGCCCAACTGTTCTACAGAATGTTTTAATTTAACCCAAGGAGGAGACAGCTGGTTGACCTTGGGCTAGTCACAGCTCTTTTAGAGCTCTCTCAGCCCCACCTACCTCACAGGGTGTCTGTTGTGGGGAGGGGAAGGGAAGGTGATTGTAAGCTAGTTTGATTCTCTCTTAAGTGGTAGAGAAAGTAGGCATATAAAAACCAACTCTCCTCTTCCTCCTCCTTTTTCTTCTTCATCATCGTCGTCATCATCATCATCTTGACAATCTGAATTTTCGGCAGATTTACTTATGGGCCTTTCAGGGTGCAAAAGAGCAAACGTGGGCCTCTCAATTCTGACACACCCAACCACCAGAAAATGGGGGGCCGGTACATCTAGATGCATGATAGAGCTAGGCTTTATTGGGTTGACTGTCTCCAGCAAATATTTATTTATTTACTTCATTTATACCCTGCCTAATCTCTCCCATGGGGACCCAAAGCAGCTTACATCAGTCTCCTCTGCTCCATTTCATCCTCTCTGCAACCCTGCGAGGTAGGTTGTGGCTTAGAGTGTGTGGCTGGCCTCAGATCATCCAGTAGAAAATTATTGCAGAAGAACGAAAATGCCCTTTTTGTCTGGATCAAATAGACTCCATAGCTCACATTGTTTTAGCATCTCCACAAAATAATATTGCATGAAATAAATATATCACTCCTTGGATAAAACAGCTAAGGACACTTTCTGAGAAGCAGATACTGCGTTATCTGCTGCCAAATAGATCGGTCAATTGCGTGAGAGATGTGGCAACTTTTCTCTTTATAGTGTCAAGGAAAAATTAAATTTCATTTCCCCTTTTTAAAGTGTGAAGTGGTTGATGGTTAGCCAGTGGCTGTTAAATCTAGGGAAAGGAAAGATCATCCAGTGAACTTCCATGGCAAAGTGGGAATTAGAACCTGGGTTTCCCAGATCTTAATCTGACATTCCAACCACTACACCATAGAATCATAAAATCATAGAGTTGGAAGGGACCACCAGGGTAATCTAGTCCAGCCCCCTGCACAATGCAGGAAATTCACAACTACCTCCCCCCACCCCCAGTGACGCCTACTCCTTGCCCAGAAGATGGCCAAGATGCCCTCCTTCTCATGATCTCCCTAAGGTCATAGAATCAGCATTGCTGACAGATGGCCATCTAGCCTCTGCTTAAAAAGGAGAGCTCATCACCTCCCGAGGAAGCCTGTTCCACTGAGGAACTGCTCTAACTGTTAGAAAGTTCTTCCTAATGTCTAGACGGAAACTTTTAAAATTTAATTTCCACCCATTTGGTTCTAGTCTGACGTTCTGGGGCAACAGAAAACAACTTTGCACCCTCCTCTATATGACAGCGCTTCAAGTACTTGAAGATGGCTATCATATCACCTCTCAGTCTTCTCCTCTCCAGGCTAAACATGCCCAGCTCCTTCAACCTTTCTTCCTAGGACTTGGTCTCCAGACCCCTCACCATCTTTGTTGCCCTCCTCTGGACACGTTCCACACTGGCCATCTCAAAGTATGGCACGGGTTGGTAGGGCTTGATCTTGACCACTTTCTTTTAAAATATTCATCGAATTGTTAACTTCAAATAACGTTAGAACAGAAAAGGAAGTCTGGGAAGTACTATTTTCTATCACAGTGTTTCCACTTCTGCTGCTTGGCTATGGTTCCTGAACATCTGGAAAGGCACTGCAATACTTATAATATTCAGAAGAGGGCAGCATTAAACTTCGAATGACACCAGAAGGGTTCTTCTCCATGGCTGGCAAATGTAAAAAGGAAAAGGCTTTAATCTTGGTGGGAAAGAGTCCAAAAGCTTTGCTAAATAACATTTCCTGAACACAAATCCTATGGTTTGGTTTGCTAAAACCAGAATCTCTCCTCAATTCTGACAAAGTAAATCTGTAATCTGGAATTACAGACGTTTTCCTGATGTCATGTAATATTATCTTTCCGTAGCAAAGTCGGATTGATTGGTCCAGGATCCAGGTAGGCTGCAGTGATAGAGCCAAGGCCTTAAGTATTTTGGTAACGTATACATTCGCAGGGTTTCGTTTAGAGACACTGCTTGTTTAAAATGGAAATGAAAATCAGATTGGAAGAAAGATGGTAGAGATTAATTTGGTCCAAACACCACTTTTCTTAGCCAGCCTTCCAATTTCCTTCTCTAAAGACCTGATCAAACTGGCTGCCGTCAGAGGAAATCTTCGTTACTGGTTGGCCGCAATAGACGTTCCCTCACTGAACAGGCCATGGCAGGGATGTAAGGCTGAAGAAGAAGAAGAGTCGGTTTTTATATGCCGACTTTCTCTACCATTTAAGGGAGAATCAAACTGGCTTACAATCACCTTCCCTTCTCCTCTCCATGCCAGACACCCTGTGAGGTAGGTGAGGCTGAGAGAGCTCTAAGAGAACTGTGTAGGGTTGTCAGGTCCCTCTTCGCCACCAGCGGGAGGTTTTTGGGGCAGAGCCTGAGAAGGGTGGGGTTTGGGGGAGGGACTTCAATACTATAGAGTAGGGCTGTCGATTCGGTTCATCCCGAACTGAAAAACCGCCGAATTTTCCCCGATTCAGCGGTTTTTAGTTCGGGAGGAACCGAAATAAAAAAAAGGCGGGAAACGGGGGAGCCGAATTTGCCGACTTTGGGGGTTTGGCGAATAAATTCAGCAGATTCGGGGTCCCCCCCCCACGCGCCTTCAGGGAAGCCCTCTGAAGGCGCGGTGGTGGTGGGGGAACAGATCTCCGCCTAACAGCTGTTAGGCGCAGATCTGTTTAAAGGGCCATCCGCACGCCTTCACAGGGCTTCCCTGAAGGCGCGTGGGGGGCCCTTCAAACAGATCTGTGCCTCCCGGCCGGGAGACACAGATCTGTTCCACCCGGGAGTCCCGGGAAGGAGGGCGGGGGGTCTGGAAATCCCTCTGCCCAGCCAGCTGCCGGGACTCTGGGGAAGGGGGTGGTGGGGTTGTCAAGCCCCTCTGCCCAGCTAGCGGTGGCTGGGCAGAGGGGTTTCCAGACCCCAGCCCCTCCCGCCGGGACTCTGGGGAAGGGGGTGGGGGGTTGTCAGGCGCAGATCTGTCCCCCCCCCCGCGGGTCTTCACGGGGCTTCCATGAAGGCGCTCGGGGGGCCCTTTAAACAGATCTTTAAAGACCCCTGCCGCTTTCCTGACTCTTTGAAGTGGTGGGCGCCCAGCACTTCAAAGACCCGGCCAAATTTTCCCCCGAACTCCGGATCTTGCCCGAATTTCGGGGATCCGAAGCGGGGGAGTTCAGACTTCGGCACGTCCTGAATTAAAACGGACCGAATTTTGCCGAAGCCGAACTTTACCGAATTTTTTTCAACAGCCCTACCATAGAGTCCAATTGCCAAAGCGACCATTTCCTCCAGGTGAACTGATCGCTGTCACCTGGAGATCAGTTGTAATAGCAGGAGATCTCCAGCTAATATCTGGAGGTTGGCAACCCTAAATTCACCAGAATAGCCTCCGCTGCTCATGTGGAGGAGTGGGGAATCAAACCCAGTTCTCCAGATCAGACTCCTCCGCTCCAAACCACCGCTCTTAACCACTACACCACCCTGGCTCTGAGAGGAAAGACTTCCATGAATCCTGGCAGAACTTCAGTAGGACCAAGGCCCCCTTCACAAGGAATGGCCAGAGCCAGGGGTGAAATGAGCTGCCCGCTGATAAGAATGGGAGAGTTATCAGATTCAGTCTGAGGTGCTTGTTTCGATGGGTTTCTACGACCACCCGTGCTCGACTTCAGTTCGCCTGCACTTGGAGGTTATCAAGGATCGTCACAACTCATCGACTGGGCCTAGATGAGGCTCGTATTGGTCTGATTAGCAAACACAGGCTGAGCCAAGAGGCAGGGTTTATTCAAAGAGCTGGGTAAAGTTTCGCACACACCCCTCCTCGTCTCCACTGGGATACTGCTAATAGGTGGCTTGTTTTTCAGTTTTGTAACCCACACTAGGTTTCATGCGTTGGGCAGAATTCAGAATCCTAACAGCTTTTTTTTTTTTTAAAGGGCAAGTTTCTTATCCTCATGGCCATAAGATGATCTGAAGAAAAAGGGTTAGGATTAGGGTTAGGGTTGGGGTTAGGGTTGCACCAAAACACAACAAAGGTGAAGAAACAATTGGAGCAAGGGAAATGACACTTTAATAAGTTTTGTAACCCCGACGCATTTCGCATAAAGCTTACGTGAAACGCGTTCGGATTACAAAACTTATTAAAGTATCATTTGCGCCAATGGTTTTTTCGCCTTCATAAGATGAACTCTTTTTTTTCAGGGATTCAGAATTTTATTTCAATACATAAATGTAGACATACATAAAAACAACAAAAAACCCAAAAAGAAAACTATCTATCTATCTATCTATCTATCTATCTATCTATCTATCTATCTATCTATCTATCTATCTATCCACATATATACATACACACTTATATACATACACACATATACGTAAGACTTCAGCTTTCAATTGCAAAGGATATATCTATACTAACAAAATTAGTGCTAGCTCTCTAGTTACCGTTTATACTCTGCATCTTACTGGAAGGAGTAACCTTTACTTACAAACAAAAGAAATATAGATAAGTACCTTTTCCCAGGCAAGTGAATTTTTGGAGAGATTTAAAAGAGACTTTAGTGGCACGGATATCTCAGAGAAATCGGAAGAGGAAGAGAACCAAGAAGGGTTAAGAAGTGAAGAGACAGAGTTGGCTGCCAAAGAGCACACATGAAATGCATGAAGCTGCTTTATACTGAATCAGACCCTCGGTCTATCAGAGTCAGTATTGTATACTCAGACCAGCAGCGGCTCTCCAGGGTCTCAGGCAGAGGTCTTTCACATCACCTACTTGCCTAGTCCCTTTAACAGGAGATGCCGGGGATTGAACCTGGGACCTTCTGCATGCCAAGTAGATGCTCTGCCACTGAGCCATGGCCCATCCCCTAAGGACTATCACTTTGAAGCCATCAGCACTCTCAGCCCCACCTACCTTGCAAGGTGCCTATTGTGAGGAGAGGAAGGGAAGATGATCATAAGCCTCTTTGAGACTCTTTAAAGGTAGAGAAAAAGCGGGGTATAAAAAACCAACTCCTTTAATTTAGTGTACACTGCATAATAAGTATGATCAGTATTTTGTTATAATTTTCAGCTCAACTTTTAGGTTCTTTGTCTTAAACTATGATCAGACACAGGAAGCAGGTGATCCCTTAGATCTAAGTTGTGCCCAAGCTGCTTAAGAGCCAGCGTGGTGTAGTGGTTAAGAGCGGTGTGTTGGAATGGTGGACTCTGATGTGGAGAACCGGGTTTGATTCCCCACTCCTCCACATGAGTAGCGGACAGTAATCTGGTGAACTGGGTTGGTTTCCCCAGTCCTCCACGTGAAGCCAGCTGGGTGACCTTGGGCTAGTCACAGCTCTCGTAGGGCTCTCTCAGCCCCACCTACCTCACTTCCTTAAGTGGTAGAGAAAGTCGGCATATAAAAAACAACTTTTCTTCTTCTTCTCCTTCTCCTCCTTCTCCTTCTTCTCTCCTCCTCCTCCTTCTTCAACAGCCAGTGGGCAGAAGCCTCCTTTGCACGGTTAGCGGTCCTGCCATGTTTTTGCACAGTGGCTGAGCTGGGAATTAACAAGTTCCAAGTTCACATTTCATGTTTGCTATGAATGGCCTTGGGGGAGCCACAGAGACCTCCCAGATTGGGACAATCATATCAATTTATCCTAGAGGGGTATCCTGAGAAGTGCTACGCTATGAAATACTCTGCTTATCCTGAAGTGCTACATTAATACAGTTATGCTTCCTGTAGCGCATTGAGGGACCATCCATGTGTGAACAACCCAATCGCGGGACGCAGCATCACTAGGAATGCCTCTGTTTTTGTTTCATGTGAGAAGAGTCTAGGCGATTTTTGTGCCTGGATGTGTCCTCCTTTCAGTGTTAAAAAACCCATATCTGATATACATACATTTTTGGGATATTTGCGGGGAGGGCATCTGGAGGATATGTAAATCAAGCAGATCAACAAATATAGTCACATGGGAAACCACAATGTGACCTAACCAATGCACTTTCAACGCTCATTAATGAAGAGTTGGTTTTTATATGCTGACTTTCTCTGCCACTTAAGGGAGACTCAAACCGGCTTACATTCACCTTCCCTTCCCCTCCCCACAACAGACACCCTGGGAGGTAGGTGGGGCTGAGAGAGCTCTAAGAGAGCTGTGACTAGCCCAGGATCACCCAGCTGGCTTCGTATGAAGGAGTGGGGAAACAAATCCAGTTCACCGGATTAGCCTCCACCGCTCATGTGGAGGAGTAGGGAATCAAACCCAGTTCTCCAGATCAGACTCCACCACTCCAAACCACTGCTCTTCACCACTACATCACTCTGGGTGATTGTTACACATGTGGCAAACTCTCACTGGGATTGGTGTAACTTAAACACACTTCACTTTGCCTGGACAACAGCCTTCTTTTTGTTTTCTGTTGCCCCAGAATGTCGGACCAGAACCAACGGGTGGAAATTAAATCAAAAGAGTTTCCGTCTAGACATTAGGAAAAATTTTCTAGCAGTCAGAGTGATTCCTCAATGGAACAGGCTTCCTCGGGAGGTGGTGAGCTCTCCTTCCCTGGAGGTTTTGAAGCAGAGGCTAGGTGGCCATCTGTCAGCAATGCTACTTCTCTGACCTTAAGCAGATGATGAGAGGGATCTTGGCCATCTTCTGGGCATGGAGTAGGAGTCACTGGGGTGTATGGAGGGGGGAGGTAGTTGTGATTTTCCTGCATTGTGCAGAGGGTTGGACTAGATGAACCTGGTGGTCCCTTCCAACTCTATGATTCTATGATTAGCATCAAGGTCACCTGTGTTTGAATCCCTGCTTGTGCATTGGAAGCTTGCTGGCTGACCTCGGGACCAGTCACACACTCTCAGCCTAATCTACCTCACAGGGTTGTCATGAGGATAAAAAGGAGAGGAGAAGCTGATTTCGGTCCCCACAGGGGTATAAATGAAATAAATAAACAGTCCCAGAAAGTATATGGTGAAAAGACACCATCGTCATTTTTTTTTTTAAAGTCGACTGCTTTTTAGAGTCAAAGGAACTGGAGCATTAAGTTGTTTTTATTTTGTGGATCTCAAGGTGGATAATTTAACCTTGAATTATGTCTCAAAACTCCCTGCTTCAGCATAAAGGTTGCCTATATGCACACTTAATGAATAAGACCCTTATGGCTCCAGAGAAGCGAGATTTATACATTCCATTAAACATGATCTTCACAGGCTAATTAGCCCGTAATTTCACCCTTGCTTGTAATATACACCGGTTTATGGTCAATAATAGTAAAATGTATGTAAACCATGCTCTTTATTAATAAACATTATGTGCTTCTGGCTTCCCGATAAAGTAATGGATTGCTCTTCTCCCGCTCACAGCCCCCCTGTTGTAAAAACCAACAAACAGGAAATTTCAGTGGAATGTTTCGATGTGACGAATCTGGACAGCAAATGAATGGATTCCAGAGGATTGCTTGGAATGGCCCAGCTTCCTTAATACTTTGCATTACCACTGTGTATGAAGAAAGTACACCACTATGGTCTTTTACGCATGGCTGTTTCACTCCCCGTCACCCCTCTGACAACTACAGGTCTTTTGGTTGATTATGCATGCCGTTTCTGGCCATCAGAGGTCGCCTTGCTCTCCCCCAGTGTTTCCCTGTGTTTTGCTTTCCTTTTCAAATTCGAGATAAAACGGGTCTCTGAAAACGCGGGGAAATGCAGGCGGAGACCGAGGCGACCTCTGACGTTCGGAAATGGCATGCATAATCAACACAAGAAGATGAAGAATTGGTTTTTATATGCCGACTTTCTCTACCACTTAAGGGAGACTCAAGCCGGCTTACTATCACCTTCCCTTCCCCTCCCCACAACAGACACCCTGTGAGGTAGGTGGGGCTGAGAGAGTGACCGGCTCAAGGTCACCCAGCTGGCTTCGTGTGTAGGAGTGGGGAAACAAATCCAGTTCACCAGATTAGCCTCCGCTGCTCATGTGGAGGAGTGGGGAATCAAACCCGGTTCTCCTGATCAGACTCCACCGGTCCAAACCATCACTCTTAACCACTACACCACAGTGGCTCTCTAGTCGTTGGAGGGGGGATGGCAAGGGAAACAGCCATGCATAAAAGACCTTTATCAATCGCCCCGTGGTCATCCCAGGGAAGGAGTCACTACCACACAGCATAAAGGGGTGAGATTATGGTTAGGGTTTCCAGCAACACACTACAGTCATGTCAATTATACCAAAAAGTGCTACCCCTGTCACAGGGTTTAAATTAGAGTAACTCTGCATAGAACTGCATGGTGCATCATGCTGTATGGGGGTTCCCAGCTTCCAGGTACAAACTTGGTTTCCCATAATTACAAATGTTCCCTCACTACCCAGATCAGTTCCCCTGGAGCAAATGGCTGTTTTGGAGGATGGAGTCTATGGCATTATAACCCACTAAGGTCCCTCCCCAAACCCCGCCCTCCCCAGCCTCCACCCCTCAAATCTCCTGGAATTTCCCAGCCTGGAGTTGGTGACCATATTCATGCATAAAAACTGCACACACATACACATCCTTAGTGTAAATATGCCTGAACTTTATCTCTTTTTAGAACTTGGTGCTTAAAATGGAGGAGGATCTGTGGCTAAATGGTAGAGCATCTGCTTGGCATGCAGAAGGTCTGAGGTTCAATCCCCTGCATCTGCAGTTCAAAGGGCCAGGTAGTAGGTGATGTGAAAGACCTCTGCCTGAGACCCTGGAGAGCCACTGCCAGTCTGAGTAGACAATACTAACCCTGATCGACCAATGGTCTGATTCAGCATAAGGCAGTGTCATGTGTTCATGTGTACTCGAAGGAGCTCAAGGTGGTAAAGATGGCTCCCTTATTTTACTGGGGAGGGGCTGTGGCTCAGTGGTAGAAAATCTTTTGAGAGCCAAAGCTCCCTTCGTCAGATGAAACTGGGAGCCAAGATTGTCCCTTGCAAAAAGAGTTTGTTGTTTTTTGGAAATGTGCAGTTATGCTGAACTTCTGACTTTGTCTGCTCTTGTTCTCTGCCAGCTTCATTTTCACAAAGTCCACTGAATTCATCTTCAGCAAGGGAGTAGAGAATCACATTTCCCCAGTGACGTGATATTTGAGTACTGAAGAAAAATTGGCTTTGCCTACAAGGCACACAATGGCTAGCTGGAAAAATATGTTTACATAAGAATATAAGAACATAAGAAAAGCCCTGCTGGATCGGACCAAGGTCCATCAAGATCAGCAGTCTGTTCACTCAGTGGCCAACCAGGTGATTCTAGGAATCCCACAAACAAGACGACTGCAGCAGCACCATCTTGCCTGTGTCCCACAACAACTAATATAATAGGCCTGCTCCTCTGATCCTGGAGAGAATAGGTATGCATCGTGACTAGTAGCCATTTTGACTAGTAGCCATGAATAGCCCCCACCTCCATGAACATGGCCACTCCCTTCTTAAAGCCTTCCAAGTTGGCAGCCATCACCACATCCTGGGGCAGGGAGTTTAATGTTTGATGGTTACAAAGACAATGCATTCCTTGCATAATAAATAATTGTCTACAAGACTGCAGTAACTTAGCACTAAACGGGTTAAACGGTAATATGAAGATACTGTAACTATCACATTTACTCATGGGGCCACCCACTGATGATTTTTAAAACTCTTCCTATACACAAAATTGAGATTTATCAATAGGGCTGCCAGGATGCTTAGATCGGTGGGCAATTGCTCGCCAATCCAATGCTCAGCTTGGAAGCGGGGTAATGTGAGTGCGCAGCCGCGCAGCCGCAATCACATCACTTCCAGTTTACACCCGGAAGCACCGCATCACAATGGGCCTTTTACCGCTCAAACTCCCAGTCTGAGTGGTAAAAGGCCTGTTGCAAGGCAGCACTTCCGGGTGTAAACCAGAAGTGATGCGATCGTGTCCCCCCTCAACTCTGCCCCCAAAACCTCCTTTCCTTTGGTGGAACTCCCTCCCCAGGGAGATTCATCTGGCTCCCTCTCTTCCACAAGGGGCTGAAGAATTTGGCATATACGCAATAACTATTATCAGACCACCTTCCTGGTTGTGTTGTTATGTGTGTTTGTGTGTTTATATGAATTGTTCATTTCATCTGTGTTATTATGTGTGTTTATATGAATCGTTCATTTTAGATATACTTTATTTTAATGTCTGAATATTGAAATGTTTTGATGTTAGCCACCCTGAGGACCCTATTTGGATGGAAAGATGGCACAGGAATATTTTAAAATGAATGCATAAGAAAACAGAAGAACATAAGAAAAGCCCTGCTGGATCAGACCCAGGCCCATCAAGTCCAGCAGTCTGTTCACACAGTGGCCAACCAGGTCTGTAGGAAGCCCACAAACAAGATGACTGCAGCAGCACCATCCTGCCTGTGTTCCACAGCACCCAAGATAATAGGCATACTCCTTGATCCTGGCTAGTATCCATTTTAACTAGTAGCTGTGAATACCCCTTTCCTCCATGAACATGTCCAGTCCCCTCTTAAAGTATAAATGGATACAAAAACAAACTAAAGTTGGAGGGTACAAGATTATCTGGTAGAGCACTGTAGTCACCATATTAGGAATTGGACAGACCATTATTCCATGGTCGAACAAATCCTTTGCATGCTAAAGGTCCCAGGTTCAGTCTCTAACACCTTTGGTTAGAAGGAGCTCAGGTATATCACTGAGAAGGCCTTAGACCTGGGGGTGTTGAACTCATTTGTTAAGAGGGCAGGATATGACATAAATATCACTGGGTCGGGCTGGGCCATGCCTCGCTAACCCAGATAGGGACCGGGGGGAGGCTTTGCCTCCGCTGGCGAGATTGCACTGGGCTCACCAGCCCAGATCGATTGTGTGGGGGTATGTGGGGGTGTGGGGGTGTGTAGCTGCTATGGCTGTCTCACAGGCTGGATAAGAGCTCTCAAGGGGCTGGATTCGGCCCCCAGGCCTTGTGTTTGACACCCCTGCCTTAGACTTTGGCAAACTAGAGGAACTAGCAGCTTGACTCTCATACATTCCACATAGAGATAATATTATCATAGATATCAAAATCTCTTTGTTGTTGTTGTTGTTGTTTTTTTTTACAGATCACACCTATAATTAATGGCACAGAATTCTTTACTTGGTGGTCAGTTGTCACAATTTATGTGCATACCAAGCTGATTTACAGTGATGGCCCCTTTTAAAATCCACTGAAACATGCATCTGGACTCATTACTTTCCCACTATTCATCAACTGCAGAGAAGAAGAAGAAGAGTTGGTTTTTTATATGCCAACTTTCTCTACCACTTAAGGAAGAATCAAACTGGCTTTCAATCACCTTTGCTTCCCCTCCCTGTGAGGTAACTGGGGATGAGAGAGTATGACTAGCCCAAGGTCACCCAACTGGCTTCTTGTGTAGGATTGGAGAAACAAATCCAGTTCACCAGATTAGCCTCTGCCGCTCATGTGGAGGAGTGGGGAGTCAAATCCGGTTCTCCAGATCAGAGCCCACTGCTCCAAACCAACGCTCTTATCCGCTACACCATGCAGGCTCTCACAAAGAAGAACTTTTTCCCAGCATAGAAGAGGAAGGCCTGAGTAACTTTGGTCTTTGTTTTCTTCAGAGTCATGGAAGGCAGGGCCCGCTGCCACCCAGGTGATGGATTTCTCCTCGCCATTTTGTTTCAGAAGAGAAATGCCCCCATTAGTATGCATACAAAATGTGCTCTGATCTCTTTTGGCTTCTAGCAAACATGACCCCAAAGAAAGAAATTAAATTATCTATCAGGTTGAATCGAGCAATCTCTCTTACCACAGCTGTATAACTAACTTATGTCTAATTGTTTGAGTCTTGAGAAGGTTTTGAGCGTTTATTGTCTTTCTTGCCACACAATAGGCCGGGCAAGTTAAAAAGCTCTAAGTTTTCAAAGGCGAGAGTTTTTGAGTCCCTGCCAGCACAGATCTGTTTTAGCAAACAAGCTGCAGGGTACTTATTAGCTGGTTGTGGTTTGCAAACCATGAAGCCCCTGGAGTCAGATCTGCTGATCAAATAGTGAATTTCTGTATATCGCCGAGGCCATTAGATGGAAAGTGAAGCACAACTACGTATAAATATGGGTTTCGGTTACGACGCTGTAAATGACTTTCTGCTCGAAACCCCAGCAAATGAAATATTAAACATTAGTGGAAGCAAAGCTCGCTTCAGATTGCGGCACTTAGCATTTCCTGATGGGCTAAGCAGTGCCTCGAACGTGGTGAATGTGGGCGATGTTGTCGTTGATTGTCGTTGGCTTGCGATGTCACACAGCGGTAACCCTGGGCGATCAAGCATTGTTCAATTCAGACAAAGATTTACTATAAATCCTGCCCTGGGGGGTGAAGGTGGGGAAATTTGTAGGCGAGGATAGAATTGGCTAGGCTGTGATCTGAGGCCTTCGTCACCACCGGAGACAGTTCTGCATGGCTCTTCAATGCTCAGACACGAGATTAGACTTTCTGATGGCCAGCTCTCCAGAAGATGCCACCGCTCTCCACCCCTTACTTGTCCATCTGCTGAACCGGGACTTGCATGAGCCAGGAACTGATGTATGCCCATGCCCACTTTATCTATTCAATACAGCTGACTGTTCCAAGCTTTGTTTTTCATCCTCTGAACTCCAAATGAGTGAGGAGGACACTCCACCTATGGGCGAAAACGCATGGTGGCTTTAGCCTCCTTTAATCCCTGTTTTAACCAGGATCGAACGCACATTAGGCAAAACGCATGAGTTCGATCCTGGCTGAATCCTGGCTGAAACAGGGATTAAGGGAGGATAAAGCGACCATGCATTTTCACCCTATGTCTTTCCTCCAAGCCAGGTCTGTTGGAATACTGAAAGGGTCTCACATAGGGTTGCCAGGTTCCCCACTCCTGGTAGGGTTGCCAACTGCCTGGTTGTGGGGGGCAATTGCCTGCCAATCAATTGTTCTGCAGACAACAGAGATCAGTTCCCCTGGAGAAAATGGCTGCTTTCATGGGCCGACACTAATGCATTATACTCCTTTAAGGTCCCTACCCAACCCAAACCCTGTTTTCCTTAGGATCCAACTGTAGATCTCTAGGAATTTCCCAGTCTAGAGTTGAAATGAAAAGGGCTTTAAGAACACGTATAGCAAAACATAAAAGCAATAAAAAACTAAAAAGAACAAGTGCCCCATTAGTAGGCTTGCCAACCTCCAGGTACTAGCTGGAGATCTGCTATTACAACTGATCTCCAGCCGATAGAGATCTGTTCACCTGGAGAAACTGGCCGCTTTGGCAATGGGACTCTATGGCATTGAAGTCCCTCCCCTCCCCAAAGCCTGCCCTCCTCAGGCCCCACTACAAAAATCTCCAGGTATTTCGCAACCCGGAGCTGGCAACCCTACCCATTAGCAAAACACTTTATTGAAGATCATTACGATCCCTCTGAGATGGTATTTTGGGCAGTACAGAAAATTACGATCCCTCTGAGATGGTATTTTGGGCAGTACAGAAAAAAGAAGCAGATTGGATTGTTAGACTCTAGACCTCGACACCCAAAGGGTTAAATTTATCTTTAGAATTGCATCAGCTTTTGTAAATGAGAGAGATACCACCTTGATTAGATATTGATATGTAGAAAGGTCCTTTCACTAGCAACTTGTTACAGAATTTATGCTCATTTGAAGGACTACTGTAATAACTACAGGTTGGTAGCATTCATTTAGGCACAAATAAAAACATACTTTTGAACTAAAACATGTCACGTGCTATACAACTGTATCTCTCTCACTTACAAGGATTTTTCTTTCTCCTCCATGCAATCTCAAGGACAAATGAACTCTGGCAGTTATGTATATGGTATAGATCAGGGGTGTCAAACATAAGGCCCGGGGGCTGAATTCGGCCCCTTGAGAGCTTTTATCCAGCCCGCAAGCCAGCCGAGGCAGCCACTCTTGATCTGGGCTGGCGAGGCATGGCCCGGCCTGATCAAATGACATTTATGTCATATCCGGCCCTCATAACAATTGAGTTCAACACCCCTGGTATAGATTGTATTCTGACGTTTAATAATGTGTTTTATTTATCTGTATAATTTTAACCAAATAACTACTTTTATGAGCTCTGTAATGTAATTAAATATTCTGTATTTCAGATTCCCCCGAAGGTGCCTCTTGGGCAAAACACGTCGGGAAATTCTATCCTGAGTAATATTTTTTTAAAACCTGTTTTTGCACCATTGGCCTCGGCCTTATTTTTTATCTCCAGTCTAGAGTTGGCAAGTCTACGGGTGATGGGTTCATATCTGATCATCGCAAGCAAACATGGTAAAGTCAACTGTCAAACAAAATGTACAGCATCCCTAATTCCAGCTGTTTGTTTCATTGGTCTCGGCCGGCTTTTGCGACTCTGGGAGCGTCCCACATACCTCTGGCACAACTGCCTGAAAGATTCTGCAAGCAATTCGCCTCAAATCAACTTGATCTACCCCAGCGAAGCAATTAATTCGGGAAGTTTGCAACTGATTTCTCTCCGTGGGTTTCCCCTCCCTCCACAGACATCGGTTGTTCCTAATTAGCCAGTGACTCAAAAATCCTTCGACAAATTGTTTATAGGACTGGATTTCATGCTGAGAGTTGCTCATGAATAACTCACTGTGACTACTGCTACAAGTGTTTGCTATTTGTGGTGAGTGGCTGGTCCCCCCAAAATCATATGGTTTCCTCACCAACCTTGGATTCGGTGTCCACCAATTGACAGAACTTCGGAGATGGCTACATGAGATCCCAATATTTGCTGTCAGAGAATGGTCACCTGTGAGTATCGAGGTCTCCTTCCTTATGAACGCACAGGATCCACTAATAATTGATGTGGTGGCCAGATTTTTAATGAGGGCAATCAAAGTGCCTGAAAATGTGTGTAACCCATGAGGAGCTTTTAGGGCTGTGAAGCGAGCAACTTTCTACTGCACTTAAAACTGTTTTAGTGTTAATTTTATGGAGGTGATCTTAAACTGTATTTTATGTTTATATTGACGCTTTTGTAGTATAAGTAATGTCAATGAAGGCTTCGTGTTCGGCTACATGAGATGTCAAGGCATGGGGAGAGGGGCCGTGGCTCAGTGGTAGAGCATCTGCTTGGCATACAGAGGGTCCCAGGTTCAATCCCTGGCATCTCCAGTTAAAGGGACTAGGCAAGTAGGTGATATGAAAGACCCCTGCCTGAGACCCTGGAAAGCCACTGCTGGTCTGAGTAGACAATACTGACTTTGATTGACCAAGGGTCTGGTTCAGTATAAGGCAGCTTCATGTGTTCAAGACATATCCCCCCCCTAAAAGAATATATCAGGAACAAAATTTCCCTGATAAATTGGTTGCAAGAATTTTTTTTTTTTTAAAAAAAACCCTCTTCTGATTCAAGTATATTTACAGATTCCCATGAAGGAAGTCCTGATATTGTGTGTGTATCCATCTTTACTGTAACTTTCAGTAAGGTATAGGTCTTCTTGTATCTTGCTGGGGAACACAGGCAGGATGGGGCTGCTGCAGTCATCTTGTTTGGGGGCTTCCTAGAGGCACCTGGTTGGCCGCTGTGTGAACAGACTGCTGGACTTGATGGGCCTTGGTCTGATCCAGCAGGGCTTTTCTTATGTTCTTATATTCTTAAAAGGCATTATTTTGGGAGTAAGGAAAACACTTGCTGTCCTGAAAATCTTTGTTGTTGTTGTTTGGCTGGCATGCAGAAGACATTGTGTTTTTCAAGAACTCCACATTTTTTGCTACTTCTTGTTCTGCTCTTGTGAAGAATGAACACACACACAGAGATTACAGAGAAAAAACTTAGTCATCCTACAATACCGTATACAAAAAGAGGTCAGATCTTGTTAGGCACCAGGGAATCCACACAGGAGAGCAAGTATATAAATGTACACATTATAAGAGATGCTTCAGTAATATTCTTCTTTACTGTACAGGAGAGAACCCACAGAAAAGGTTAAGTGCACAAATATCCGATCAGTGGGGAAAGCTTTAGATAGAACCAAATGATTCATTAGCCCCAAGGAATCCATACTGAGGACAAAGAGTACAAGTGTTCTTTTTACAAACTAAACTCCAGCCAGAACTCCAACCTGATGAAGCATGAGAAAGCATTCCAGTGCTCAGGCTGTGGGGGGAAAAGACCCTCTTGGAGTGCAAACTGTATCATTCATCAGAGAAGAAGAAGAAGAAGAAGAAGAAGAAGAAGAAGAAGAAGAAGAAGAAGAAGAAGAAGAAGAGTTGGCTTTTATATGCCGACTTTCTCTGCCACGAGTTGGTTTTTATATGCTGACTTTCTCTGCCACTTTAGGGAGAATCAAACCGGCTTACAATCACCTTCCCTTCCCCTCCCCACAGCAGACACCCTGTGAGGTAGGTGGGGCTGAGAGAGTGTGACTAGCCCAAGGTCACCCAGCTGGCTTCATGTGGAGGAGGGGGGAAACCAACTTGGTTCACCATATTAGTGTCCGCTGCCCAAGTGGAGGAGTGGGGAATCAAACCCAGTTCTCCAGATTAGAGTCCACTGCTCCAAACCACCACTCTTAACCACTGTTCCACACTGGCTCTCCCACACAACTGAGAAAAGGGGTTTTCAGATCCTATTGTACCTGGGAGAATCCATTTAGGTGAGAGAGCCTGATTGTGGGAGAAACTAAGCAAGTCTTTGAATAGCAGAGACACTAACCCATGTTTGGCTGAAGCTTAAACTTCATGAAGCTATTTCAGCACTTAGTCAGTGGGATCAGTGGGGAAGGGCTTTTGGTTACAGCTGCAGTCTTACTGTACATGAAAGAATCCATAAAGAAGAAAAAGTACATATTAGCAGAGGCAGCAGGAGATGCTTCCATGCAAGTCAAGAGCTTTGGAGAGCAGAATAAACAGAGCTACTGAACCCAGGAGAATCTGCACAGTTCAGAAATGTCTGTGGCCAAAGCTTCAGCCCACAAGCCCATTTTTTGTTAGACTTTAGCAAATCTAACATGGAGAGAAGCTTTATAGATGCTTTGTGTGTGAGAAATTCTTTTGGACAGTTTTTAAGTCGCATTTCTCACAAGAGACTCCATATTGAAGAGAAGCCACACGGGTGCTTGGATCCAGGGGAAACCGAATTCACAGCCTTGTTGGGCATGTAAGAATCTGCACAGGAGAAAAAAACATTCCAATTCATAGGCTGCAGGGAAAAGAAGAAGAAGAAGAAGAAGAAGAAGAAGAAGAAGAAGAAGAAGAAGAAGAAGAAGATGACGACGACTTGGTTTCTATATGCCAACTTTCTCTACCACTTAAGGAAGAATCAAACCGGCTTACAATCACCTTCCCTTCCCCTCCCCACAACAGACACCCTTTGAGGTAGTTGGGGTTGAGAGAGCTCTAAGAGAGCTGTGACTAGCCCAAGGTTACTCAGCTGGCTTCACGTGTAGGAGTGTGGAAACCAACCCGGTTCTCCAGATTAGTATCCACCGCTGCTCTTAACCGCTACACCACGCTGGTCGACTGGACTTCGGATCACATTATATACCTGAGAATTTACATGACAAAATCCTTCCAAAAGCATGAACTCTGTGGGGACCAAATGGCTGCCGGTTATGGCTTTGACTAGCTTCTTAAAATCAGCCTTGGGGAGATGGCAGAAAGGCAGCCAGATGGCTAATGCTTCTAGTCACAGTCCCCGATCTGTTAATTGCCAAGTGGGGGGAAATGGAGAAAAGGGCTCGTTCCGTCCGCACTTCAGAGCTCTTGTGTTGTTTTAGGATGATGAATACGGTGTCTCCTGGGCTCTGTGTCTTTTAGTAATATTAAAAATTTTCAGGAAACAGATAGATTCGAGTTCAGTAGTATCTTAGAGACCAATACTATTTTCAGGGTATGAGCCTTCACTCTCGAAAGCTCATAACCCCAAAATCAACGTTGGTCTCTAAGGTGCTACCGGATTCGAGTCTACATCTTCTACTGCAGACCAACACAGATAGTCTTTGAAACTATTTTCAGGAAATAATTTCTTGGGGTACTAGAAAGAAGGGGGGGAATATTGCCAGGAAAGTCTGTAACGACAATGCAAGACACTTTCCCTACCCAAGTATTCGAGTTTACAAGACAGACGGTTCATACTAAGCTGTTGTTTGCTGAACAGAAGTTTTAAAAATTTGAAACTGTAGAACATTTTTTATTGCCACCCTGCAGCCCAAAGGGCCCTATCACCTGATCTGTCTACCACATGAAGACTGATAAAAGTTGTCTCAGCATAGCAGATTTCAATCATACTACAAACTTGCTGAATAAGGCAGGGCTTTCTCAGTGCAGCACCTTTCTTGTGCAATGGAATCCTGCCATTTCCTTCTACCAAAAGATAAAGACTTACATTTTCTTTTAAGATTTTCCAAATGGCTGATTAATTCGAACTTTCATTCTTGTTTTATTTGCTTCTATTTCTGACTGACAGTGTTTTAATCCCTTTGATTTATATTTTCCAATGGTAGCAATTATTTTTAATATATATATTTGTTTATTGCCTTAATTAAAGGTATCCAGCAGAAAAGAACAACAATAATACAACGATGGGTTTAATTTATAACTAATCACAAGCTTCAGTTTATGCTGAACTACAACAAGATTAATCCAAAAGTGTTAAATGTAAATTATTTGAAATGCAAGTTAAAGTTTTCGGTTTTTTGTGGGGAGGAACATTTTTGGCCCACCATAAGTTAAAAAGAGCAAGAAAATTGGGAGTAGTGGTAAATTTAAAACCTAGGTATAAGTTATAGGCTATTGAGCGCATTCTGTACATTTGCAGAGTCCTTATACATGAAACAGCAATTTAGAACTCAAGGAAACCATATTTGGCTGGTAAAAGAGGCTGAAGAGGAAAGGAGGAAGACCCAGAATGAGACTCTATCAAGGAAGCCACGTCCCTCAGTTTGCAAGACCTGAGCAAGGCTGTTAAAGATAGGACGTTTTGGATGACATTGGTCATTTATGCATGGGTACTTTCACTCACATTCATGCCCCGTCTGTCTCAGTCATTCCTTGGAGTTATGCATGAGTTTTCCCTCCATTAGAGATGACCTCGCTGCCGGCCCTCACAAATCCTGGGACTTCCCATCCCTCTGTTAACCCGATTCTTCCCTCACCCCTGAGCTCAGCCCAGGTGAAATCTCTGTGCATAAGGCAAAGTGCGGGACATGCAAGCTTGGTTTTGCTCACAGCTAATTACAAAGCAGCATTCCAGAGGCGGGGATTCAAATACTTCCTGCTTCTTCGAAGCTCTTTCTGGGCAGAAGAAAGCCTTTTTAAAACCAAGGCTTGGATTTTTTCCCCCCTTTCAGATTGCTCCGTTTTTTGTTCTTAAAATGCTTTTTTTATGCAGCAATTGGGTTTGGGGGGGAGGGAACTTTTATATCACTACAGCCAATTACGAAGCAGCATTTCAAGGGGCGGGGATTCAAATACTTCCTGATTTGAGCTTGGAGACTGCTTGTGCATAGATTCCTAACAGGAAAGTGTGGGTCCAGCAAGCAACAAACCTCAGGTAAAACTCCCATGCTTAAACAACCATTGATTCATAGGGTCATCATGAGTCAGAAGAGACTTGACGGCACTTAACACACACACAAAAGAGGCCAGGATCACAACCTCAGCAAATGTGTGTATTGAAAATGTATTATTTTTTAATTTGTATGATGGAAATCACTAATTGAGAGCCAGCGTGGTGTAGTGGTTAAGAGCAGCGGACGCTAATTGGGAGAACCGGGTTTGATTCCCTGCTCCTCCACATGAAGCCAGCTGGGTGACCTTGGGCTAGTCACAGTTCTCTCAGAACTCTCTCAGCCCCACCTGCCTCACAAGGTGCCTGTGGTGGGAAGGGGAAGGGTAACTCGGATGTTATTTATTTTATTATTTTTATCTTTTTAAGTGACTTAAGACTCGGACTGTAAACCTTTGTCGGTAAGACCATTTTAGTCCATGTATCTTGTTTTATCTGGCCAAGGGCTGCAAATAAACTATCTGAATCTTGGGAAGGGGATTGTAAGCTGCTTTGAGACTCCTTAAAGATAGAGAAAAGCAGGGTATAAAAACCAACTCTTCTTCTTCTAATAGCAATATGCATAACTCTGCCTCTTTTAATTGGTCTCTGGGCCAATTAGAACTGAAGAAATAATGAAGTCATGCTGCTGGGCTGCCTAGGAACAAATTGGAAATCCCGTGTGGAACAGAGGAAGACAGACAATATACAAACTTGTTGTCTGTGTGTTTCAGACAGGATCATATGAAGGAATCCAACCCGCACCAGTGAAGATGGGCTCCATGAGCTTTGCTGGCTCCTAACGTGGAGAGGGGAAGTCCAAGATGGCTGGAACCACGTCACGCCAAGCCAAGGTGGGATCGTCGCAGGGGGGCCAGGAGCAGCTGCGAGCTCAGCGAGCTCAGAAGAAACCTCCCTGCCCAAATTAAGAACAGTGCCGTTTTCTGTTAAGGTTTTAAAAACCTAATTACAGTAAATATGTTGAAATGATTAAAAGGCACACACCATTTTTTCAAGATAAAAGTTTATTATAGTTTTAAAAGGAAGCTCTGTAATTTGAAATGGAAAGTTTACGAAGCTGCAGGATAAACCTCAGCTGGTGGGGGGTGGGGGGAATAACCAGTTTCAGATGTTGTGAAAATCAGACATTAACTCCAAACTGATCCTGCTACGAATCTGCTTTCTCCCGTCCGTTATAGTGGAAAGTCAAACACCCACTGCGCGTTTGGGAAACAGCACAAGTCTCTACTACTGTAGGAGCTGCCATCCAGAAAATCATCCCTGACCCAAGTTGAAGATGCAATAAACAGAACTCTTTTATGCCTCGTGGGATATAGGGTGGCTGTTAGAATGATACATCCTAAAGTTCACCAGCTAGGAAACTGATACGGGGTCTGCTGTACCGAATGTTCACAGATATATTTTACAAGTAATAACAGTAATCTGGAGCTACAAAAAATGCGTACGCTGAGAAACATGCCACAGAAAATTAGAAATACTCATCACTGAACATAAGAAAAGCCTGCTGGATCAGACCAAGGTCCATCAAGTCCAGAAGTCTGTTCACATAGTGGCCAACTAGGTGCCTCTAGAAGCCCCCAAACAACTGCAGCAGCCTTATCCTGTCTGTGTCCCAAAGCACCAAATATAATAGGCATGCTCCTCTGATCCTGGAGAGAATATAATAGGCATCTTGACTAGTATCCATTTTGACTAGCAGCCATGAATGGCCCTCTCTTCCATGAACCTATCCACTCCCCTCTTAAAGCCTTCCAAACTGGCAGCCATCACAGGAATTCCACAATTTAACTATGTGTTGTGTGAAGAAATACTTCCTTTTATCTGTTTTGAATTTCTTACCCTCCAGCTTCAGCAGGTGACTTGTAGGTGTTGGGAAGTCTTTGGGTGATCTTTACCTCTCGCTACCTACCCAAGGTTTCTCCTCAGTGCAGTTAATCCACTAGGGGTACAACCTGAAGCCATTCTGATTGATCATAGAATTGCTATGGAGCACGAAGGGCTATGGGTTGTGGTCGTGGAAAAGGTCATCTAGTTTCAGCCAACCTATGGTGACCCCATAGGGTTTTCAATGTAAGGTACATTCAGAGGTGGTTTGATATTGCCTGCCCCTGCATAGTGACCCTGGACTTCCTTGGTGGTCTCCCATCCATGTGCTCACCAGGGCTGACCCTTCTTAGCTTCTGAGGTCTAATGAGATCTGGCTAGCCTGAGGCATCCAAGTATGGTGGTGGAAAGTGCTGTCAAGTCACAGACAACTTATGGTGACCCTGTAGGGTTTCTAAGGCCAGAGATGACCAGAGGTGGCTTTCCATTGCCTGCCCCTGCATAGAGATCCTGGACTTCCTTGGTGGTCCATATGCTAACCTACTTAGCTACCGAGATCTGACAATATTGGTCTATTTGTCTCGTTTATGAGTGTTCTTTGACCTGAATTTGAATCAGAAAAAAAATGATGCATCATGTAATAACAGTAATCTGGAGTAATTGATGCATCAATTCAAATGTCAGATAATGACAAGAATACTTTAATACTGAGACAGCAAGATAGATTTCCTCAGAATGTGGAGGATCCACTTAAGCATTCTGATTTAATAGTTTGTGATAACCTCTTTTCCTTTCTGTAAATGTATTAAAAAGTATTAAGACAAGCAAGGGAATAGCTTGTTGCTGGGCAGGATAACTCTATGTGTGTGCTAAGGTAGTGGGGGGAAAGTCATGGAAAGTCATGGTGAATGATAATGGAACTGGATAGAACTGCTGAAACTCTCAGACTCCAGTCTATGTAAAACAACCAGATAAGCACAGAATGTGGATGTGCCTTGTCAAGAGTGTGGATATTGGATAAATGCCTGTTCCCCAGTAGAATCGGGGCTCAGTGTTTTGCTTGCTAGAGTAACTGAGCCGCAGCTGCGAATAAAAACTGTTTTTCTTGACAACGGTCTTGGGTCTCTCTCTATCCCCCACGAACCCTGGTTTCCGCTACAATACTTTTTCCATATTTAAAAAAAAACACTCTGCACATAGAAAATAAGGCCATCAGCATGAGGGTTCAGCTAGGAAAGAGCTTATTTCGGATGAGGGAGTGCTTTATTTATTTATATATTTCCTTTACACCCTGTCTTTCTCCCCAGTGGGGACACAGAGCGGCTTACACCATTCTCCTCCCCTCCACTGTATCCTCAAAACGACCCTGTGAGGTTGGCTAGCTTGACTGTCTGTAACTGGCCCAAGATCACCAAGCAAGCTTCCGTGGTAGAGTGAGGATTCAAACTTGTGTTTCGCAGAACCTTATCTGACCCTCTGACAACTACACTGGCTCCCAAATGTGCAATCTCCTACTTGGATTCCCTTCCAATAGCAAGTTTCAATACAAAACAAGACAAGCTTCTTCAGGGCAGCCTCAAAGGAATTTGCAGTAGTTCTAAAAATCCAGACAGAACTGCAATAATCAGAAAACGGAGAATTTTCACGGAGGAGGCTCTACCTGAGGGTGTTATTCTGTCACCAACTTGGTCTCCAATCTTGATGCTGTGACCATATGCGGGGGATTGTGTTTGTTCCACCAAAGGTAATGGTTTGGTATGTTTTATATTCCCCCCCCCTTAGATCTGTACTCACTAGGCATGACAGCTATTTCCCATGTATGTGCTATAGCTTAAATCTATAGTTTCCTGTTTAAGAAAACAGACTGTGATTCAAATGCTACCCACACACTTAGACTGCTACTACATGCTAAGAACATGCATACACAGGGGAGGGGCTAAGTAACTGAAGCTCTGCTCAGTCTTACCAGGGTACCCCCCCTACTTGGATTCTGTGTGATACAATTCCACCAGAGTGTTCTGAATGTATAGATCAGCTTTTGGTGGTAGTGTCATCAAGTCATTTGCCAACTTATGGAAACCCCATAGGGTTTTCAAGCCAAGAGACAAACTGAGGTGGTTTGCCATTGCCTGCCTTTGTGTAGCAACCCTAGACTTCGTTGGTGGTCTCCCATCCAAGTACTAACCAGGGCCATCTCTGCTTGGCTTCCAAGTTCTAATGAGATCAAACTAGCCTGGGCCATCCTGGTCAGGGCAGATCAGCTGTTAGTGAGCACTAATAAGACAAACATTGAGGAGGGGCTCCCATTGGGGAGGGGCTGTGGCTCAGTGGTAGAGCATCTGCTTGGCATGCAGAAGGTCCCAGGTTCAATCCCCTCCAGTTAAAGGGACTAGGCAAGTAGCTGATGTGAAAGACCTCTGCCTGAGACCCTGGAGAGCTGCTGCTGGTCTGAGTAGACAATACTGACTTTGATGGACCAAGGGTCTGATTCAGTATAAAGCAGCTTCAATTGTTCACATGTTCATGTGAGCTTGTGAGTTTTCACACACCAAGAAATGCTAAGGTGCAGGGCAAGTTCATGTGTATATTTGACCATTCGATCAAAAAAGGAGTGGACCGGTCATATAAGCAGAGTCCACAGATAGGTGCCCCAACCTGATGTTCTACACGTGTTGAAGGAGGTAAACACGTATTCCCTGCCCCAGGATGTGATGATGGCTGCCAACTTGGAAGGCATTAAGAGGGGAGTGGACATGTTCATGGAGGAGAGGGTTATTCATGGCTACTAGTCAAAATGAATAGTAGTCATGATGCATCCAGGATCAGAGGAGCAGGCTTATTATCTTAGGTGCTTTGGAACACAGGCAGGAGGATGCTGCTGCAGTAGTCTTGTTTGGGGGCTTCCTAGAGGCACCTGGTTGGCCTCTGTGTGAACAGGCTGCTGGACCTGATGGGCCTTGGTCTGATCCAGCAGGGCTTTTCTTATGTTCTTATATAGCTTCTGTGCCCAAAATAGCTCCTGTGCCCAAAGCTATTAGGAACGTACACACTCCTGGGGGGGGGGGCTATGTGAAGTGGTCCTGTGTGTGGCAGTGCTCCATGGTTTCCATTTGATTATACAAAAAAGCCCTGTGTGGATACTAGGGTTTTGAGATATTCTGCCCAACATGTGTGGCCAAGTCGATCAATATAAAAATTCAGGGAAGTCTCGAAGAATCCGAGCTCGCTTTAGTTCACAGTCGCAACCGCAAAGGGCAGTATGGCAGCACTTTCTGCTTTCTCCCCTCCGCGAAACCCGATAGTGTTGAAATCAAAAAGTTCTAAACAGTGGGCCGCTGAACCCTTTTGGACAGAGGCGAGGCAGCTCTGATAAAGCCCCAAATGGATTCCTCAGAGCAGACAACATGTCGCGACCCTTAATTTGTTTGCCAGATCCAAAATGCGAAATGTTCAGCAATGGCAGTTCCCGCTCATGGCAGGACCCGAGGATTTGCTGCAGCCTTGGCGTTAACATTGAATGTGGAAATGGTGTTTTGTTATGTCTCAGATTAGAACTGCGATTTGAGCTATTTTGGCAGGACCACGTATTAGTCAGGAGGCTCAGAGGTCGGGGAATCAGTATGGCGGGAGAGAGAGAGAGAGAGACCGGTCCTGACCTTCCTCCGACAGAACACCCACCAACATACTGAACCACTTCCTTGGCTTTTAATAAGTCAGCAGAACTCCGAGAACTGTTTTTGGCTTGGGTGTCTCACCAACTAGTCTTATGAGGGCATTTTGTGTGTGCGTGAGTGTGTTTTGTTTCCCACCCACCCCTTGGCATGGTTTCTTTATAAAGATAATAACTAGTCTTCAGCACGCATTATTGTTTTATTTATCAGGAATGTCAACATTTGAAAATGAGTTTCTCTTCCAAGGCAGAAAAGGGGTGTCTTGTTATAGGGTGGAGATGCTGTATTGATTCCTAAGGACAGCAGACTCAAAACAGATAGGATCTGATCCTTCCGATCTGAAAGAGAGAGCAATCCTGACGAATGCTTCATTAAAAGGAAAGGAAAGGGATGCCCTTTCTGTAGGGACATCCTCAATGTTAGTGAGAGTCTATTTCTGCCATTACCACTTCATCTTGCATTTGGGAGAACCGAGTTCGAGAACTGCTCGATCATCTAGTTCACCGGATGGAATTGACCAAAACCCTGCTGGCTAGAGGTAATGATAAAATAGGATGGCCCTATGCATAGATGCCCCCAAGAGCTGCTTTGAGATTGGACAACACCTAGGCCTTGTTTCTGCATGCACTGTTCTCTTTCCTGTTGCATACACAGCCACCGTCCTCTGTGGAGCAAATTCTTTGGGCATTAGGCCCTTCCACTCACACAAGACCAGTGTCTTTCAGTGGCAAAAAAGGGCCTAGTCCTAGATGGACGTTATCCACAACGGAGTACCACCTCCCCAATGGATAAAGGGGGTACACATGGGGAAAAGATATAGGAGCCAAACCATAGGTGTTCTCTTTGTGTTAGGTGCCGTCAAGTTGCTTCCAACTCATGGCAACCCTATGAATCAATGTCCTCCAAAAGGTCCTATCTTTAACCTTTATAGAGTCAATCCATCGCTTGTTGGGTCTTCCTCTTTTCCTGCTGCCTTCAACTTTTCCTAGCATGATTGTCTTTTCCTATGACTCTTGTCTTCTCATAATGTGACCAAAGTACGATAGCCTCAGTTTAGTCATTTTAGCTTTTAGAGTCAGTTCAGGCTTGATTTGATCTAGAATCCATTGATTTGAGTTTTTGGGTGGTCCATGGTATCTATAACACTCTCTTTCAACACTGCATTTCAAAGGCATTGTCTTTCTTCCTATCAGGTTTCTTCATTGTCCAGCTTTCACACCCATACATAGTAATAGGGAATACGATGGCACGAATTAACCTGATCTTGGTTGCCAGTGACACATCCTTACACTTAAGAATCTTTTCTAGCTCCTTCATGGCTGCCCTTCCCAGTCTCAACCTCCTTCTGCTTTCTTGGCTGCACATTCCCTTTTGGTTGATGGTGAAGTAGGTGCTATACAGATCATAAATGTAACAAGGTCCCTGGTCTTTAGACTCAATATGGGGGTTATGGAGCTTTCATCGAGCTGTCCTTCTCCTCTCCATCCGTCAGTGTTAGACACTTGAAGGAAATACCATTTAAGGGTGGTAGTGCAGACTCATTGATGGAAGAGCTGTATGACTATCATATCGCTTTTGTGCCCAGGATGGTTTCCAGCTGAGGCTACCTTTAAACTGAACAAGTTGACCAGATGAATAAGCCATCCATCAGTGTCAGAAGTGTGCGACGGGTGGGGTGCTTTCGGGCTGATACTGCTGTTTTCACAGAACCCACATGTCATGATAGCGTGATGATGTGGTAGCTAGTACAGGAACTGTGCTATCCCCACTCTGTTGTGGGTTAATTTTAAAAATACAAAGAAAGTGGAGTGAGGGTCCCATCAGGTGTAGAGATCCTTAGAAATCTGTGGCTCAATCGTTTGGGGGAGTGGATGCACGAAGAAATATTGGCTGTGAATAGAATGAAAGCATTTGTGTTGAGCGGTCTTTTCTGTTTTCGGCTTGTATCAGGCTGCATGATTTTGATTAACTATAAAAAACCCAACGACAACCAATCCATAGCTTTGTTAGCCTATTCGCACTCAGAGAAGCTTGGTCTGACACCTTTGGAGTTGCCTAACGTTGTTTTCTGTGCATGTAATTTTATATAATCTGATAATTCTGCACGCTTTTTAAAAAATGGCATTTACACAGAGGTGCTGGAAGAATTTCTTAGTCTGTTGTGAATTAGTGGAGATGTGTGGCTAAAGCTGTGCTACTGAAGATTTCTTCAGCAAAAAAAGGATTCAGAAATCTCCGGAACTGGACTATGGTACCTCGGCAATGAGTTCTGCAATCCACGGTTTATTAAAAATTTACTTCACTTGGTTTAAGGATGATTGATGTATGCATGGCAATCTCTTCAAGTCCTACAAATGAATGTGCGAAATGCTTCCACAGAGGAACTGAGGAGCAGGAGGGGAGGAAATTGCCTCCACATAGTGATGCTCTAGGAATTTCCTCTAGTCTCTGTGGTAAAGATCATAGATAGTAGAGGAGGCAGCCTAGAGTGTCACCTGGAATTGACATCATAAACTCCCAAATTCCACCCCCACAATCTTCCAGCATTTGCCGAGGCAGTGTTGGGAACCCTAGCCCTGGTGCCATAGGGGAGGCCCTGATGAGCGTTGAGTCCTTTCAGTGGACTCTATGGCATTGAAGTCCCTCCCCTTCCAAGTTGGCAGCCATCACCACATCCTGGGGCAGGGAGTTCCACAATTTAACTATGTGTTGTGTGAAGAAATACTTCCTTTTTTCTGTTTTGAATCTCTCACCCTACACAACCACTCATATTTTTATTCCTGCTTTGCACGGGGATGCTGTTAAAATGCTGTTAAGACAGCGCTGTCCATAGCAGAGTGGAAATTGGAACCTGAGTCTCCCAGGTCCTAGTGTGACGTTAACCACTAAACTATGCTGGCTCTGTTGTTACACTTAGGATTATTTGTAGGGTTGCCAACCTTCAGGTACTAGCTGGAGATTACAACCTGCTATTACAACTAATCTCCAGCCGATAGAGATCAGTTCATCTGGAGAAAATGGCCGCCTTGGCAACTGGACTCTATGGCACTGAAGTCCTTCCCCTCCCCAAACCCTGTCCTCCTCTGGCTCCACCCAAAAAACCTCCCGCCAGTAGTGAAGAAGGACCTGGCAACCCTAATTATTTGAGCATAAGTCAACAGGGTGCTGCGGCCAGCCCTGGTTCTCTGGCACTTGTACAACATGCATATTCCCAAATGTGTCTGTCTCATTCACTCAGTGCATTTTTCGCTGTATGTCTGAAACATTTTTAGGTGTGCAGTCAACACAAGTCATATGCGAAGTCTCTCATTACCTGGCCAATGGCTATCAGCTTCCTCTTTTGAAAACTGCGCTTGCCAGAACGCCTTGGGAAAAACCCGTGCAAATATAAACTTTGAGACTCAAGGAAGAACCGGCGCAACTCTTGCCAGCTTGTCGTGATCTGCTCTTCACCTTGCAGCTTTCTTTATAAAACACACACCAAAAAGACCCTCGAAATGTGATTAAACTCTATGCGCTGGAGGCTTTCATGGGCCAAACAGACTTTCAAGTGGCTTTTCCTGTTAACATAACGGTTACATGTAAGCAACAGGCTGAGCCAAGATTTGCCACGTGAATGTTTCCCTGAAAGGTTGGGCTTCAGTCGATTTCTTCTCCCTCTTAGATTTACATACTGTGGGCTGCATTGAGGAACAAGTGGCAGAGGACGGATTTTTACCTCTTGCAAATCAGTTCAGCATTGTTCCTAGAGTTGCCGGGTCCCTCCTCACCACCGGCGGGAGGTTTAGGGGGCGGAGCCTTAGGAGGGAGGGGTTTGGGGAGAGGAGGGACTTCAATGCCGTAGAGTCCAATTGCCAAAGCAGCCATTTTCCCCAGAGGAATTGATCTCTATCAGCTGGAGATCAGTTGTAATAGCAGGAGATCTCCAGCTAGTACCTGGAGGCTTCAAAAAAATGTAAATTCAACTTTAAATTGGTAGTATTCAAAAATCACAGATGTAGGCCAACAATTCACTTATATCAATGTTTATAAATATAATTTCCTCAGATTGCACTATTACTTTATAGTGCCTTTTCAAACAACAAAATTAAATTAAAGTATTATATATACAACAAGGCAATACTCATAAAAAATAAAATTCAACAGAAATTAGCAATTGACTTGTGGTGTCTTTCTTGAGTTAAGTATATATTATCCATAAATGTCCTTGAGTCCAGTTGGGTAGAACAGGATTCCGGTATCTTTGCCTGTTTCAATATTTCTTCAGCTACCCTGAAGGACATATATTTTTATGACCTCTGGATCCTTCCTCAGAACGTCCCTTATATCCTCAGCATTTGTCTGTAATGTCAGAATGCTGGTCTGTTGATAAATTATTTAAATAAAACTATAAATTGACATTCTAAACATTGTAATATTAATTATTTTACACATATATAATATAATTACAATTATACTTACAATCATAAAAGAATTTTCATACACAGTAACTTGTGTGGTGTCAACCCGACAAGAATCCTTTCTTGTTTCCAGTCAATTGAATTCCATACAGGCAGTATACTTAAATGCTTACTGCATTACTCATTAGGATCGATCCCAGGTGCAGGTGTTAATTTACAAGAAGGAGGTAAGATCATTGGCCATGTTTAACCCCTTAGGGGATAGTCAAAGAGTTGCACAAAGCGTGCCTCCTGCTGACTTAAAATTCGTTCTATGTTAGTGCTGATACACTTCCTCTGGTAACGCTAGTTTCCCCATGGTAATCCTCTGTAAATATCATGGAAGGAAAGAAGGGCTGATAAGCCCCATTATAAGCAGGTGCTGTAGGATCTTGCGTCATTATTTAGTAACTGACTTGCTTATCTGAGACAAGAGGCCTTGCGATTGAAAAAGCAAGTGATGCCCTATTAATATCAACGGGAGATGGATGTACCCACTTAAATTTCTCCCACTGGAATCAGCGTAATTTAAAACTACTTAATTCTGCCTGGATTGTGCCTTTTGGTATTTAGCCTTTTAGATTTATTTTCTGTTCTCCAGGCATTCGCGGGCCTCACTCTTTGCCGCAGTCAACGCCTGAAAGAGATACTAAAATGAACACATCCACAAAGAGTGCCAAATTGCCTGTGATCGGTCTCAAGCTTAATCCCCCCCCCACTCTGTTTAAATAACCCTTTGTGTCAAGTGTTTCCTCTCACAGTGATGGGAAACAGAATATTGAATGGGTTGAACCTTCGGCCTCAACCAGCAGGGCAATTTTTTAAAATATTCTAAAGAATCCTGTTGTATCCATTAGTGTAGAAAATGGAGAATCAAGGTGTGAGAACTCTTGTGCATTCTGAGCTTGAAGGCTGTACGCCTTCCTGTCACCACAGGGAGGGGTCGTGGCTCGGTGGTAGAGCATCGGCTTGGCATGCAGAAGGTCCCAGGTTCAATCCCCAGCATCTCCAGTTAAAAGGATCAGGCAGCAAGGTGACACGAAAGACCTCCACTTGCAACCCTGGAGAGCTACTGCCAGTCTGAATAGACAATACTGACCTTGATGGACCAAGGGTCGGATTCAGTGGTCCAATTGCAGTGGTACTTATAATTAATTGGTCACAGTTCTACTTACTTTGAACTTTTGAATAAGTGTACCTCCGGGACTATTTAGATATAGTTGTACATATATTAAGGTTGTTTGTGTCTATTAGTCACCTTATGCACTTTAATATACCTTGTTTATCATAGAGCTACCTTGATTTATTTCAGCCGTTCCTGTGCTTACTTCCTAACCTGGTTCATTGTACGGCAGCTTCACGTGTGTTGACAATATTGTTCTCAGAGATCCACAATCTTTGACTCTGTGACGGTGCTCTCAGTGCCCATATGTCCATGCTGGGGGGGGGTCATCTCCATTATGGGGATCCCTCCAACCTCTGCCCATGGTGGACTGCATTGAGTTGTCAATATTTCAGAATTGTTTTTGTCTTTCAACAATAATCATCACTCCTGCACCTTGACAGATACCTATGGTTGCCAAGTCCCTCTTTGCCACTGGTGAGAGGTTTTTGGGGCGGAGCCTGAGGAGGGCGTGGTTTGGGGAGGGGAGGGACTTCAATGCCATAGAGTCCAATGGCCAAAGTGGCCATTTTCTCCAGGTGAACGGATCTCTATCGGCTGGAGTTCAGCTGTAATAGCAGGAGATCTCCAGCTAATACTTAGAGGCTGGCAACCCTAATCTACACAAAGGGCAGACCTTGGCTATGAGACAGAAAGACCACAAAAGCACATTAACAAACCATTCCTCTTTCCTCTGGAGGAAAAGGACCTTCTAAATTGACCCTTGAAACCCCATCACTCAGGGAAGTGGGAAACACAAAACACTGGGGTCTGCAGAAAGCTTGTTTCCTTTGAGATAAACTGCGAATTGGTTTGGTTGAACGAGAACAGCGCTGAAATCAAATTAGCTTCTAAGAGCTGGTTCATTTCCTGCGACCCACAGAATTGCAACACCGGGGCTGGGTTGGGAGAAACGAAGCCGTCGGCCAACTTTTCCCCGTCGCGGTGCTTCGCTCGAGGCCCGTAACGTCTTCACCTCACGCGGTTGCTTCCCTCCCCCCTTTCTAACACATCTGCTTCGCGAGCGACACATTAAAATGTCTGGATCGGGGAGAGACCGCTGCCGCCAGCACATGTGGCAGACATGTGGACTTGTGGCTTTTGCTGAATTCCCCGCAGGGGCAGAAGGACAGAAATGTTTCGCAACCATCCCCAGAGGGAGGTTGTCAGTGAAAAGAAAGTAAAAGGAATGAAAGGGGGAGGGAGCATGGAGCAGTCCCAAGGAGATGTCAATTCACCCCAGTCCCCGTCCCCAGAACTGTCCTTCTAAGAGCATTGGGTGGGTGGGGGGGAACAGACCACTAATCTGCCTCTGTTATGGAGAACTGATTTCGAACCACTGAGTTCAAGTCACCAACTTCAGTAATTGCGAGAAACGCTACGAAAAATTTCAACCCACAGCTACCTCGGAGCCAAAGAATCATTTTTCTCTTTGGGAAGCGAAGAACAACCTGATGGAATGAATTTATAATATGCGTGTAGACAGAGAGAACGAGCGCAACACCTAGAAAACATCTTTTCCTCCCCTTTTCAGGAAGCGTGTTCAGCATCAAATTAAACGTTCGTGACAGCTAACCGCAAGCTATTAAACACGATTTCACTGCCATATTGCGAAACCGGTTGGAGGCCAGGGAATCGATGCGCAGACAAACCGTTTGATTCATCGCTATTTGATACAAAGAGGCCTTCAGAAAGGAGAGACAGGCGGAGGCTCCGGCTTCAAATGATTTTCTCTAAAGAGTTATGTGAGCTGAATCCGGCTCCGGCTTCGCCCTGGGACTTCTGCCCACCTTCTTCTCCAAACACCACAGCCAATCCTTTCTAACCCTTCAGCTCAATAGGCTTAAGGATATTAAGAAGCTCGTGAGAAATGGCTGGGAGCAGCCAAGTCAGCAGAAGTGAAAGAATGCTATGTCTAAAATACACTAGTCTGACGCGAGGCCCAAATATTTGAAGTTGGCATGACGAAGGCCTTTGTTTCCCCTTTCCCTTAATTCTGGTTAGTGAATGTCAAGGGTAACCAATGGTTAGATTTCCTATCATGATTTATGGATGTGCAGAGGGAAACATTGTTCCCTATCAGATAAGGAAGCTGTGGATTTGAATTCACAGTTGCAATCCTAAACACACTTACTAGGGTTGCCAGCCTCCAGGTACTAGCTGGAGATCTCCTGCTATTACAACTGATCTCCAGCCATTAGAGATCAGTTCCCCTGGAGAAAATGGCCGCTTTGGCAATTGGGCTCTATGACATTGAAGTCCTTCCCCTCTCCAAACCTCACCCTCCTCAGGCTCCGCCCCCAAATTCTCCAGGTATTTCCCAACACGGAGCTGGCAACCCTACCCAGACGACTTTAGCCTTGTTCAAAAATGTACAAACACTAAACACATTGTGGAAGGAGACTGGGAAATGAAAGACCACTCTTCTTCTGTTGGATGATTGTGCAAGAAAGGATGCTAACAATACAATCCTGAACAGAGTTAGACCTTTCTAAGACCATTGACTTCAATGGACATAGAAGGGTGTCACTCTGCTTAAGAGTTAGGGATGCCAACCTCCAGGTGGGACCTGGGGATCCCCTGGAATTACAGCTCATCTCCAGACTACAGAGATCAGCTCCCCTGGAGAAAATGGATGCTTTGGAGGGTGGACTCTATGGCATTATACCCCACTAAGGTCCCTGATTCTTAAGTGAAAGGATGTGTCACTGGCAACCAAGATCAAGTGAATTCATGCCATTGTATTCCCTATTACTGTGTATGGGTGTGAAAGCTGGACAATGAAGAAAGCTGATAGGAAGAAAGTAGATTCCTTTGAAATGTGGTGTTGGAGGAGAGTGTTACAAATTCCGTGGACTGACAAACAAACAAACAAACAAAAAACAGTGGATTCTAGATCAAATCAAGCCTGAACTGACCCTAGAAGTTAAATGACTAAACCGAGGCTATCGTATTTTGGCCACATTATGAGAAGGCAAGAGTCACTGGAAAAGACAGTCATGCTAGGAAAAGATGAAGACCCAACAAGAGATGGATTGACTCTATAAAGTAATCCACAGCCCTCATCTTGCAAGGCCTGAACAAGGCTGTTAAAGATAGGATGTTCTGGAAGACATTGATTCATAGGGTTGCCATGAATAGAATAGAATCATAGAGTTGGAAGGCCATTATGAGTTGGAAGCAACTTGATGGCACTTAATACATACACACAAGGTCTTCCTCAGGCTCCACCCCCAAATCTCCAGGAGTTTCTCGATCTGGATCTGGCAACCCTAAGAGTGCATTACAAATCTCTCTTGATCGTCTTACTGTTTCTTAAGGACACAAGGTGCTGTCAAGTTGCAGCCGACTTCTTGCACAGCAAGAAGTTTTCAAAGCAAGTGAGAACCAGAGGTCGTTTGCCATTGCCTGCCTCTGCAGAGCCTTCCTTGGTGGTCTCCCATCCCAGTACCGACCCTGTTCAGCTTCTGAGATCAGACAAGATCCGGCCATGCCATGATGCCTTCTCTCCTACTGTTTCTCACCACACATCAAATTAAAAGTTTTTTTAAAAAATAAATTTAATTTAAAAGCAAATCCAAGCTGGAGACCAGAGGCATTCTTGAGCGTCATTCGAAGCAGTTATGTTTGTGGGCTTTCTGAGATGTCTGGTGATTGTTTCCATAGCTGGCTTTGAAACTTATCCATCCGAGGGAGGGAGAAATTCTGAGCCACCCATCTTCGAAGGGGCAAATTTGCGCAGAACAATGCGCTTTTGCCGTCGGGCCTGTTTCCTTCCATCCAGGCAAATTAAGGGCCGCTGTTTGTAGCAGAAGGGCCGAAAGGATGCTCAGAACGAGGGAGGCGGACTGGAGAAATTTCCTGCTAAGGCACAGAGTGGCTCCTTTGAGCGTTGGGAAGGTGGCAGAGGCAGCCCGCCGTTTGAATGCCGGCGGACGGCTTCTGAATGAATACAAAGGACCAGACGGCTCCACTTATTCCCGAAATTAGATGCAATCATATCTGTGAATCACAGAGCAGCAAATCACAGTAATTGACATTACAATGCATTATCCCGCTGCACTACCTAACTGCCGTGTACCGCCTCAGCCGAACCCACTCCTGGGTGACCCGGACTGTCATTTGCCTGAGGCTCGGAGCCAGACCCAAGCGATAAAGCGACAAGGGAAGGGAAAAAAAGGAGATGGAAATGCTTTCTGCTGCAGAAAAGGCACAAATTAGAATGGGAGTCAAGCCCCCAGCTAATGCAACACCAGCATCTTCTTGCTCACAGTTTGCATAATTAGAGATCACGGATGGTTTCGTTATGGCGCTAAAAATACGCCGGCTTTGTTTAAATCAGCGATTTCATTAACAGCATGACTCTTGCGCAAGCATTAGCGAGGGAGACGGGGCAGCAGGGAGAAAGGCGATCTCTTTTAGTTAACACTTAAAAAGTAAATTCAATTCCCTCTCCCCCTCCCTGGGACCACTTAATTTTGATCTTCAAAGGCACTTGAGACCATTTGAGAAGGCCACCCCAATGATCCACCCCATGGTGCTAATAAATGATATCGTTTCCCCCCCCCCTTCCCAATGCAGTAGGGTGTAGGGAGGGAGGAGAAGGTTTTCTATGGTGGCTCTTTCTCTTCTAAGGAAAGAACAGTGGAGCTTTATGGTGTCTTTGCAAATTGCTTTAATTGTATACTTAATAGTCAAGAAGTACTAAAGATAAGGCATAGGAGGCATCGTAGACAGGCAGGGAGGGTCCAAGATGCAGAGTCAGAGCAGGCCCTGAAATATGAGAAGCCAAGAAACATTCTGTGTAAAACAGTATACTTAGGGTTGCCAACCTCCAGGTAGTAGCTGGAGAACTCCCGCTATTACGACTGATCTCCAGCTGATAGAGATCAGTTCAACCGGAGAAAGTGGCCACTTTGGCAATTGGACTCTATGGCATTGGAGTCCCTCCCTCCCCAAACCCCGCCCTCCACAGTCTCCACTCCAAGGGGGGACCTGGCAACCTTAAGTATACTCAGAAAGGAGCAGTATGCCAGCATACGGCCTGGTTAGCATGTATAAGATCTAGGGTTGCTAGTAGAGTTTCCAACCTCCAGGTGGTAGCTGGAGATCTTGCCAGCCCCAGGTTGGGAAATTCCAGGAGATTTGGGGATGGAGCCTGGGGAGGGCAGGACTTGGGGAGGAAAGGGACTTCAGCAGGGCATAATGCCTCAGAATCCACCTGCCAAAGCTGCCATTCTCCCTGTAGCCTGGAGATCAGTTGAAATTCCAAGAGATCACCAGTCCCCACCTGGAGGCTGGCAACCATAAGAAGACCCCAGGTTCCATCTTGGCCTTGAAAGTAACAGGACTTTGGAAGACTTCTGACTGCCCTCTTGGAGAGCTGCTCCCATTCACAGACAATAGAAGACAAGATGAAGATGAAGATGAAGAAAAAGAAGAAGAGTTGGTTTTTATATGCCGACTTTCTCTACCACTTAAGGGAGACTCAGACCGGTTTACAATCACCCTCTCTCCCCACCACAGACACCCTGTGAGGTAGGTGGGGCTGAGAGAATATGACTTGCCCAAGGTCACCCAGCTGGCTTCATGTGTAGGAGCGGGGAAACAAATCCAGTTCACCAGATTAGCCTGTTGCCACTCATGTGGAGGAGTGGGGAATCAGACCCGGTTCTCCAGATCAGACTCTACCGCTACAAACCACCACTCCAAGCCACCACTCCAAACCACCGCTCTTAACCACTACACCGCACTGGCTGGCTGGCTGGCTGGCTGGCTGGAGAAGAGAACAGAGTAGAATAGAAATTTGTTCTCCAGATTTGTTTCTGTTTATGGCTGCTGCCTCTGTCCTCCGTTACAGCTGACAGCCATACCTGGAGTCTTTGGCATTGTATATGACCAACCAGCTAGGTTCAGGCACTCTCTATCATCATGTGGTACCACTTAAGAGCTCCCTTGGATCAGCAGGGTGGGGTCAGAAACTCCAAAGGGAAATTGCACTCCCCGTTTTCCATGGCAATCCATCCATCCATCCATCCATCAGAACATAAGAAAGGCCCTGCTGGATCAGACCAAGGCCCATCAAGTCCAGCAGTCTGTTCACACAGTGGCCAACCAGGGGCCTCTAGGAAGCCACAAACAAGACGACTGCAGCAGCACCATCCTGCCTGTGTTCCACCGCACCCAAAATAATAGGCATGCTCCTCTGATACTAGAGAGAATAGGTGTGCAGCATGACTAGTATCCATTTTAAGTAGTAGCCATGAATACTTCTCTCCTCCATGAACATGTCCACTCCCCTCTTAAAGCCCCCCAAGCTGGCAGCCGTCATCACATCCTGGGGCAGGGAGTTCCACAATTTATGCGTTGTGTGAAAAAATACTTCCTTTTATCTGTTTTGAATCTCTCGCCCTCCAGCTTTAGCAGATGACCCCGTGTTCTAGTATTATGGGAGAGGGAGAAAAACTTCTCCCTGTCCACTCTCTCCAAAGCATGCATAATTTTATAGACCTCTATCATGTCTCCCCTTAGCCGCCTTCTTTCCAAGCTAAACAGCCCTAAGCGCCCATCCATCCATCCCTAAGCGTCCATCCATCCATCCCTAAGCGTCCATCCATCCATCCATCCATCCATCCATCCATCCATACATACATACATACATACATACATACCAACTTGGCCGTTGCAACATTTTGTTTCACAGACCCCAGCTGCACAAAGAAAGCCCATGCCCTGCCAAGAGCTATTCGGCGGTTTGCTGCCAGGCTTTTCAAGAGCTCTGTGTGATGTGTTTGGATAATGCTTGCCTGGGACTTTGCCAGATGGCAAAGATGTGGGCTGCCCACCCTTTTAGCGGCCAGCCTTCATAATCCTGGGCATCCAACACTACCCTGGCGGGAGAGCAGCTCTCCTTTTCTCCTCCAGGCTCCAAACAAGCAAAGAAAGACACACCTCTACGTAGGGTTGCCAACCTCTATGTAGTTATGCAAAGAAAACAGCACTATGGCCAAAAAACAAACTTGTCAAAATGCAGTCTATTCCTACTAACATACATGATTATATAATATTTTATAAATTGTTCTTTTCCACATTAGTTTTCGCCATTCCCATGAAAATGCTCCCAGTTGTCCAGTCATGAGAATGCATCCAATTGTCCAGGCTGACCTTCCGAATCTGGCTCAGCCAAAGGGCGTCTCTGATGGGATGTTAAGAAGGACAGCGTGTGTAATGTGAAAAGAACTGCTGAATAAGAAACTGAAGAGCTTCGTGCTCAAGTCCAGCCTCTCCAGGAGTGGGTCCAATTCTCTCAAGGGCGGCTGATGAAAGAAAGAGTTCAGAAAAAAAAAATACCGGCATCCTTTTCTCGCAGTGGATTGGAAGCATTTTCATGGGAATGGTGAAAAGTAATCTGGAAAAGAACAATTTATAAAATATTATATAATCGTGTATGTTAGTAGGAATAGATTGCATATTGATAAGTTTGCTTTTTGGCCATAGTGCTGTTTTCTTTGCATAACTCACTGGCTCAACCCGAGTTTGGTTTTGATATAACTCCCAAGTGGTGGCTGGAGATCTCCTGCTATTACAATTGATCTCCAGCCGATAGAGATCAGTTCACCTGGAGAAAATGGCCACTTTGGCAACTGGATTCTATGGCATTGAAGTCCCTCCCCGCACCAAACCCGGCCTCCTCAGGCTCCGCCCCCAAAACCTCCTGCCGGTGGCGAACAGGGACCTGGCAACCCTACCTGTACGTTCAAGTACCTGTGTTGACCCAGGCTCCATCTCCTTTTCATTTGGGCCACTGTGTTGTTCTGCAGGAAAACAACAAAGGCTGAATCTTTCACAGGCTGCAGAAGCCGGCCTTGAGCAACTGGTCTGTATTTATACGGCCTGCAAGCCTTGAACTGCAATCCCCTGCAGAGTTACCCATGTCTAAATCCATTGAAATTAATGCGTTAGATAGGGATAACTCTGCAGAGAATTGCGCTAATAGTTTCTATCAGTAGTTGAAAAGCTAAACCATTGGTTGCCAGCACTGCGTGGGGTGTGCTCTGGTCTCATTTGTGGGAGGAATGGTTTTGCTGTGGGTGGTGTTCCAGGCAGCGCCAGCCATAAAATCCTGGAATAGATCAGCTCTTTGACCTCCAGTGCATTGTTGAGGCCACTGCGGAAACCTGAGAAGTCAATGGATGGGTTTTGTGGCTTCAGCAACAGATTTTAGAAAAAGGGGAAAGGTTGTATTTCTGGGAAGCAAACAAATTCTATCATCTCTCTCCCCGCCCCCCGTCTGGAAAGAACCAAGTGAGACCAGTGAGACAGGTCATTTATGAATGGGAGTTTTACCTGAGGTTCGTTGCTCACTGGACCCACACTTTCCTGTTGGGAATCTATGCACCAGCAGTCTCCAAGCTCCCATCAAGAAGCATTTGAGTCCTCGCCCCTGTTGGAGATCTATGCACCAGCAGTCTCCAAGCTCCAATCAAGAATTTGAGTCCCCACCCCTTGAAATGTGGCTTTGTAATTGGCTGTAGTGCTTACTGTGAGAGAAAAGCCCCCCCCCCCGGTAACCCAATTGTCACATAAAAAAGCATTTTAAAAAACGGACCTCTCTAAAAGCAACCGGGGGGTGGGGGACCAAGCCTCATTTCTAAAATCCATTCTTCTGCTCAGAAAGAACTCTGAGGAAGCAGGAAGCAGGAAGCATTTGAATCCTCGCCTCTTGACACGCTGCTTTGTAATTGGCTGTAGTGCTGTCTGTGAAAGAAGCGTCCCTCCCCCAAGCTTCCGTGAACCACACTTTGCCTGATGCTCACTTTAAATGGAAAGCCTTATCTGTTCCTAAGAGATCTGGGCTGAAAAACTCCAAAATCTGAGAAGCTCCTCCATCCCTGTGCCCGGATTTTATGGCTGACTTGGGTACAAGGTTGACAACTCAAGTTTGGGAAATTCCTGGAGATTCCTGGTGGAGCCTGGGGAGGGTGGAGTTGGGTGAAGGAGCTCAGCAGGGATGTGATGCCATCAAATCCATCCTCTGATGCTGCCATTTTCTGCAGGGGAACTGATCTTGGTAGCCTGGAAGGGCCGAAGCTTAGTGGTAGAGCACCTGCTTGGCATGCAGAAGGTCCCAGGTTCAATCCCCAGCATCTCCAGTTTAAGGGACGAGGCAGGTAGAATCATAGAATCATAGAGTTGGAAGGGACCACCAGGGTAATCAAGTCCAACCCCCTGCACAATGCAGGAAATTCACAACTACCTCCCCTGGTGATGTGAAAGACCCCTGCCTGAGACCCTGGAGAGCCACTGCCAGTCTGAGTAGACAATACTGACTTTGATGGACCAAGGGCCTGCTTCAGTATAAGGCAACTTTGTGTGTTCATGTGTTCAGTTGTAATTCTGGAAGAACTCCAGGCCCCACCTGGGGGTTGGCAGCCTCACTCAGGTGTAAGATTGGAAGGGATGGCCCCATAAGCTTTTGCCCTATCTGACAACAGGGTCAGTGAGAGCTTTCCAGACTGGCTGAACAAAAATAAAATCCTGTGGGTGGTTTCCTCCGGATCTGGGCATTCAGATTATTAAATGTTTGAACTACTTTGTGTTGAATCACAGTTTAAAAAAAAATCTTCTGAAGTGGAATGGCCAAGCCACCAACCATCCCGACCGGAATGACTCTCTCAAAATAGTTTGGAAGAGTAAATCATGCTTTTCTCTAAACTCTCCGTGGCATAAACACAGTATGACTTTCTATTCTCTGCCCAGGTTGAAGTCCCAAGAAGTCAGATGCAGATAATCTGCTTTGATTGTAGTCCACAGGCGACCATCAAACATGGTTGAACATAGGGTTGCCAACCTCCAGGTACTACCTGGAGATCTCCTGCTATTACAACTAATCTCCAGGCAATAGAGATCAGTTCACCTGAAGAAAATGGCCGCTTTGGCAATTGGACTCTATGGCCTTGAAGTCCCTGCCCCCCCAAACTCTGCCCTCCTCAGGCTCTGCCCCCAAAATCTCTCGTCGGAGGCGAAGAAAGACCTGGCAACCCTAGTTGAACAGCACTTAGGTGCTCTGGGATGGAAAAAACTCCCCGGAGCAGCTTCAGCCTAAGGCTTCTGGGTAAGGAAGGGCTTTCCATTAAGTCATTTACGCACTGTTGTGACAAAATGTTGTCTACTAAGAAGTGTAGTGTTTGATGCTGAAGCTGGAGGGTGAGAGATTCAAAACAGAGAAAAGGAAGTATTTCTTCACACAACGCCTAGTTAAATTGTGGAACTCCCTGCCCCAGGATGGGATGATGGCTGCCAACTTGGTAGGCTTCAAGAGGGGAGTGGGTATGTTCATGGAGGAGAGGGCTATTCAGGGCTACTAGTAAAAAAATAGATACTAGCCATGATGCATACCTATTCTCTCCAGGATCAGAGGAGCAGGCCTATTATATTAGGCGCTGTGGAAGACAAACAGGTTAATGCTGCTGTAGTTGTCCTGTTTGTGGACTTCCTAGAGGCACCTGGTTGGCCACTGTGGGAATGGACTGCTGGACTTGATGGGCCTTGGTCTGATCCAGCATAGCCGTTCTTATGTTCTTATGTTTAATGGAAGTTCTCTCTGTGGTTCATTGACAAATGCAGGTCACCGTTTGGTGCTGCGGTGATCAAGTGATAAACATGTATATGTCCCAACTGGTCCTTATTAATGGGTTTAAAAATAATGTTTTAAGTTCCCAGAATAGAGTGCCCAGTTGAAATCTGGCCTGCCTGTGATGGTTATCAGTGATCATGCCAGACATTACAAGTATTATTATTGTTGTTATTATTATTAATTTTTATTTCAATCAGAATACTAAACACTAAACATAAATGTCAGTATAAATATTACTAACATAATTGATCTAAGAAATTTAACAACCATCGAAACCCCCCACAAAAAATCAACAATATATTCAACAATTAAAACTTAAGTTACAGTTAAAATCTCTAGTAACTATACTTGAAAGGAATACTTGGTTTTAGTCCATTATGACACGCCAAAGAAGCCTCATCTTTTCTCCATTTAAATGTTCATGATGACATTTTAAAAACTGAAAGCAAACTTGAGTTCCTTCCTCGTTTCCTAAGTAGTGGGGCATTCAGGGAAGCTTTTGAAAAAGTCATTTTTTCTTGAGGACAAGAAGGCTGAGAAAGGGTATTTCCACAGTTTGAGAAGGAGTGGAAGGTTGGAACAACAGAGACAGACGGTGCTTGACCCATAGGTCAATGAAGACTCCCAAACCCATCAAGCCCTGAACACACCAAGCTGCTAAATAGCTGTTACTCGCATCCAAAACAGCAATTTCAGAATTGCTACCATTTCCAACCAGGGTAACTCTTGAAGGTCTTTGGTTTTGATTTCCAGGGAACCCTGTACCTCTCAGCCTAATGGGCCTACTTTGATCAAGTGGCCACTTACCTCCCTGGAAATTCTCCCGACCCCCTCGGTAATTGTCCGCCACTGAAACCGTTGCATCCAAGGGGAAGGCAAGAGTTCCGGCTCGTTGAAGGATGGTCGTGACAATATATGAGGACCGCCCTCCCCCTTTGTTGTCCTCTATCGAGCATTATGGAAATCTCAGACTTAAGTAAGTCGCTTCGTTTTGTCCACATAATAGGGATGTGTTCCCCCCCACTTCCATTCAATAAATGAGAGCAATTTGCTAAATGCATGAGGATTACCTACGGTAGTGCGTTTTTCTTTCTGCAGATATGCACAGAAATGGGATAGATAGATAGATAGATAGATAGATAGATAGATAGATAGATAGATAGATAGATAGATAGATAGATAGATAGATAGATAGATGGATGGATGGATGGATGGATGGATGGATGGATGGATGGATGGATGGATGGATGGATGGATGGATGGATGGATAGATAGATAGATAGATAGATAGATAGATAGATAGATAGATATTGCAATCAGAGCAAGTTTGCAGAATATACAACGATTAAACTATCTAACGGATGGAAATCAGTTCCTGTCATATCAACCATGGGATAAATGGGTTCCCCCCCACTTCCATTCAATAAATGAGAGCAATTTGCTAAATGCATGAGGATTACCTACGGTAGTGCGTTTTTCTTTCTGCAGATATGCACAGAAATGGGATAGATAGATAGATAGATAGATAGATAGATAGATAGATAGATAGATAGATAGATAGATATTGCAATCAGAGCAAGTTTGCAGAATATACAACGATTAAACTATCTAACGGATGGAAATCAGTTCCTGTCATATCAACCATGGGATAAATGGGTTCCCCCAAACTGAAGACCTTTAGATCGGTGACTTCAGGCTACAAATTGAAGGTTGTTTATGCGTGGGTACTTCCACTCATGTTCGCCCCCGGTCTGTCTCAGTTGTTCCTTAGAGTTATGCATGAGTTTTCCCTCCGTTAGAGACGACCTCACTGCCAGCTCTCACAAATCCCAGTACTTCCCGTCCCACTGTTAACCTGATTCTTCCCTCTCCCCTGAGCTCAGCCCAGGTGAAATCCCCATGCGTAAGGCAAAGCGCGGGACCCGGAAGCATGCTTTCTCTCCACTGGTATCAGTGGATTGTCTACAGTTTTTGTGGGGGATGCTGTGCGTGGCCTCTCCCAAACTGGGAAGAAATAATGAATTCCAGCCAGATTTCATCCCTGGCAATTTGCAAAGTCACCGCCACTTCCCATCTGCCACTGCTTGGCTTCCTGTGTAATAAGTTAATAGAGCAATAATTGCTGATGAAGTAGAAGAGCGTCGGGGAAGCAGCGACGTGGCGCTCAGAGTGGAACGATGTGCCCTTACAATGATAAACTGATCCTATTCTATTAAGCCACAAAGCTGTCTCCGCTCCATCCCATATCAGCGGATGAAGAAGGGGGGGGGATGGGAGAGGAGTCGTGGAATTGCTGTCGCTCACTGCAGCTGTCAGGAAACGATACTAATTAGTTTAATTTGCAATAACACAAGCACTTAAAGTCTCCAAATAATCTAAGTTGGAAAGTCATATATACATGACAAAGGCATCGTCGTCAAGAGACACCAGAGGACACATTTCTTTCACCTTGGTCACAAACGTCTTGACAGTCAAGCAGTGTGTTTCATCTGTTGGACCTTCAGGCAGTCACAAAAATCAGGCGAAACATGCACCTGTCGTAGATTGATTTCATGACATCTGTTCAAACAGTGTGGCTGAACCTTAGTCCATCTGCCATGGTGAGGAGGAGGAGAAGGAGGAGGAGAAGAAGAAGAAGACATATACATAAGTACTCACATGAAGTACCTTCATGTGTACTTTGAGGGTGGAGCTTCCTGCTGTAATATTGTCCCCTCCAAAGCGTATTCCATTTCTAGGGATATGCTACCCTACTATTTCCACCATCACACTTATGTACAAAGCTGGATACAAACTATACAATTATACACTATTTAAAAAACAACGACAGATAAAGGACAACCTTTACAAAGCAGTAACTCCATCAGTTAGGTAATTTCCGTTAGGTAATTATAGACCATTGTCTTACAGGACCCTGCACTGTGATGGTAATATAGTCTTCAACTGCAAAGCTACCGCCTACTTTGGGGCTCTCCCCTGCTGAGCCCGTGAGCCAGAGCCCTGGACTTCTGCCCCAAATCCTGACCCTGAACACAGCATTGAATCCCATTCAGATTTCAGTACGCAAGTGAAAACAGGACTGCGGGAGAAAATGTGGAGAACATTTGGCCCCGTGTGGTGGTTGGCCCACAAAGTTTCAAATATGGGGTGAGACGTGAGTAAGATAGGGCTCTGCCAAATTCCTTTAGATCCTCTTTATTGGTAGGGTTGCCAACCTCCAGGTACTAGGGGGAGATCTCCTGCTATTACAACTGATCTCCAGCCGACAGAGATCTGTTCACCTGGAGAAGATAGCCGCTTTGGCAATTGGACTCTATGGCATTGAAGTCCCTCGCCTCCTCAAACCCTGCCCTCCTCAGGCTCTGCCCCAAAAACCTCCTTCTGGTGGTGAAGAGAGACCTGGCAGCTCTATTTATTGGGTCAATACCAAGGAATAATACACAACTAATAATGAATATTGAGTAGTAGTAGTTGAAAGGTCAATGTCAAGGGCAATACACTGCTCAAATTTGGTTCAAGGATATTCACCAGCTAAGAGGTGGAGTTAGTGTTACCAGGTCCCTTTTTACCGCTAGCGGGAGGTTTTTGGGGCGGAGCCTGAAAAGGGTGGGGTTTGGGGAGGGGAGGGACTCAACACCATAGAGTCCAATTGCCAGAACAGCCATTTCCTCCAGGTGACCTGATCTCTATTGGCTGGATAACAGTTGTAATAGCAGGAAATCTCCAGCTAATACCTGGAGGTTGGCAACCCTAGGTGGAGTTATGCTTGTTCAGGGTACTTCCTATGAACTTGGTCACTTTTTCTCAGTTATGGAGAAGCTGCTCATAGGACATCCTCTGTTCCACACAAATATTTAAATATCTATCTTTAGCAATGCTGTGGTTTAGGATGGTGAGAAATAAAAATGTCCTCAGCACTTCTCTTGTGGAAACAGGAAAGGCTCAGGGTAGAAATTTCTTCTCTAGTTAGGAGGGCAACTGGTTGCAACTTAGACCGTTAGATTCTAGTGGACTCGTGAATACATTAACAATTCATAAAGACATTTTAAAGAATCATAAAGAATAACCACACTGCTGAACAATATTAATTATAGACATACCACAAACACTTCAGTAGAAGAAAAACTGGTTTTTATATGCTGACTTTTTCTACCTTTTAAGAGAATGAAACCGGCTTACAATCTCCTTCCCTTCCTTTCCCCACAACAGACACCTTGTGAGGTAGGTGGAGCTGAGAGAGCTCAGAGAGAACTGTGAGTAGCCCAACGTCACCCAGCGGCTTCACGTGTAGGAGTGGGGAAACCAACCCGGTTCACCAGATTAGAGTCCACCTCTCTTAACCACTACTCCACTCTGGCTGTCATTCCCATGTATGCGAGAGCATAGAAGAGAGGATAGAAGGTTGGGCCAGAATTTGGGCTTCGACTTCTGCTCTGCCATGACAGTGAGTTGGTGAGGCTTGTGCCAGCCACACACGTTCACTCCCTCTTTTTGCTGTCAAATCACAGCTGAGTTATGGCAACCCCGTAGGGTTTTCAAGGCAAGAGACGTTCAGAGGTGGTTTGCCATTGCCTTCCTCTGCACAACCCTGGCATTCCTTGGTGGTCTCCCATCCAATTACTAACCAGGGCTGACCCTGCTTAGCTTCTAAGATCTGATTGAGATCAGGCTAGCCTGAGCCATCCAGATTACGGCAACCTTATAGGGGATAAAATGGGGGAAAGAAGAACCTTGAATTTCTTGGGGATAGGGGATAGAAATGTAGTAGACAAAAAGATAAGAAGACATGGAACTTTGGAGAAAGACAGTGAATTCTTGGGAGAGGAAATCTTGCATCCAGCGGGGTGTAGTGGTTAAGAGCAGTGGTTTGGAGAGGTGGACTCTAATCTGGAGAACAGGATTCCCCACTCCCCCACATGAGCGGCAGAGGCTAATATGGTGAACTGGATTTGTTTCTGCACTCCTGCGCATGAAGCCAACTGGGTGATTTTGAGCTAGTCACAGCTCTCTCAGCCTCACCTACCTCACATGGTGTCTGTTGTGGGGAAGGGAAGGTGATTGTAAGCAGGTTTGATTCCTCCTTAAGCGGCAGAGAAAGTCAGCATATAATAACTAACTCTTCTTCTTCTTCTTCTTGTCAGGGCAAGGTGGACACTCTTCTGTAGACTCGTCACCAACTGATTATGGCATCTCTTCGAAGAACAAATCCTCCTTACAAGATAACCGGCTGGCTGTAGCATGCATCTGACACAAAGGCATTCAGTACCATTGGCTGCTAATATGGCAGTGGATTTCTCCGCAGACTGTATAATGCACCCACATTTAAGCTGACCACCAACCTGGAAGCAAAAGTATTCCCTTTTTCTTGAACCGCGAAGTGTGCTAGCCAAGGACGACAGCGTGATTCTCCTGAAATATGTAGATTCTCTTTCGGCTGAATTTTGAATAGGCTGTTATCTTGGTGCTGTTCTATCCCCATGATGAAAAATACCTTCTTCTAAAGTATATAATTACCCTTTGTCACTCGTAAATTTCCCCTGGTTTCTGAGCTCATTTAATAATGCTGAAGAGAAGTTAACAATAAAGGGCTCTTGCCAATTTAGTACCTTGTACATAATGTACCTATAATGATAGTTTGATTGCCTGAGCCCATTATTTCCAGCTTCGGTCTATTTTCTATTACTACACCGAGAGTCATTCTGCTCTTTGGAAGATGAATACAGGAGATGAATACAGATGTTAGCCTATAGAAAACACCACACACACAAAATGGCGCCAGTATTAGTCTCGCTCTGGATTTCGCATTTGGCTAATGGACAAAGCAACATTGTCCATCCCAGAGCTACAAGCCTTTTGAAGTCTGGATCAGAGCTATCCAAATATTAACCATTGGCCTCCATTTTGTCTGAGCATGGACTGGGACTTTTTGGCATGTTTATCCAGTTTGGGGTTATGTTGGCATCTCCAGATGGCTCTCATTTGGGGAGTTGGATGTTCTTGGTAGGAACTTTCAATCCTGTCAGTGCAGGCCAGCAAGGCGATGGAGTCAATGCAAATTCCAATGGGTCACAGTAACCAGAATGGATTCTGACTAGTCTCCTACAGTGGTGTGCGGGGGACTGAACTTCTAAATGAAAATGTTCTCTGGGAAGAGAACAAAAGTATGCTGGTTCTGTAGAAGAAGAGGAAGGAGGAGGAGCAGGAGAGTTGATTTTTATATGCCAACTTTCTCTAACACTTAAGGAAGAATCAAACCGGCTTATGATCACCTTCCCTTCCCTTCCCCTCCCCCCAACAGACACCCTGTGAGGTAGGTGCGGCTGAGAGAGTGTGACCAGCCCAAGGTCATGATGGTTGGGTATGTGACCCCTGTTATATAGCCTACCGGTCCCCACCGCGCCTAGTTATTCCTGCACTCCCAAAGATCCTTTGGCTTGCATGGACCAGAGACATGAAGCAAAACACCCCCAAATGTCTTGACTTTAAACTGTTAGGAAATGTACCCTGAGAACGTTTGGTTTGGCCTCAAGAGGTCAGCTGTGAGGGGAAATGCACCTCTTTTCACATTAGAAGGAAGGCTTCTTGATCAAAGCAAAGAACTGATAAAAGGCACTCTCCTAACATCCTGGATACCTCAGAAATGCCAGCATGGTGTAGTGGAGCCAGCTTGGTGATAATGACTTTCTGAGCAGCTTTCCCTGAGAATTGCCATGGGAATTACTCAAAAGCTGTTTGCACCCGGCTGTAGCTTTCCTTTGGCTGGCAACATCTGGGAGTGGCAGATCTTCACCTTGCCTCTCCTCCACCTGGCACCCCCTCACCCCAGCCCCAGGGCCCGCTAAAGCAAAGGGCGCTGGAACATCCCTGTCCCCTCTCCCTCAGCTTGGCTCCGCCCAAAAACCTCCTGCCAGTGGCGAAGAGGGAACTGGCAACCCTAGGTCTGCCCCGTTAATGACTTTTCTGCACAGAATCATACAAACCCAGGGCACGTTTGAAAATGCTAATCCCGATCTTCTAAAGTTTGAAAAGAGGAAAAGAAAATAACTTGTTCTGTCTTCGTGCAATATTTCAAGCAGCATTACTTACGGTGTAGTGTTCTCCTGCTGTCTCTTGAGAGAGCAGAGTACAGATGGGACAAGACTGTGCGGTGACATTTTTTTAATGAGTAACAAGAGAAAACCCCTCCAGGGCAAATGTTCGCTCCACTAGACTCAGGAGAAGGTCAACGACAATCTCATTTTCAGAAGACTTCAGGGGGGGGGGGAAGTCCACCAGCTCGTTTCTGATGTGTAAAGTCATACCTCAACATCAACACACGGTCCTCCAGAATGAACGGTCAGGCTGGAACTGATGCTGGAAGATGGCATAAATATGATAGCTAGATTCTTGTAGGTTATCCGGGCTGTGTAACCGTGGTCTTGGAATTTTCCAAGACCACGGTTACACAGCCCGGATAACCTACAAGAACCAGTGAACTCTGACCGTGAAAGCCTTCAACAATATTATAATAGCTAGAGTTGCCAACCTCCAGGTACTAGCTGGAGATCTCCCGCTATTCCAACTGATCTCCAGCCGACAGAGATCAGTTCTCCTGGAGAAAGTGGCCGCTTTGGCAATTGGACTCTATGGCATTGAAGTCCCTCTCCTCCCCAAACCCCGCCCTCCTCAGGCTCCGCCCCAAAAACCTCCTGCCTGTGGCTTTGTAATTGGCTGTGAGCGAAACCAGGCTTGTGTGTCCCACACTTTGCCTTCTGCAAGGGGAAGCCCACAATTGCCCTCCTGATCCGTGCCCCAGATCTCTGGGGCTGGCTCCAGGCCAAATATCCAATGAGGATCCTGCCGTGGCTAGAACACTGCCACTTAGTGGGGGGAGCAGCTAGCTCCCCAATGGCTCAGCTGTGCCCCTAGTGGGAACTGGTTACTCCAAGCACTTTTATTATTGTACTTGTTTTGTTGTATGCTGGAAACCACCAAGGTTTGCTGTATGTAAATATTAGGAAGGAGGAAGGGAGGGGAGGGGAAGGGAGGAGAGGGGTAGGGAAGGGAGGAGGGGAAGGGAAAGGAAGGGAAGAGAAGAGAAGAGAAGAGAAGAGAAGAGAAGAGAAGAGAAGAGAAGAGAAGAGAAGAGAAGAGAAGAGAAGAGAAGAGTTTTGGCCCTAAAACAAAAGTTTCACTGACATGCAAAAACAGGCTTGAGTAAATTCAGGGAGCTCAGTTTGCACTGAAAATCAACAGGAGCTCATGAGGCATAGAAAATGCCGCTTTGATTTCCACCCGCTGTCTCTTGATTGCACCCTTGGACGGAAGGAAACACAATCAGCTCAACTCAAACCATGTTTACTCTGAAGTCACCTTCCCAGGTTCGATGGAAATTACTTCCTGATATGAAAGGCAGCCGCGGCAGGTGGCTCTTGCTGTTAATAGAGCACTTGAAGCTCCCCTTAAAAGGGTCTTCACATACCTGCCAAGGTTTCATTTGTGTGTTTTGGGACAGGGGGGAGATTCTGAACCCATCGTCAGAGTGGCAAACACCCTGGGAGCGATCCTTGGACACAAAGAGGTCACAAAAGTGTGAACGCTTCCAAACTCACGCTGCATCCTTTACCTCTCATATAGGTTTTTTTTTAAAAAAAACACACAATTTTCCACTACACGATTACTAATTTTTCCAAGCTACCGGTGTTTAAACAAAGGGCTGGTTCTCTCCCAGCCCAAGTTCAGGCTGATCGTGCATTGACGGGTATCATAAATGCGCACCGATGATGATTTTACTGGCGGTGGAAAGATTGAGAAGTTAAACATACAACTTTAACGAGGCCAAAGGGGAAGGAGAGGAGGCGCTCTGTCTCAAAGCTCCTCTCCACCGTCGAAAGAAGCGTTTGTTCGGGTTGAGCTCTCTGCGGGTGCTGTGAGCACCACGGCAATATCCTGCTTTTGCCTATCTCCTCTATTTCATTGATTGATAGCCCTCATTAAAATATCTTGATCACAGACAATTTGCTAAAAAGCCTCCGGAGTCTGGACTCAAACCGGGAGTTTCCTGATCTGTGTATTGGTGTGGAAAAACCACAGGAGTAGTATTGTTCTCCTCTCCCCAGCATGGTTCTATGCTTCACGTAGCCTGTTGCTTATGGATACAGCTTAGCTGTAAATGTTTCACATGAACACATGAAGCTGCCTTCTACTGAATCAGACCCTTGCTCCATCAAAGTCAGTATTGTCTACCCAGATCGGCAGCAGCTCTCCAGGGTCTCAGGCAGGGGTCTTTCACATCGCCTCCTTGCCTAGTCCCTTTAGCTGCCTTTCATATCAGTTTCCCTGTACCTTTGGTTCGGCTCCCTTTCAGAAGGACTTCTCAGGGGGTTGGACTAGGTTTCCGGTATGGCCCCTTCTAACTCTATGATTCTATGATTCTGTGATTTAGCATTAAATTGAGTGGCACCTGCAACCTGTTTTAGTGGCACACACATAAAAAAAAAACATTGCAGTCTTTCTTGCAGCCAAGAAATCAGAAGGAGGTTGAGACTGGGAAGGGCAGCCATGAAGGAGCTAGAAAAGATTCTGAAGTGTGAGGATGTGTCGCTGGCCACCAAGATCACGTTAATTCATGCCATCATATTCCCTATTACTATGTATGGGTGTGAAAGCTGGACAATGAAGAAAGCTGATAGGAAGAAAGTAGATTCTTTTGAAATGTGGTGTTGGAGGAGAGTGTTACAGATACCGTGGACTGCCAAAAAAACAAATCTGTGGGTTGTAGATCAAATCAAGCCTGAACTGACCCTAGAAGCTAAAATGACTCAACTGTTGCTGTCGTACTTTGGTCACGTTATGAGAAGACAAGAGTCACTGGAAAATACAATCATGCTGGGAAACGTTGAAGGCAGCAGAAAAAGAGAAAGAGCCAACAAGAGATGGGTTGACTCTATAAATAGGGTTGCGAGGTCCCACCTTGCCCCCGGCGGGAGGTTTTTGGGGCAGAGCCTGAGGAGGGCGGGGTTTGGGGAAGGGAAGGACTTCAATGCCATAGAGTCCAATTGCCAAAGCAGCCATTTTCTCCAGGGGAGCTGATCTCTATCAGCTGGAGATCAGATGTAATAGCAGATCTCCAGCTAGTACCTGGAGGTTGGCAACCCTATCTATAAAGGAAGCCAGGGCTCTCAGTTTGTAAGACCTGAGCAAGGCTGTTAAAGACAGGACGTTTTGGAGGACATTGATTCATAGGGTCGCCGTGAGTCGGAAGCGACTTGACGGCACTTAACATACACACAATCTTTCTTGTCGTTAAAGGCAAACAGAGAGAGAGAGACGGATCACTGTGTCGGGTAGCGGATATCTGTTGGGGAAGATGTTTTGAAGCCCAAATCAAAAAATGTTGAATTGCCAAAGCAACGTTATGATTTGTACTGAGGCCAGAATGCTTCCCAACACTGAACAACGTAGCAAGAAGAGCAGCATCCATTCAACCTTTATTTACCTTGTGAGGTTGCTATTCTTGACATCTGCACTAGTGGGCGCCACTTCATTGCCTCTGGCTTCAGCATTAGAGGAGATACAGCCAAGCAGGATAAGGCCCAGAGAATTAACTTTGGCTCACTTCTACTGTGTAATACAAGAGAAAATACGATACTAACCATGAACTAAGGAAATAAGGATACGCTTTAATAGACTTAAAAGAGACCATAAAATGTTCAATCAATCTAAGCGTAGGCTGCATTTGCATTGATTTTTCCCCCCACCACACCTTGTTTCAGCCTGAGGATAAAAATAGAAACTGGAGGAAGGTGCCGAAGGGCAGAGGAGGGGGGGAAGTTGACATTACCCTGGAGTAGCTTTATTCTGCAAATTGTTGAGATTTGATGGAGAGAGAAAGATGTATGACTGGTATACAAGCCGCTTTACTGGTTTTATGTTACGTTTTCGCCATCAAGTCACAGCTGACTTATGGAGACCCTGTAGGGTTTTCAAAGCAAGAGACGTTGTAGTGATCCTGACATTCCTTGGTGGTCTCCCATCCAAGAATTAACCAGGACCGATCCTGCTTAGCTTCCAAGATCTGATGATCTTGGCTATTCAGGTCAGGTATACAAGCCAGTTTACTGATGCAGAGACACAAAAGGTCATTGTGACGTTAAGCCATCCAATAGTACATCGAGGTCTACCTGCTTGGAAGAGTGTCCTTGACTTTCGAGATCAAAAAATCAGCTTTGTGTGGGAGGACCTCCATCTATATCATGTTTTTAGCCCGCCTTTCCACCAAAGAGCTCCAAGAAACATATCCAGCTGTTCCTTCTTGACAGCTTCATTACAACACCCCTGTGTGTTAGAGAACCAGCGTGTCATAGTGGTTAAGAGCAGTGGTTTGGAGTGGTGGACTCTGATCTGGAGAACCAGGCTAATCTGGTGAACTGGATTAGTTTCCCCACTCTTACACATGAAGCCAGCTGGTTGACCTTGGGCAAGTCACGGTTCTGTTAGAGCTCTCTCGGCCCCACCTACCTCACAGTTTGTCTGTTGTGAAGAGGGGAAGGGAAGGAGATTGTAAACCGGTTTGATTCTTCCTTAAGTGGTAGAGATTTTCTGTACCTTTAAGGAGCCTCAAGCCAGTTTCCAATCACCTTCCCTTCCTCTCCCCATAACAGACACCTTATGAGGTAGGTGGGGCTGAGAGAGCTCTAAGAGAACTGTGACTGGCCCAAGGTCATGCAGCTGGTTTCATGTGGAGGAGTGGGGAAACCAACCTGGTTCAGCAGATTAACGTCTGCCACTCATCTGGAGGAGTGGGGAATCAAACCCAGCTCTCCAGATTAGAGTCCACTGCCTAACCACTACACCATGCTGGCTCTCACCACCACACTGCCCATTTCCCTACATTAAGCCTCTGTTAAAGGGGTGGGACATTTTTTCCCAGGTAGGTGGCAACTCTAATGATGAGACATTTTTTAAAAAACCTTGAAGATGGGCATCTGTGACCTTTCAGGCAAAGACTCTTTATTGTATAACCTCCAGTTCAAGATGTGCAATCGAACGGCAAGAGAGTCGGTTGGTCATCCTGCTCTTCCTGCAAAATGAAAGTAAAACGCTCTTTTCGCGGCTGAGTTGGAGATTCTCACTTTTCGCACATATCCTTAGCACCTGACATCGTATTTGAAGTATGACAACCCCAGCCTAGAATTCAAACGAGATTCTTGCCAAGAAAGCCAACCCTACAAACTCAACAATGGGCTGAAGACATCATAATGTTAGCTTAATTTTTTTTAACAATAAATATTTTTGTCAAAAGTGCTCGCAAGGTCAAAGGCCAAACCCTTCCAACACACCCTTCGAAGAATTCAGGGCCACCTCCGATGTTTTATCATTGATTGATGATGAACACATCCGTATGACCTCGGAAATACATTGTAAGACCTCTGTGTGAGCCAGTTGAAATGGTGAAAATGCCATGTTTTATAACAGGTGACAACGGGCCACACAATATAGAACGCCATCACTTTACAGCATACCTTTATATGTATATGTGTTTCTGGATGTGTTTCTAAAATATGTAAATGTATATATGACCACTTAAGAAGGCCACATAGGCCAAAATGCATTTGGGTTGTTTATGGGTCTTTACTTTAATGATATTGTTCACATGGTCAATTCGGCTTTGAACAATGTCACACTCAGGACTGGGCTGGTGCTGCCCTCAGGCAGACTAGGCGGTCGCCTAGGGCGCATACCTCAGTGGGGCGCAGAACTGGCCTGAGCGGCACAGTTTTAAACCGATTAGTTTCTTGAAAAAAATGCAGCTGACAATTTATATTTTTTATTTTAAGATAAGAACCACAACAGCCGGCTCAAGTAGCCGGCTCAAGGTTGACTCAGCCTTCCATCTTTCCGAGGTCGGTAAAATGAGTACCCAGCTTGCTTGGGGGTAAAGGGAAGAACGACTGGGGAAGGCAATGGCAAACCACCCTGTAAACAAAGTCTGCCTAGGAAATGTCGGGATGTGACATCACCCCATGGGTCAGGAATGACCCAGTGCTTGCACAAGGGACCTTTGCCTTTTTACCACAGCAGTGCTATGGAACATAATTATAATGTCTTATAAAAAAAAAAAGTTCCTTATTTTTTGTACAAGACATCTGTTTTTGAAAATTGATTAACAATGGGGGGGGGGCACAGGTAATTAGCCTTGCCTAGGGCGTAAAAATGACTGGCACCAGCTCTGGTCACACTGCGATCAAAATAAAAAGGAAGAAAAAAGGAACTATCTGAATAGCCCATAAGGAAATTAGTATTTTTTAATCTTAATTGACGGGGAAAGAAATTCGGCAACTGCCAATGTAATATTAAAATCCACCCCTGCTAAAAGAACCCTCAGATTATCCAGTTTAGAGACAGATTCCCGAGTAAAAGGCTTTATCCATCTGCCTCTAGCCTCGTTGAGCAAGTCACAGCTAAACTGAAGAGTGTCTGTTTGGCCAGAACCACACTGACATACTCTGTCACAGTACGATACCCTATTTAAACTACCTAATAACTCACCGATGGGATGGCATTCAGTCTAGCCAACATAAATAGTTGTTAGTCATTTACATTGATTTTTTTACCATTAACTATGTTGGAAAATTAGCAGCTATTTTTTATATATTCTTTTAATTGATCAGCCTGTATATTTAAGGCCCGGTGTTTTTAATTTCGAGTACACTTTATAAAAAAGAATATCAGTATTTTGCTATAATTTTCAGCTCAACTTTTAGGTTCTTTGTCCACCTATTTTAGACTGACTGTCCTGAATTTCACAAACGGCCGGGTTTTGAGAATAACAACTTATGCCCCCCCAAAACAAAGTATGGCGTTCGGCCAGGCTGAAATTATCTCCCAAATGTGTTTGTCCAACAAGCAAGAGGAGTGTTCCTCCGGTTAATGAGTTACGAAAGGCGCTCCTTGTCATACTTTTTTTTTAAAGGGACAGGCCCCATTTTATAAATTTTGCAGCCCATTTTCAGACCCCAAAACCCCCCTCAAAGGCACTTTCTTCCAAACAACTCCATAGCATTGCAGCCATAAGCTCTTTAGGGTTGGAGAAGGGAGAATCTGAAGGCTGCCTGCCTAGGGTTGCCAACCTCCAGGTACTAGCTGGAGACCTCCTGCTATTACAACTGGTCTCTAGCCGACAGAGATCAGTTCACCTGGAGAAAATGGCCGCTTTGGCCATTGGGCTCTATGGCATTGAATTCCCTCCCCTCCCCAAACCCCTCCCTCCTCAAGCTCCGCCCCAAAAACTTCCTGCTGGGGGCGAAGAGGGACCTGGAGACCCTACGTCTGCTGGAACACTCTGTGAAGGTTTCCACTGGTTTTACTGGCCCTGCCCCAGTTCCCAGCAGACATTGAGCAGGGCGAAGCTTTCTGGTTACAGAGACATGTGGGGGGAGAGGTGGGGGAGCAAGGCCTGCTTTAAACGTGGCCTAACAGCCCCTGCCACAGAGTAAAATCATCCGCATGACAACGTCCACCATTGCTGCTACTTGCAGAATAAGTTATGGACAAGGAAGATACCAGAACAGGACACCAAGGGGGGCCTGGAGATCTCCTGGAATTACAACAAATCTCCAGAAAGCAGAGATCCCTCCTCCAAGAGAAAATGGCTGCTATGGAGTGTGGATTCTATGGCATTATACCCCCCCGAGGTCCCTCCTCTCCCCCAAACTCCATGCTTAACAGGCTCCGCCCCCAAATCTCCAGGAAATTCCCACCCCAGAGTGGCAACCCTATCAGAGTGCCTACAGGATAGAAAGGGATGGAGGAAACTGTCAGTTTGCCCTGGACCCAACATTTGCATTTTGCTTAGGACCCAAAGCGATTATTACGTGTGAAAAACGGGAGCTTGCAGATAGTTCTCCCTACTATGGATGAAAAGGGTTCCTTTTGTTTCACGTGTTTGTCGTTCCGGAAGGGAAACCTTTTTTAGGCCTGTGGCCACAGAAGTCCTGAGGCATCTCAAAGACAAACAAGGTTTTACACCACTCACAGCTGGATTCTTCCCGTGAGCGAGCTGCAAATGATGGAGGCAGCACAATATCCAGGGAGGGGTGGACACACAACTCAGTGCGGCTTCCATGGACCAAGCCCCCAGATGCTAGGAGTAGATCCTCATTCTGCAGACGTTTCAATTTTTAGTAGAGATCCACTCATTGCATTGAAGGAAGAGACCTCTAGACCACAGACGCTTCTGCTGGGATAGAGTTTTGTTCGTCTTCAGGGTACCGCATGACTCCTGTTTATTTGATTTTCATGGGTTGTGCTGAAGGCCCAGAGGAAAGGAACCGAGCAGGTGCAGAGGAGAGGGAGGAGGATGATCAGGGGCCTGGAGACCAAGCCCTAGGAGGAAAAGCTGAGGGAGCTAGGAGTGTTCATTCTGGAGAAGAGGAGGTTGAGGGGAGACATGATTGCTCTCCTGAAGTATCTGAAGGGCTGTCACTTAGAGGAGGGCAGGGAGCTGTTCCTTTTGGCAGTAGAGGATAGGACTCGCAATAATGGGTTTAAATTGTGGCTGGAAAGGAACCGGCTGGACATTAGGAAAAATGTTTTTAAAGTAAGAGTTGTTCAACAGTGGAATCAGCTTCCTAGGGAGGTGGTGAGTTCCCCCTCACTGGCAGACTTGAAGCAGAGGCTGGACAAACACTTGTCAGGGATGCTCTGGGCTGATCCTGCATTGAGCAGGGGGTTGGACTAGATGGCCTGTATGGCCCCTTCCAACTCTATGATTCTATAAAGGCCACTCTGCATTTGGAATCACTCCAGGCGGCCACTCGGACGGTCAGATGGCCTCGCATATGTTTCTCACTCTTGGAGACACCTTCCATCTCTCAGCAGGGAGCGTGTGTGACTGGTGTGTGTTTTTCCTTCTCTGACCTGCCCCTCCACCATCCCAATTTCTCCCATGCATTCGACAACTCGGCTTTCCTTTGCTGTTTGCAGACAATGACTCACCGTGGACAATTAAAAAGATCATCCACTAAGAGGGCGAAGGAAGAGGTGAAGGGGCTGCAGACGATTCCCCCCTCTCGTTTGTGTCCCTCCAGACCAGACTCTTCGGTCTGCCTTTTTGTGAGAGATCTGACTGCCCCTCCCCTTGCTGGCCCCTGATCTTTTGTGGTGTGGTCCTGATCTTGCTCACAATCACCTTTTCAGGGCCTGGATTCGAATGATTTGGAAGCAGCCTGAACCTGATTTATAACAGAGGAAAGCAGGTAGCTCAGGGGCCGCTCCCTGTTTCCTATTGTAGACTTCGGAGAGAATAGAAATTGGAGAACTTCTATTGGCTGTACGGGAGCTAAAGTAAGATGTCTGCCCCCACAATGGGAAGAAATGAGGGACGTGTGTGTCTTGTTACTGTTGAAATGAAGGGATCACATGGAGAACAAGAAATACAGATCATACATTTTCCCATTGACTGGAAAAATAACTTTTGCAATTTCTACATGAAACAAGGACACTTTATTTGTTTGTTTGTTTGTTTCCTGCCTGGAGAAAATGGCCTGCTTTGGCAATTGGACTCCATGGCATTAAAGTCCCTCCCCTCCCCAAACCCCACCCTTCTCAGGCTCCGCCCCAAAAATCTCCCACCGGTGGCAAAGAAGGACCAGGCAACCCTACCTAAAGTGGCTTACATTATTCTCCTCCCTGCTCCGTTTTATCCTCACAACAACCCTGTGAGGTAGGCGAGGCTGGGAATGTGTGATTGGCCCAAGGTCACCCGGCAAGCTTCCATGGAAGAGTGGAAACTTGAACCTGGGTCTCCCAGAGCCTAGCCCGACCCTTTCACTGCTAAATCACGCTGTAAGAATGACTAATGAGCTTAAAGGCTGGCCTCCGCTTTTTCGGGAAGCATCAAAGTGTGACTTGCCAAAACATCCGTCACTGGGAAGGTGGCCACATGTGGGGTCAGCGTGTACGGTGGTATTGTCCTCTGCGGAGCCCGTTGAGTAATCACTGGAAAAGTTCGTGGCGATCTCAGTGTTCCCATCACTCAAGCGGGCCTGGCCTTTCTGCGTAAGAATTGTCTTCAGCTTGACTCGGAGACAGAACAGGATGAGAACAGAATCTCGCAGATCCACTGGTGGTGTCTAACCGACCGTCCGCTGCTTCTCCATTCATGCCCTGTAAGCAAGATATAAACTGAATAGATAGATAGATAGATAGATAGATAGATAGATAGATAGATAGATAGATAGATAGACAGACAGACAGACAGACAGACAGACAGACAGACAGACAGACAGACAGACAGACAGACAGATGAGAGCCAGCGTGTTGTATTGGTTAAGAGTGGGGGTTTGGCGCAGTGGACTCTAATCTGAAGAACCAGGTTTGATTCTCCACTCCTCCAGATGAGCGGTGGAGGCTAATCTGGTGAACTGGGTTGGTTTCCCCACTCCGACCCACGAAGCCAGCTGGGTGACCTTGGGCTAGTCACAGCTCCCTTTGAACACTCTCAGCCCCACCTACCTGACAGGGTGTCTGTTGTGGGGAGGGGAAGGGAAGGTGATTGTAAGCCGGTTCGATTCTGCCTTAAGTGGTAGAGAAAGTTGGCATATAGGAACCAATGACTGATAATAGGGTATGTTTGAAGTACCCTAAGGTAGAGGTGTAGAAAATGATAAACACAGGAAAGATATCAGGAATCATAGGGCAGCAAACCGGTTTGCATACTGCTGGGCTACTGTGCAACAGCATTTGCATGCTATTTGAATCGATACTGCAGATGCCAAACTTCCTATGCGAAATCCTTACCCTAGAACTGATGATGGAAAGTCCGTCAAGTCGCAGCTGACTTATGGCGACCTCATGGGTTTTCAAGGCAAGAGATGTTCAGAGGTGGTCAGCCATGGCTTGCCTCTGCGTAGCAACCCTGAACTTCCTTGGAGGTCTCTCCTCCAAGCTCTAACCAGGGCCAACCCTGCTTAGGATCTAAGTTCTGAAGCTAGCCTGGCCAGAGCCAAGAATCACAAGTTGGAAGATTAGGTTTAAAAAAATGTTGGGCTGGATTGCATGAAGCAGAAGCAAAACGGTACAGACAGTAGGGTTGCCAGGTCTCTCTTCGCAACCGGAAGAAGGTTTTTGGGGAGGGCACAGTTTGGGATGGGGAGGGACTTCAATGCCATAGCGTTCAATTGCCAAAGCGGCCATTTTCTCCAGGTGAACTGATCTCTATCGGCTGGAGATCAATTGTAATAGCAGGAGATCTCCAGGTACTACCTGGAGGTTGGCAACCCTAACAGGCAGTCATTTGGGAGGAAATGGGCCATATCCTGCCCCTTGCTTACAGCAAAATACAAACACCCTGGGTCCTCTGGTATTCCCAGGGGGGCTTTTCCGTGCACAGTTCCCTCCCAGCCAGGCCTTTAGTTTCTTTATTAGCTGTTGTTTCTAATGTCTTTTAAAGGGATCAGGAAGCCACAGTAAGTAAACTGTCTTTGCAAGAAATAAGGAAACTGTTAGAAGGGAGTCGCTGCCTGCCTCAGTTGTGTGGCTTCCTTAATTGTCTTAATTGAAAGTATATGAACAAAAAATAGACCTCAGACTTCCTCTCATTTCTTTCTGCCTTTTCCCCTCCCCTCCACCCTGGAAAAAATCCAAGGCTATATTAAAATCAATCGATGTTTTGTACGTAGGGAGCAGGAAAAGAACGAAGGTCTGGTGGGAGAGGAATTATAATTTGAAGATTTCCAGCTCCGTCTTTGCCGCACCGTCGTTGTTCAGGAGGGGACAGGTTCTCCCTCCTCCCTTGAAAGGCACTAAATTTCTGGCCTCCTTTATGCGAGATTGCTCTGAAAATAGCATTATTTCAAACAGTAGCTGTTGCCGGTTGTGTTTACTTTATGGGAGTGAATGGGGTTTGGGAGGTCATGGAAATTTTACTGTCTCTGAACGTTTCTGAAGTATTGTCAATAGGGATGTTTGGGCAGAGAGCAACTATAGGGCAACTCGTAAAAAAACAGGACCATATAATCAACCTGGAAATGGGTGAAATGATGATAGATCCGGTTCTCTTCCTCTCCCCTTTCCAACCTCAAAAATGCAATTTCCCCAAACCTTTTTAAAAAAAAAACAAAAAACACAGTAATATCTTGGAAGAAAGTGGTACAATAAATGCTAGAAAGCAAAGGGAGGGTCAGGAAAAAAATTCTGTGTATGGGGATGTGCTATAAAGCACTCTCCCATTTGAGGCAGACTCTATACACTGCCTTGTGCTCCCATGACCGACGACAGCCACAAAATACCCTACCATAAAGGAGTTCAAAATGTCCTTAAATTACTGCTGCCCCCATAGTTCAGCCAGACTCAGACACGCAGAAAAGCCGAGAGAGAAATTAAGAGGAAGTCTGAAGTCCATTTCCCTTTTTAAGTTTGCAGTTGGATTGCAAATATGTACTCATTAGCAGGGGGGCAGGGGAAAAAGAAAAGTTGTTTGGAAATCCCACCCCTACCATGAGCATGAGCAGGCTGGTTTATCTTTCTTCTCCATCACCCCCCTTAAAAAAGTGACATCTCCCTCAATATTCCATCCTTATTGGGGCATAGCTAGTCCTCATCAGGCCATGTTTCTTTTTTATTTGCTTCCTTTACAAAATTATATCTGTCTGCAGAGCTGCCACTGTAACTATTAGATACAGTGGTTTGTGTCGGACTCTACAAAAGCAGAGTTTTTAGAAGGATTCCTAAAATGCAAAGCGGTCAGGGTGGAGCTAATGAAACAGTTTGCCTTGGGCCCTCACAAAGCAAAGGCCCCCTGACTCAGTTCCCGTTGCACACCAGGGCCCCGCCTCATTGCTCACCAGAATTCTTAGTATTTTGTTTAAACGTTTCATTTTTTAAAATAGGGCAAATAGTGTATTAAGAATGTAAGAGGACACTGAATCTCAGTGCAACCTGTCTCCAACCATGATGAAGGAAATATTACACACGTTGAAAACATGAACAGGTGAAGCTGCCTTATACTGAATCAGACCCTTGGTGCATCGAAGTCAGTATTGTCTACTCAGACCGGCAGTGGCTCTCCAGGGTCTCAGGCGGAGGTCTTTCACATCACTTACTTGCCTGGTTCCTTTAACTGGAGATGCCGGGGATTGAACCTGGGACCTTCTGCATATCTAGCTGATGCTCTACCACTGAGCAGATGCTCTACCACTGAGCCACAGCCCCTCCCCTGTGTGTGGAACACTCTAGCAATTCGACTCTATGGCATTGAAGTCCCTCCTCTCCCCAAACCCCTCCCTCCTCAGGCTCTGCCCCCAAAATCTCCCGCCAGGGACCTGGCAACCCTAGAGAGGAGGGGGAATTCAGGAAGCCTGTTCTCTATGAGGCCCAGGGAAAGAGTTCAGGTAGTGAATTAGCACAAGGCTGTCTTAACAGCATTATAGGCCCCCAGGCAAAGCAGCGCCCTGGGGCCCCTACCTACACAACCACTCACCGGAATAAAAATGTAAATGGTCATTAAAATAAAAGATATAGTTATTGGTACTTCCAACAAAATCAGTATTGAAACATTAGAAAAAACATGCTGTACAGCAAAGACTAATCAACAAAAACGTTTGAACACAGGCGGGACGCTGCTGCTGCAGTCGTTTTGTTTGTGGCTTCCTTAGAGGCACCCGGTTGGCCACTGTGAGCGGACTGCTGGACTTGGTGGGCCTCGGTCTGATCCAGCAGGGCCTTTCTTATGTTCTTATGGACAGAAAGAGGCTGGCTGGCTGGCTGGCTGGTGATGGGTGGGTGGGTGGTGGATGGATGGATGGATGGACGTCCCTCCTTTGTCGCAGTTTATTGACAACTTTTCTGTGCTACCTCTTTATGGAATCTGTTCAGAGACGCTAGTTGAACGCCTTGTGAATCTTTTCTTTTTAAAACTATTGCCTTGCTCGCCCTCTTGCTTGAAGACCTCAGGGTGGCATTCAGATGGCCATTCAAGTCCTGGAAGTGTAAGGGGGAGAGGAGAGGAAAGAAGGAAGCAAGCAAAGGAAAAGAATAGAAAAGAAAGAATCCCTGGGTATAATTTAGGGATTGTAAATTGTGGCCTTTTATGTGCTCTTGATTGTGTTTGTGTTGTTTACAATGTAAGCTGCCTAGAGTTCGGCAGGGTAGAAAGGCGGCTTTAAAAAACCCGTTTGAAATTAAAAGTTTCAATAAATAAATTTTGAGTTCGGTTCCTCCTGTTGCGGTCACTTCCCACCACCAAGATCTGGTAGAGATGAAGGGAGCTTTTGGGAAGAGGGAACAGCAGATTTGATTTCCAGTGCATGTAGGGGGAGACCTCTTCAATCTGTGGCTTTCAGGAGACCTCTTTTCCTCAGGGATGGCCAGAGATGTGGATGAGCGCGGGGGTCCCTCCAAAGGGGCAGCCATTGGAAGTCTGGCAGGCGCCCCCCTCCCCCAAGAAAGAAGGGCCAGTTGGTTTCCCATCCCGACAGGCCATCTGGACAGTCCGACACGTGTCAAGGGGGGGAGCGGGGGGCATGGGTCAAAGATGGCAAGGGGGGAGAGAGAGAAGACAGGTCAGAGTCTCCTTCAAACTTGGACAATTTTTTAAGGGTCCCCCAAATGGGGGTCTTTGGAAGAACACGGGTGTGCCAGGGGGTCTCCTCTGAGAAGGAGGACAGGAAGGGAGGGCAGCTTCTTAGAGCTGGGTGAAGGGAGCCAAGCCAGCTGCTCCTCTCCCTGACGAGGAGACCCAAAGCTCCCGATGGAATGAGACAGTCGAGGTGAGCAGATGAGGCCCGGAGGCAGGTGGCCAAGATCCGACGGCCCATCCACAGCACCCTTCCCAGCCCCTCCAGAACGGGATCCGCCCCAAAGTCCCGCCCTCTGAAGGGTGTAATCCCTTGGGGTGGGTATATGGGGTGGACGTCCTTGAACCCAAGCGGGGCTTACTGCTGAGTAAACATTCGGGAGACCTCCTACTTGGTCGCATCCATTGGCCGAAATTCAAATGAGAATTGTTCGGGCTTCATGTCATAGAATGGTCCCAGGGTCATCTAGTCCAACCCCCTGCACAATGCAGGAAATTCACAATTACCTCCCCTCCCACAGCCCCAGTGGCCCCCACTCCATGCCCAGAAGATGGCCAAGATGCTCTCCTTCTCATCATCCGCCTAAGGTCACAGAATCAGCATTGTTGACAGGTGGCCATCTAGCCTCTGCTTCAAAACCTCCAGGAATGAGAGCTCACCACCTCCTGAGGAAGCCTGAGGAACTGCACTAACTGTAAGAAAGTTCTTCCTGATGTCTAGACAGAAACTCTTTTGATTTAATTTCAACCCGTTGGTTCTGGTCTGACCTTCTGGGCAACAGAAAACAACTCGGCGCCCTCCTCTACATGACAGCCCTTCAAGTACTTGACAATGGTTACCGTATCCCCTCTTCAGTCTTCTCCTCTCCAGGCTAAACATACCCAGCTCCTTCAACCTTTCCTCCTAGGACTTGGTCTCCAGACCCCTCACCATCTTCGTTGTCCTCCTCTGGACACGTTCCAGCTTGTCTACATCCTTTTTAAATTGCGGTGCTCAAAACTGAACACAATACTCTAGGAGAGGTCTAACCAGCTGGGTGGGATCCTTCGCCTAAGGGGCGTTAGTGGGATATTCCCTCTCCCCCTCCCGGTGGATCAGGCCCTCTTAGCTTCCTAAGAGAAATAGGCAGGCCGGATCGGGCCCTCTGGCTTCCTCCTGGCAGAGCACCCCCCTGCCTCTTTCCCCAAATAAACCCCTCTTTCCGCTCCGGGTGATGAAGTTTCCCAGATCCCCGAAGACCTCCCAGAAAAGCAGCGACCCCAACCCAGAAAAGAGCCGGTTTGTTTGCAGCTCCTGGTGGACGTCAAGCGCCCGACGGGCTGAGGAAGCCCAGATGCTGCGGAGGGGCGGGGGGCGCGCTAAGACCCCCTCCCCCCCGTGGGGTTCAGTCGCCTGCTGGGCCGCAGCCAGGGGGACCCCCGCGGGGATCGGGGGCCCGCCGGGGCCCGGTTCTCGCCCCCTCGGAAGCCCCTCAGGGAAAGAGGAGCGGGGAAGGAGGAGAAGAAGGAGAGACGGTGAAAGGAAGCAGAGAGAGAGAGAGAAAGAAAAACAGTCCAAGGGAGGAAAGGGAAAGAAAGGAAGGAGGCAAGGGAGGAAAGAAGGAGAGAAAGAGAGAACGGAAAGAGAAAGCCAGAGGAAGGAAGGAAGGAAGGAAGGAAGGAAGGAAGGAAGGAAGGAAGGAAGGAAGGAAGGAAGAAGATAAGGAGATAAGAAGAAAGAAGAGAAGAGAAGAGAAGAGAAGGAAGGAAGGAAGGAAGGAAGGAAGGAAGGAAGGAAGGAAAAGAGACTGAAAAGAGAAAGCCAGAAAAGGGGGAAGGAAGGAGGGAGAAGAGATAGAGAGATAAATAGACAGACTGGAGTGTCAGACGAGGATCTGGAAGACCCAGGTTCAAATCCCAACTCTTCCATGGAGCTCACTGGGTGATCTTGAGCCAGTCTCACCCTCTCTCAGACCTGACCTACCTCGCAGGGTCGTTGTGAGGAGAAGCTGGGGGGAGGGAGAACCACATACTCCTCTCAAAGCTCTTTGGAGGAAGGGTGGAGGACATATTTAATAGATATTTTTAAACTTAATTTATACCCCACTTTTCTCCCAATGGAAACTCAACCTGGCTTACATCATGCTCGTCTCCTCTATTTTATCCTCACAACAACCACCCTATGAGGTAGGCTAGGCTGAGAATTGGGGGGGGGGGCAACACCAGGTCGCGATTTTCGCCAAGATTTCTGACCGCAGTTTGTTTATATATACAAGCACACACACACCCCGCAGTTTTATTTATATATTTAGTATTTATTTATGGCCGTCTCCCCTTTGCCGCAGTTTATTGTCAACGGTTCTGTTGGAATCTGGAATCTGTTCAAGGAGGCTAGATGAATCCCACGTGAATCTTTTCTTTTTAAATACTGCCCTTGCTTGCTTACCCTCTTGGCTTGAAAATTTTGATGAGGTATTGCTCAGCTGTCTGCAGAGCGCTGAGGTCTAGAAACTTGATTTTTTTTTAAAAAAGACGAGATTCTCCGGATGCTGATTCTGCATCCACAAGCATTTTTGCCTTTGAGCAGAGCGATCAGGGGGTTTCTGGAAAGCTCCTGTTCCAATGATGAGAAAAAGAGCTTTCGTTTTGGATACCCCAGAATCTCAACAGGTCCAAGATTCATCTGAGTAACTCCCCGCAGTTGGAAGATTGCCTAGCCCAGGAGCTAGGATCGAGGGGTATCCAAAAGACCATTAGACAGCTGCCGTATGTGTGTGTGTGTGTGTGTGTGTGATCTTTATGCCTGCCAAATGGGACATTCACAGAGATGGACGGAAACTGTAACTTTGCCAGCATTTTAAAAAAATTTCATTAACAAGTACAGTATTATTCTGCCCTTTCGCCAAAGACCTCCCTCAGGGTGGCATTAAGATTGCCATTCAGATTCTTGAAGTATAAGGAGCAGGGGAGAAAGGAAGGAAGGAAGGAAGGAAGGAAGGAAGGAAGGAAGGAAGGAAGGAAGGAAGGAAGGAAGGAAGGAATCCCTGGGTATAATTTAGGGATTTTAAAATTTGGTCTTTTATGTGTCTTTGATAATGTTTTATTTACATTGGAAGCTGCCTTGAGTTCGGCACGGTAAAAAGGCGGCTAAACCCCCCCCCCCACACACCGTTTTGAATAAAAAGTTTAAATAAATAAATGTTGAGTCCAGTTCCTCCTATTACGGTCACTGGGACCGTGTAAACATTCCGGGGACCTGCTGCTTGGTCGCATAGATTGGTAGGAATGGAAATGCGATTCTTTCGGGCTTCACCTCGGGGGGGTCCGTCGCCTGGGCGGCATCGGTGGGTTTCTCCCCCTGCCCCTCCCGGTGGATCGGGCCCTCTCAGCAGCTCTGCCTTCCTCCCGGCAGAGTAGCCCCCCCCCCCAGCTCGCCTCTTTCCACAAATAACCCCCCTCCCTTTGCCCACCGGGGGTGAAGTTTCCCAGATCCCCGAAGCCCCCCCAGAAAAGAGCCGACGAGAGGAAGCGGCGGGGGTGTTCGCAGCTCCGCGGGGGGGGGGGGCAAGCGCCAGCCCGAGCTGAGGAAGCACAAAGCTGAGGGGGGGACGCTAGGGAATCCCCCCCCCCAATGGGCTACTGTCGCCTGCTGGGCCGCAGCCAGGGGGGACACCCGCGAAGGGGGGGGGCGACCGGTCCTCTCCCAGTCCGAAGCCCCGCAGGGAAAAAGGAGCGGGAAGGGAGGAGAAGGAGAGAAGGTGAAAGGAAGCAGAAAGAAAGAAAGAAAAACAGACCACTGGAGGAAAGAGAGAGAAAGGAAACAAGGGAGGAGAAGAAGGAGAGAAACCTGGTGGAAAGGAGGAAGCCAGAGAAAAAGAAAGGAAAGGGGAAAGCAAAGAGAAAGAAAAATAGACAAGGAGGAGAAAGAGAGACGAGGGAAGGAAGGAGACGGAGAGAAAACAGAAAGAAAAAGAGAGAAAAGCGAGAGGAAGGAAGGAAGGAAGGAAGGAAGGAAGGAAGAGAGAGAGAGAGAAAAGAGAAAAATAGGGAAGAGAGAGGGAGGGAGGAGGCAGAAAAACAGAAAGAAGAGTGATAAAAGCGAGAGAAAGGAAGGAAAGAGAGAAAGGAAGAGGGAGAGAGAAAAGCTAGATAAAATGAAAATAGACAGAGAAAGAAGGGAACGAATGAGAGATAAAGAAAGATAAGAGAAAAACAAGGGAGAGAGAGGGAGAGAGGAAGGAAGGAAGGAAGGAAGAGAGAGAGAGAGAGAAAAGAGAAAAATAGGGAAGAGAGAGGAAGGGAGGAGGCAGAAAAACAGAAAGAAGAGTGATAAAAGCGAGAGAAAGGAAGGAAAGAGAGAAAGGAAGAGGGAGAGAGAAAAGCTAGATAAAATGAAAATAGAGAGAGAAAGAAGGGAACGAATGAGAGATAAAGAAAGATAAGAGAAAAACAAGGGAGAGAGAGGGAGAGAGGGAGAGAGGAAGGAAGGAAGGAAGGAAGGAAGGAAGGAAGGAAGGAAGGAAGGAAGGAAGGAAGGAAGGAAGGAAGGAAGGAAGGAGATGGAAGAGACAGACGGACAGACCCGGTGCCAGCCTCTGCCTCGAGCTGATGCCCTCCTTTCTCCCCAACTGGGGCCCTGGCTGGGAGGCCAACCCTTGAACCTGCGCTTTTCCGCCCCGGGAACGTCGGAGATTCTCCCCCCCCACACACACACACACTCACACAAAAAAGGGGCGGCCAGGGCAAGGCGACTGGATATTAGCCCCAGGCAGGGAGCCAAGGGCTCTCCGTGGCTATTAGCTAAACAGAACCTCCATGTTCAGGAGCAGTCTGTCTTTTCTGGGGACAGCCCTGGAAACGGGGGTGTAGGGTCTCATCCAGGACAGCAGGGCAATTCTTTTAGGAGCAGAGAAGCGGACTGAAACCGGAGTCAAATCGCAGTTCAGGAGCAAGAAGCGCTCCCGCGCTGGCATCCCCTGTCCGCTTTACCCCAGAGTAGCCCTATCTAGACTGTCCTCCTGGGAGAGGTTGCCGTCCATTCCGAAAGGGGGGGTCCGAAAGGGCCCCCTCCTCTCTTCCAATGCCGAGTCTCCCTCCACTTCATGAGGAGGAGGAGGAGAAGGAGAAGAAGAAGAGTTGGCTTTTAGATGCCGACTTTCTCTACCACTTGGCAGAATCAAATCGGCTTACAATCGCCTTCCCTCCCCACCCACAACAGACACCCTGTGAGGTAGGTGGGGCTGAGAGAACAGTGACTAGCCCAAGGTCACACCTTTGGCTTCGTGTGTAGGAGCGGGGAAACAAATCCAGCTCACCAGATTGGCGTCTGCGGCTCATGTGGAGGGGTGGGGAAATCAAACCCGGTTCTCCAGATCAGACCCCCCGCTCCAAACCACCGCTCTTAACCAACTACACCACGCTGGCTTTAAAGTCCTTCCCAGAGGGACTGATAAGACTGTCAGGTATTCTTCAAGAGCAGGTCAGGGGGAGAGATTGCCAGGGTTTTGCTTCCAAGCCAAGTCGATTTAAGACGGGTCGTCTGATGTGGGGATTGTGGGGTTGACCTGTTGGGCTCGATCCCTCCAAAGCGAAGCACGGGGCTGCAGGGGTCGCAAGGCCGGTTCAGCCAGCTGCCTCTCTTGGTCGACGGCGCTCCCGTTAAGGGTCCCGCCCGTTAAGTCCCATCTGGCCCCGTCGATTTCCACGGGAGTCAGCCGCGCGGGATCCGAGGGCTATCTAGAGCAACCAGGGGACTCTGGGCTGGGGGGCATCGAAAGCCTTCTCTTCCCGGCCCAAGGGGCTTAAGGACGCCTAGAAATCCGCCCCACTGAAGCCGAGGATCCGGGGCCCCCAGAGGTGGGTTTGGCGCGGGTGTCAGGCTCCAACCCACAGTGGAGGCCCTTCTTACGTGCCCACTCGTTCTTAGGTTACTGCAACTCGCACACCGCCCCTGCATAGAGCTCCCCCGCCCCAGTCTGACAGTTCAGACGTTAAGGCCTGGCCTTCACGGGTAACCACATGAACACACATGAAGCTGCCTTATACTGAATCAGACCCTTGGTCCATCCACGTCAGTCTTGTCTACTCAGACTGGCAGCGGCTCTCCAGGGTCTCAGGCTGAGGTCTTTCACATCACCTACTTGCCCAGTCCCTTTAGCTGGAGATGCCGGGATTGAACCTGGGACCTTCTGCATGCCAAGCAATAGCTCTGCCACTGAGCTATTCCCCAATAGGTGAGCCCAGCCTTTGGCTGGGGAGGGCGGGGGTAGAAGTGTAATAATTAATTAAATAAATTAGATAGTTAACTTATGGGGGAGGGGCTTTAACAGTTTTAATTGGGGATGGGGGAGAGCCACAACGCGCACGGTGAATATGCCCAGTGCAAAGAAAAAGAACAAAAAAGCTCACCGTCGTCTGAATGGTGCCTTCGTTGCCCCTGACTGAGTTGGGAAACTGAGAACCAACGCGGCCCCCTCCCCTGCTGCCCTCCTCCTCTCCCCCGAGCACCCCACCGCCTCATTCTAACAACTGCCTAGAGAAGGCCGCGACGGCTTTTGCAATCACGTGTCGAGAAAGCAAACGGAGCGCGCACGTGTGAACCTCTCGGCTCCAGTGGAAACCTACAGCGCTTCCTTCCTCCCGTGCCAGATGGACCCGGCGTGAGAACGGTGCAAAAAAAAAAACCTTTCTTGGAAGGGAGGGGCAGGGGCGGCAGATGGGGCTTTTCGTCGGGCCGGGCGCTGCTTCAACTTCAGCCTGGTAGATTCGGGGGCTCTGCGGAAGTCTGGGGCCTGTAAATGGCAAGCCAGAGCCCCCCCCCCCCCCCCAGAGTTCTCAATGAATCCGGACCTGGGCCAAGTTAGTCCATGCCAGGGCTGCTCCGACGGTCAGGGGGTTGCCAGCCTCCAGGTGGAGCCTGGAGATCTCTCAGAAATACAGCGGATCTCCAGACCACAGAGATCGCGCCCCCCCCCCCCGAAAGTGGCTGCTTCCCAGGGCAGACTCTCTAGTGTGCCATAGATTCCCGGTGAGGTCTCTCCTGTCCACGGGCAGCGCTTCTAAATCTCCAGGAATTTCCCAGGCCCGAGTTGGCAGCCCTAGAGAATCCCCTCCTTTTTCGGGTGGAGAAGGAGCTGTTCACACGGAATCCCTACTTGGGAGTAAATGTCACTGAACTCATCCCCCCCCCTCCCAATTCATGGAAATTTAAAGCGCCGGACCTCATGTGGATCGATCGGGATATTGAATAGATGTGTTTACACTTTTATATTCCTCTTTTCTGCCCCACCTGGGCCACAGAGGCGTCTATGGACGGATCTCTCCCCCCCTCCGATTTCCTCCTCCCGAGCCCTCCGTGGGTCACATGCGCTCCCTTCCTGCGCGAGATCCAAGCTTCCCGTCTAACCGAGGCGCTCCGCCGGATCGACCCTCGACTGAGGAGGGCAAGGGCGAGGGATTGGGGGGGGGGAGTCTGTTGAGAAACGTACTCGCTCCCCCCCCCCCGATCGCCCAGCCTACTGCAAGTGGCTGAAGCTGGGAAGGGGGGAAGGAAGAGTGTAGGACCCGATCCTAAACACATTTACTTGGGAATAAGTCCCAGAAAGTCCTGGCGGTCTTGCTGAGAAGTTTTTAACCGGTGTTTTCTGGCTGCCAGTTCCAGAGGCCAGAGGGACATTTTAAAGGAATGGCCGGGATAGCCACGTCCCTCCCCCGCACTGATTTCATGGGGGGTCCCCGCCGGCCTTCAGTCTGGCCTCAGTATTTTTGACTCCACACTCCGCCGCGCTGGTTTCGGCTAGAACCTGATTTGGGGCTTTTCTTGGCTCTTCTTCAGCTCCATTGAAACCAGCCAAGGCGCCTTTCCGTGTAAACCTGCTTAGGATCCCGGGTGCTCCGCGGAAGGAAGTCTCATTATTATTTTTAAAGGCAGTTTGAGTCAATGAGACGGCTTAACCCGGCTGCCGCTCTCCCCTGTCTATCATGCCTCTTTCTTCAATCGGAGGCAATAAAAGGTGGGGTTGTGGGGGTTGGTCTCTTGAGTTGAGTGGCATTAAAAGGCAGAATAATTGCATGGGGGGGGGGAGAGCAAAAGCGAAGGGCTTCCTCGCCTTCCAGCGCGCCACACGCCGTCCACACCCAGCTTCGCCATCCTCGGGAGAGCGAGAGAGAGATGGGAGACCCGAAGTAGCTCGCCTTGCTCCGGAGCAAAGCGCCGCGGCGGCTCCCCCGGCCCGGGGATCAACAGGCGGTTCGCACGGGAAGAGGGCAGGCCTGCGGCGGTGAGCCACCAAGACAAGCTGGGGTGGGGGTGGGGGGAGAGAGGTTCGGGTTTCGGGGGGGGGAGCGGGGTAAGGCGCCGATTCTCCCCCCCCCCCATTGCGAGCCCCTTGGCGTAGAGATTCGCTTGGCTAGAGAATCCCCGGGGAGCTCAGAGCTGATCAGAGAATCCAACCCTTCTGGACTGTGCTGGAAGGGACTCTAACCAAGGGCAGGGGGGAGAGAAGAAGCAGCGCATGACCCTAACTGGGGGTCTGCTATGGGGTGCAGCTACTTGGAAGGATGGTGCCCCTTGGCCTGGGACTTCCACTGGCCCGCAAGCCCCCCACCCACGTTCCCCTCCCCTCCCGGGAAGACATTTTTCTAGCAATATCCTGGTGAACTGTGGGGGGACCGAATCTTTCCCTCTTCTTCAAGCTCCCATATCTAGTGGTGGTGATGGTGTGTATGTGTGGTGATGGGGGGGAGGGGAGGTGTATGTGGGTGGGTGGGAGTCAAGATCTTGCAGGTCTAGTGTCTGGACTTCCCTTCCTTGCCGAAACTTTCCAGTCTGCTGGAAGGGTTCTTTCCTCCGGTTTCCCCCCGTTTTCTGAACTCGGCTTGACACTCCCCCCACCCCGCAAAGGAGGTCTTTCTGGGACATTTCTTGGGGCGGGGGAGGGTGTTCCGTTTGCTTGGCTGCACCCCAAAGAGATGCGGCCGCGAAACCCCTGGAAAGTAGAAAGCCACCCCGCAAAGCCGCTGGCTCTCCCACATCGTTTCCGGGCTCTGTTTTTTCAACTTTTTTTAAAAATTATGATTTATCGAAACTTTAGATGAATCTTTGGCTGTCACCACGTTTTCTTAGAGGTAAAGAATTGAGGTCTGCGTGTGATGGGGGACACATCGAATGCACCTTGACAGTTTATTCTCTGATTGTTGTCGCTGTCGAATTTGGTTTTTTTGGGGTGGGGTGGGGTAAAGAACAATCGGAGGTTCTGACGGTGGGTGGGAGAAATACCGAACAGTACAGATGTTTTTTTTAATGGTTGAAATGGCGAGTGAACCCGGGCCAGAAGAGGAAAGGGCCCCCGGTCCTCTTGGGGAGGGGGTGTCTCCCCCCTTGCAACGCCCCCCCATGTTCCCTTGCTTCCGCAAACTTTTTTCGTTTGCTCGAAAGCGAAGGCGCTTCGAACAGGGTCGCGGACGAAACGGGAGGTTCTGCCCCCCCCCCCAACCCTTTCGCTTTCCGCCTCTCCCCGCCCCTCCGACACCCCACGGATAATTACAGGGAGATCATATAGGGAGACCCATAATTCGAAAGAGCCACGCGTTTTGTTTAATAAGGGGTGGGGGAGGACGGGGCGTGTTTCTTCTCCCTAAAGCCCATGCCACACCAAACGATTCTCAGATTTGTGCTAATAAAGTCCAGAATTTCCCAGGCGGAAATCACCCTCCGCATCAGGGCTTTCTTAGGCGGAAAAACGAATGCAGAACCCGGCTCCATCGTGGTGGGTCAACAAGATGTTTTTCAAAGGAAAAAGAGGGCGGGACCCGTTTGACTTTTGCCTGGAGAGGGGGGGGGAGGGTTGGATCCAGGCGAGCGCATCATGGATATGTCAATTTCACACGTCGGGGCTGCCGACGCCTTGGCGCGAGACAATGGCCCGGGAGTCACGTGACGGGACCGGGGGCGCCTTTGAAGGTTCGAGAACCCGCTCCTCCAATGTGGATTGAGTTTAAATCGAATTAGGCCTGACACCGTCGCTTTAAACAAACAAACAAACCCGAAGGGGGTCTGCGATACTGGCTTATAAGTGGCTACAGAAGGGGACCCGTCGAAGCCGCCCCGGTACTTCTAGACCGAACTGCAAACGAGGCGGGGCGGCCGCCCCTTTTGCCAGACGAAAGGGAGGGAGGGTTGCTGGTTTGGGAAATTTGGGAAGTCGTTAAAATCCTCAGGCGGCCCAACGCTGGCCCTGGCGCAGACGGGACTGCTCCTCTGAGTGGATCAGGGGAGAGACAGCCCAAATGAATGAACCTGGGAGCATCAGGAACATCCGAATAGAACTGGCTGACATTAATAAACGTCAACTCGCAATTTCAAAGCCCGATATTTTTCCATAATGAAAAAACAGTTTTCCGATCAAAATTATTTTTTAAAAACCCCATGCTTATTTACCTGCGCTTAAGATGTCTTTATTCTAAGGGTATTTTTGACGCATTAATCTCCAGCGACACCGCACTGAAAAAGAACCCCAGGTTCATGGCGATCGTTGACATTTTAAACAGGGCTTTTCCCGTCCGGCCCAAAAACTTAAAACGCCTGGACTGATTCTCCTTACCGAAGAAACCAGCGGGAAAGACGCCCCTCCACTGTCCCCTTTGGTTCTGTGGGACTCCTTTTCCGGCTCAGTTTTTGTAGCCTGAAAATTTTGGGGACTCTTGGATTGAAATAAAAACAAAATGTAGCATTGTGTAGAATAATAATAATAATAATAATAGATCTTGAAAAGCAGCACCCAATTTCTATTTAATAGCATCCCAATTCGGACTTCGTTCTCGCTTAGTTTGCGCTTTCCTTCCTCTCTGATTTATATAGTTAAAGACCTGGTCCATTCTTGGAAATAGTTTCAGTGGAAAGGCGTGAGGCTTTCTTCCCAAAGAAAGGAGCTGGGCTGAATTGGGAGACGGGTGATGAAGACTGTCTCCCAAGTAGGTGAAGGAGTAAATACTGGTGGGGCCGAAATCCTTTTCCAACGAGCCCTTTTATAGATCGATCGCTTGGCACCCGAGGCCGAAGCTTGTAGAAATCTTTGCAAGCGATGGGGCGCTTTTGAAAGAAAGAAGGAAGGAAAGAAAGTTTCCACCATTCTGAACAAACAAGGTTCAGATCCGGGATCAAGAGCGGCCTGCTCCTGGTCCTACCACTATATTTACTTGTTTATCTTCCTCGACACCTTGCCTTTCTCCCTAAGGGGAACCCAAAGCAGCTCAGGTCGTGTCCCTCGCCTCCGTTGTATACTCAAAACAAACAGCGAAGTCTAAATTGCAACCCCCGTGAAGAGCTTTAGAATTAAAAAAAAAACAACCCCAAACAAAAACAACACCAAAACCCCCCAAATCAGTTTGTACCAAAGGGCAGGTCACAGGAGAATCCTCTTTAGAGGACATAGAATTTAGATTTTGCTTTCCAGCGGATTGCGGGATATCTTCCTAAGGTTTTCTTCTCCCCCCCTCCCCTTTCTATGTTGCGTTCCTCAAATGCGGCCGACCACCGGTTCTCCTCGGATAGCTTTTATAAGGCAGGGTCTAATTTCGACGGCTGCTGCTTGGATCGGAAGGCGGGGGCTTCCAGTTCCTCCAAATTTACAGCCCACCTTTCTAGAGAATCTATCCGAGGCGGCTTCCACCGGCATCAACCAAGACCATAAATCAAAATGTTCCAGAAGTATCCTAGACACTTTTTACTTGGGAGTAAGCCCCACAGCGACTCATTTAATGAGGCTTACTCCCAAGTAAACTAGCATAGGCTGGAGGGTGTGTGTGTACGCGCCCCGCAAATGCGACTCCGGCAAAAGTCTGCTTTGGGCAGGAGTTGCGAGGTCGCCATCCTAAATAAATTGTAGAAAAGAGCAGGAGTCCAGTAGCGCCTTAAAGAGGGACAAAATTTCTGGCAGGGGATGAGCTTTCGTGAGCCATGAAAGCTCGTAGCCTGCCAGAAAATGTTGTTAGTCTTTAAGGTGCTACTGGATTCTTGCTCTTTTCTGCTGCTAGTGATGGACTAACACGGCTCCCCATCATGATCTAGATAAGACGTCTGCCGTAAGACGTCGGAAGTCAGCCTCACGCCTTTCCACGGGGTCTCTTGCCAACCCCTTAAATAATAACTAGGGATTTGCCTTCAAGGCAATTCTGAGAGCCAGCGTGGTGTAGTGGTTAAGAGCGGTGGTTTGGAGCAGTGGACTCTGATCTGGAGAACCGGGTTTGATTCCCCACTCCTCCCCATGAGCGGCGGAGGCTAATCTGGGGAATTGGATTTGTTCCCCTGCTGTTACTCATGAAGCCCAGATGGGTGACCTTGGGCTAGTCACAGCTCTCTCGGCCCCACCTACCTCACAGGGTGTCTGTGGTGGGGGAGGAGAAGGGAAGGTGATCATAAGCCGGTTTGATTCTTCCTTAAGTGGTAGAGAAAGTCAGCATATAAAAACCAACTCTTCTTCTTCTTCTTCCTCATCTTCTTGATTTAGGAAAGAGCCGAGCTGGATATTCTTGAAACCTGGGGGCACTTTCACCCGTGCCGAATAATGCACTTTGGATCCACTCTCAGTGCACTTTAAGGATCGTTTGCAAGTGGATTTTGCCTTTTCACACAGTAATCCAGCTGCCAAGTGCATTTGAAAGTGGACTGAAAGTGCATTATTCGGCACGTGTGAAAGCGCGACTTTAAAAGAAGCACTTTTCTGGGGGAGTCACCTCCGCCGATTTTGGTGAGCCTGGTGTCCAGTGGAAACGGAACTGGACGGCGCACGTTGGCTGTGGGGTCTCAGACCAACCGGCCAGGCAACTGTTAGCCCGAGTTTGCTCCTTGAAGACTGTCCCCGTTCGAGGGACCTCCGGGGATCTTTCGGTGTCTCGTTATTTAAAACTTCGCTTCCCTCTTTAAACGAAAAGCGGCGCTTACACTGAACTCAGCGTGACCCAGGCTACGATCCTGAGAACACTTTCCTGGGAGTAAGCCCCGCTTGAATAAAACGGGACTGGCTCCTACCTAGACTACCTTTCAGGGCCCTCTTAAACTGGTTGGCTGAGAATGCTACTCGGGTCTATTCAATAGGGTTTACTCCAGCGAAAGTGGGGTTGTTGCTTTTTAGGATTGCGACGTTGTTTCGGAGTAAACACGCAGCTGTCTCGGATGGAGGCATATGAGTCATAATACCGGGCCTTTCAACTGTTCAAAGCCTTTCACCTAAAGGGGGAGGGAAAGCCCGCCAACCACAGCCCTTTGAGGTAGGCCAGTATTATTACTCCTGTACTGCAGCGGAGATTTCCGCCTGAGCGCGTGGCAAACGCGGGACTGAGGGTCAGAGGCGGAGGCCAGCGCCGGATACTGGCTTCCAAGGCATTTGCTGCCCTAACCCTCCGAGGAGTACAGTTCCCATGGAGCAGAATGGATTGAGGAGAAACGACCTGAACTCTCCTCCTCCGCACAGTTAAATTGTGGAACTCCTAGTCATGATGCATTCCTATTCTCTCCAGGATCAGAGGAGCATGCCTATTCTGTTAGGTGCTGGGGAACACAGGCAGGACAATGCTGCTGCAGTCGTCTTGTTTGTGGGCTTCCTACAGGCACTTGGTTGGACTTGATGGGCCTTGGTCTGATCCAGCATGGCCTTTCCTATGTTCTCTTCCCTGCTTTGATTTACTCCGGGTTAAGTCAGATAATCGCCCAGGTTGGTCTCAAGGGAGCCAGGGATCTCCGGGAAGAAGAAGAAAAGTTGGTTTTTATATGCCGACTTTCTCTGCCACTTAAGGGAGACTCAAACCGGCTTACAATCACCTTCCCTTCCCCTCCCCACGACAGACACCCTGTGAGGTAGGTGAGGCTGAGAGAGCGTGACTTGCCCAAGGTCAGCCAGCTGGCTTCGTGTGTAGGAGTGGGGAAACAAATCCAGTTCACCAGATTAGCTTCCACCGCTCCAAACCACCGTTCTTAACCACTACACCACGCTGACTCGCCACCACACCAGGAAGGCTCCAACCCTACGCATATTCGCCTGCGAATCAGACTTCACTTCGGAAGAGTCCCGAGTCAAAGGGCGTCGGATGGGCAAACATGCATGGGAGGTTTTGCCTTGGATTTGCCGCTCTCTAGATGCACATTTCCCCCATCTGAGTTCTCAAGACTCTGCAGGGGGGCTTATTTTTTGGTTTTGAGAATTCGGCTGGGGAAAATGTGCATTTAGAGAGTGGCAAACCAAAGGCTAAACCTCCCATGCGTTCAGCCCAGGTGCGCCGGACTCCTCGCCCAAATCGGAAGGGAAGCCAGCTCCGTTTAAACGAGCCCCGCGGAGCTGAGACGGCTTGCCAGGATCGCGTCCGCCTGGACGGTTACTCTGGCGGGGGCAGGCCCTTCCAGAGAGAGCCACCGCCGAGCGGAGCAAGCGGGATCGCCTGGGGGAACCGCTCTCCAGCAGGCTCCGGAGCCGAAAGGATCGCCGTCGGAGATCCACTCGGCGCCTCGCCCGGCCTGACCGCGCGGTGGCGCTGCTCCCAGGCGGCCGCGGCTGCCGCCCTGCATTTTGGAGAAGGGCTGGTTTAAAAGGCAGGATCGGGCCCGGGACGTCCTCTCAGAGGAAGCCCCCGGTGGCCCTCGGAGGAGTGCCCGAGCCCCGGCCGAAGAAAGCAAGGCTGCCCTGCCGGCCTTCGGCCGAAGACGCGGGGCACAGCTAATAATAACAATAACAACAACAACAACAACAAATATGGTCACTGACCAGCAAAAACAACCAACCAAACAACAACAGCCACAATAGACAATAAGAAAACCCCAATGACAGCTACGACTGCTACTCCAAATAATCTAAGCCTAAAAATTACATATTACATGTATTAATAATTTTTTAAATAAACATTGTGCTGGGCAAAGCAAAGCCAGGCGTCCGGTTTCTCTGCTCGCCCGCTTCGTCGCCTTTCCTATCCGGCAGAGGGGGGAAAGGGAAGGTCTATACTAGACATAATGCATAAAAATGGATACTAGTTATGATGCAGACCTATTCTCTCCAGGATCAGAGGAGCATGCCTATTATATGAGGTGCTGTGGAACACAGGAGGACAATGCTGCTGCGGTGTTGTTGTTTGTGGGCTTCCTAGAGGCACCTGGTTGGCCCCTGTGTGGACAGAATGCTGGACTTGATGGGCCTTGGCCTGGTCCAGCAGGGCTGTTCTTATCTTCCTTCCTTCCCTCCATCCCTCCTTCCTTCTCTCTAGTATCAGAGGAGCATGCCTATGATATCAGGTGCAGTGGAAGACAGGCAGGATAATGCTGCTGCCTTGGTGTTGTTTGTGGGCTTCCTAGAGGCACCCGGTTGGCCCCTGTGTGAACAGACTGCTGGACTTGATGGGCCTGGGTCTGATCCAACAGGGCTCTTATGGCTGCCAACTTGGAAGGCTTTAATAGGGGGATGGATATGTTCATGGAGGAGAGGGCTATTCATGGCTACTAGTAAAAATGGATACTAGCCGTGACACATACTTATTCTCTCCAGGTTCAGAGAAGCATGCCTATTATAATATGTGCTGTGGAACACAGGCAGGATAATGCTGCTGGAGTCATCTTGTTTGGGGGCTTCCTAGAGGCACCTGGCTGGCCACTGTGTGAACAGACTGCTGAACTTGATGGGCCTGGGTCTGATCCAGCAGGGCCTTTCTCACGTTCTTACATTGCTGCTCGATAACAACAAGCTGATGTTCAACGGGCTGTACTTTCCTCTCTTGAGTTCAGCCCTCCCTCCCCTTTCACCTAGCTTTGCTGCAAGTAACCTGTTCCCAATTCAGACACGCTAGGGCTACCCAGGGCCCTTTCTCATGGGCTGGTCCACAGGGACCCGGCCCGCTCCCCCATCGTGGGGGAGTGGGGCAACAGCCTGCCATTGCAACTGGGGTTCCCAGCCTGGACTGGAAAGCCCCGTTACAGGTGACGTGCTGGGGGGCAAAGTAGGGTTGCCAACCTCCAGGCACTAGCAATCTCCTGCTATTGCAACTGATCTCCAGCCGATAGAGATCAGTTCACCTGGAGAAAATAGCCACTTGGGCAATTGGACTCTATGGCATTGAAGTCCCTCCCCTCCCCAGGCTCCACCCCGAAAACCTCCCGCTGGTTGTGAAGAGGGACCTGGCCACCCTAGGGCAAAGACAGGGTGGCACCCCGGGGCGTCGGCAAGGTGCAGTTTCCGAGTGTCCCCTTCAGACGACTTTTGTGCACGCTGGGAAAGAAGCCAAGGGAAGCGGCCATCACCTCGCCTTTTTGCAGGGCAGGGAAGGCCTTCCAACAACACCGGCCACCGTTTTCTCCAGCTAGGCCTCCATTCTGGCGCAGGCCCAACTCGATCATCCCGCAGGCCTGGGCGCTCCCCGCTGCTCTTTCACACGTGCAGATGGGGCGGAGGTTCCAGAGCACGCCCCCAAGGCATTCTCTCCGCTTCTGCTCAGGAGGTGGCTCCGGAAAAGGGGCGCGGATTTGCAAACCCCCGACCCAGCCACGCTGGCACACCCTGGGCCCTTTGCGTACAGGGGTTTTGCCTTGGATTTGCCACTCTTTAGATCATGGGTTCTCAACAAGGGGGGAATTGGGGGGATTTTAGGGTTGGGGGGAATTGGGACCACTATTCAGCAAAGTGTGATGTCCTGTAGATTATGTACAATCTGTAAAATAGTAGTTTGTTTTTAATAACTGTTAGAGCATCTTGGGAAGGGGGTGGAATTATATTCTGAACAATGGCGAAAGGGGGGAATGGAGCAAAAAAGGTTGAGAACCAGGGCTTTAGATGCACATTTTCCCCATCTGAATTCTTAAACCTCAGCAACGGGTATTTATGCACGGGAGGTTTCGCCTTGGATCAGCCGCTCTCTAGATGCTCATTTTCCCCATCCGAATTCTCAAAATTCTGCAGGGGGGGTTATTGTTGAGTTTGGAGCATTTGGATGGGGAAAATGAGCATCTAGAGAGCTACAAACCCAAGGCGAAACCTCCCGTGGGCCCAGTTGCTGGGGAAAGCTGGGGAAAGTTGCTGGGGAAAGTTGCTGGGGGCCCAGCGGGCCCTGAGGCTCGGAGGGTAGGCTGGAGGCCAGGCCTTCCTCCTGGGGCGGGAGGAGGAGAGAGCCGGCATGGTGTAGTGGCTAAGAGCGGTGGACTCTGATCTGGACAACCGGGTTCGATTCCCCACTCCTCCGCATGAGCCGCGAAGGCTAATCTGGTGAACCGGATTGGTTTCCCCACTTCTGCACATGAAGCCAGCTGGGTGACCTTGGGCTAGTCACAGCTCTCTCAGCCCCTACCGCACGGGGTGTCTGTGGTGGGGAAGGTGATTGTAAGCCGGTTTGAGTCTCCCTTAAGTGGTAGAGAAAGTCGGCATGTCAAAACCAACTCTTCTTCTTCTTCTTCTTCCCGAGGAGGCTGGCAGGCCCTGAGCCTCGGCCGGCCCCCTTGCCGGGAAAGCGGCTCTCCCCTGCCAGGCTTGGACCAGGCGGACGCGCTTGCTCGCTCGCCCGGGAAAAGGCGACGGGTTTCCGAGCGGCTCGCGGCTCTGCGGAGACCCCACGGCCGAAGGAGGAAGGGAAGGCCGCCGCGCAGAAGCCCCGCAGGCGTGGAGACACGGGGGAAACGCACGGGAGGCTTTGCCTTGGCTTTGCCGCTCTCTAAATACGCATCTCCCCCAGCCCAATTCTCAGAGCTCCAAAGGAAGCCCCCAGGCAGAGCTTTGAGACTTCAGGTGGGGAAAATGTGCCTCTAGAGAGTGACAAAGCCAAGGCGAAACCTCCCGTACGTTTTCGCCCACACTGGCCATTTATGCATGGGAGGTTTGGCCTGGGATTTGCCCCTGTCTAGATGCACCTTCCCCCCCATTCTAAAAATACCCCCCCCCTGCAGTTTTGAGAATGTGGATGGGGAAAAGAGCGGCAAATACGAGGCTCCCAGAACAGCTTTGACCGCGCTGGCTTTTCGGGAAGGGACACCTACCCCCCCCCCCCATCTCTACGGAAACCACACTGTCATTAAAACAATTTTTAAAATGCCTTTTTGGTTTTTGTCGATCGCATATATCGGAAGAGAAGGAAGATGATTAATACTCTTCGAAGCATTAATACTCCGGATTAATACTCTTGGAAGAATCTTAATTTAAACAAACAAACCTCGGCCCCTTTGTATGCCCTAAAAATAATTCTCCCGATTATTCTCTCCCCGCCCCCCGCAACGACCGAAAGGACTCTCGATTTAGATATCCAAAAGACTGAAAAATGCAAGGTTTATTAAATAACACGAATCTGATTTTATATAGTTAAAATAATTTTCACATATTGTTTTTGTTTGGATGGGGGGGAATCAGCTAAGGAAACCACGCATAATTCGAAGCAGAAAATATCTTTATTGCGCGGGGGAAGGGAGAATCTGCAATTGTTTCAAAAACTGTCGCGCAGGACGGTCTATTTCACCTCCTCTCTGTTCACAGGGTTGCGTTTTGGATTGATGCGCAAGAATTGTGGGGGGGGGGGCAATGAAAGGCCCCTGAGAACCAGACAGTGGATCTTAAATATATTAGAAACAGGCCGTTTATGCATGGGAGGTTTTGCCTTGGTTTGCCACTCTTTAGATGCATATTTTTCCCATCCACGTTCTCAAAACTCAATAATAAGCCCCCATGCAGAGTTTTGAGAATTGAGATGGGGAAAACGTGCATCGAAAGAGTGGCAAATCCAAGGCAAAACCTCCCATACATAAATGGCTACAGTTTTGTGCTGCGGACTGGAACCGCTCGAGGTTTGGCAAAGGGATTTTGTTTCCAAGGGCCCCCTGTAACAGGTTTCACAGGACTGACATTCGCCAAAAGCAACTGAAAGTGAAAGGAAAGGGGGGGGGAAATTTCGCAAACGGCCGCAACAGACTAAAACGGTTGCAACTAATTCGATATATGTATTTAATTGGATGCATTATTCAAAATAAGCCGGGGAGCGGCTGAATAATTCAGAATCAACAGTTTCCCCCTAAAAATCTTTATAAAATATTCACGCCCTATAAAATATGAATAGGTCAACCATCCGGCTGCGAGCCCCGCAAGAAGGGGGCCGAACTCAAAGGCAGGGCCGGTCGCTCGCAGAGAGGGGCTGGAGGGCCGCGGGATCCGCGCCCGAATGGCGATTGAGTCCGGGGAGAAAATAAGATCCGGAGCCGGCCGGGGTTGCTGGTTGGCAGCCGCCGAGATCGGCGGGGCCCTAGAGCCGAAACAGCCGGGCTGGGGAGCGATCCTGACCCGAGCCTTTCCCCCACCTACGAAGAGCCTGATCCGGAGAAGGAAAGGTAAGAGGGGCAACATTTTGGGAATATGTTGACCTTCCTTAATAATGATCAATCTGGATAGATGGTGGAGCTGCATCGCCTGCCAGCCACCAGCCCACGGCTGGCATTTGTGCAGGGGAGATTTTGCCGCTCTCTAGGTGCATATTTTTCCCATCCGGATTCTCAAAACTCAAGAATAAGCCCCCATGCAGAGAATAAGTCTCCCCCAAACTTCCAGCGGGTTTTCCCCCCACCTTCCCCCGAAATCTGCAGCGTTTCTTTCTGCTCGCCTGGGGGTCGCTCTTTTCTAACGCTTCGGCTTCCAAAGGAGCCTTTGCAAACGCCAGGGTTGCAGCTCGGGGGTCCTTCGCCCCCGGAGCTCTGCAGGCAAAGATCGTCCTCTCTCGTTGGGAGATAAATACGCCCGAGTTATATAGGAAGGGGGGAAGAGTTGACTCTCGGCTGCAAAGTCTGGGCAGGGTGGGCCGCTCTCGCCCTGCTCCGGATTCACATGGGAACGATCTGGAGTCGATCGCTTCCCCTGCTCGGGGAACCTCCGCGTTGCCCAGCCTTTGGAAACGGAGACGGCGGAGTCGTTCCCGCCGCCAGGCTCCAAGCTCCCAAACCCCACCGCCCGAGAAGGCCAGCTATTGCCTGCCCCGAAGTCCTCCCAGCAGGCACCAGTCGGGGGAGGGAGCCAGGTAGCGACGGTCTGCGCTCCTGTGTGTTGTGTGTTAAGTGCCGTCAAGTCGCTTCCGACTCATGGCGACCCTATGAATCAAAGTCCTCCAAAATGACCTATCTTTGACAGCCTTGCTCAGATCTTGCAAATTGAGGGCTGTGGCTTCCTTTATTGGGTCAGTCCATCTCTTGTTGGGTTTTCCTCTTTTCCTGCTGCCCTCCACTTTTGCTGGCATGACTGTCTTTTCCAGTGACTCTTGTCTTCTCATAATGTGACCAAAGTACGATAGCCTCAATTTAGTCATTTTAGTTTCTAGGGTCAGTTCAGGCTTGATTCGATCGATAACCCACTGATTTGTTTTTTTTTGGGGGGGGGCAGTCCACGGTATCCATAACACTCTCCTCCAACACCACATTTCAAAGGAATCTACTTTCTTCCTATCAGCTTTCTTCATTGTCCAGCTCTCACACCCATACATAGTAATAGGGAATATGATGACATGAATTTACCTGATCTTGGTTGCCAGTGACACATACTTTACACTTCAGAACCTGTTCTAGCTCCTTTCATGGCTGCCCTTCCCATTCTCAACCTCCTTCTGATTTCTTGGCTGCACTTTCCCTTTTGGTTGATGAAGGAGCCAAGGCCCTCTCGAACGGGAAAGACAAACCGAGCAGGGCCTGGCTGTGGAAATCTGGGCGGGGGTGGGGGTCTGGCTTCTGTGCTCTCAGGCCCCCTTTCCCACCCCCACTTCCAATTCCCTCCTCTTACAGTTTCTATTATGGCAGGCGACATTTTGGAAATATGTTGCCCTTCCCTAATAATGATCGATCTGGATCGATGATCGAGCTGCATCGCTGTCCCCTCCCATCCACGCTCTAGGGACGCGAGCCAGCGCAAAGGCCCTAAATTAGAAAAGGGCGACCCTAATCCCGCCGCTATAAATTTTGCAGAAGGGGGGGGGAGCAAAGAGCGATCCTAATCCCGCTATTATAAATTTTGAAAAAGGGGGTCAAAGTAACTTTCTCCCCATATTAAAATGCGTCTCTCTTCGGGTTGCATTAATAAGATTTGCCTTTAAAAAAAAAGGCACTCTAATTTGGGGTAGGGCTAATCATAATTAAAAAAAAACACCCCACCCTAACTTTGGGTAGTATATATATCATCATTATGATAATTTAAAAAAACACCCCAACACACCCCACTGTACCCCTTTTTTTGACCCTCTCGCGCCACCGTAAACACACCAACAAACCTCTGTACCTTATTTGACCCTCTGGCGCCACCGTAAACACACCAACGCACCCCTGTACCCTTTTTCTGACCCTCTCGCGCCACCGTAAACTCAGGCTCCGCTAAGGGGAGCAGGTCCCCCCCCCCCAATAACTTTGTACGAGGCGGCGAGTTCCGGCCGTTCCCAGTCTCGGGCGACTGCGTGCGCGCGCACAGACTTTCCCCCTAAGGAGACGTCGCCTCCGGGAGGAGGGAAGGGGAGAGCGACTGACCGAGGAGCGGGGCCACCTTTAAACGCGGCCCTGGCGCCGCTTGGCGGTTGTTGAGGCGCTTCTCCCCCCCCCCCCCCGAAGTAGCGCGCGGGGCAGAGGAGCCAGCGACGGTCTCGCGGGGGGGAAGAGATAAAGAATGGATATGGCGGAGGGGAGAGGGCGACTTCGGCCTCAGATGTCTCGCCCCCCCCCCACTGTGGGTGCCATCAGCCTCTGACAGGGACGAGGGAGGCCGGCGGCGGCTCCTCTATTCCCCCCCCCCCGTCACGCTGACAGTTGCCCTCCCGCTCCTCCGGTCGCCTCACAAGCGGCCTAATGCGCATGCTCCAGAGAAGCGGGGGCACAAGCTCCTCCGAGTGGCCCGCAGGGTCGCCAACCTCCGGGTTGGGAAATACCTGGAGGTTTCGGGGGCGGAGCCTGAGGAGGGCGTGGTTTGGGGAGGGGAGGGACTCCAATGCCATAGAGCCCAGTTGCCAAACCGGCCGTTTCCTCCAGGGGAGCTGACCCCTGTCCCCTGGAGGTCAGTCCTAACAGCAGCCATCTCCAGCCACCCCCTGGAGGTTGGCATAGGGCTTCTAGGTCCCGCCTCACCACCAACGTGAGGTTTTTGGGGCGGAGCCTGAGGAGGGCGGGGTTTGGGAAAGGGAGGCGCTTCAAGGCCACAGAGTCCAGTTGCCAAAGCGGCTGTTTCCTCTAGGGGAGCTGTCCCCGGGAGATCTGTTGCAACAGCGGGAGATCTCCAGCCACCACCTGGAGGTTGGCAGCCGTACTGGTCCTGAGGGGGAAAAAGGGGGGGAGACGGCCACCGAGAAAGGGGTGCCTAGAGTGGCCTTTCTCCCCACTCACCCCGCCGCCCTCCCTGCTCCTCCGTTGACTTCCTCTTCTGACCCCCCCCTCGTTTCCATCCCCCTCAGGCGGGAATCCCCTCCGGGGCCGCCTTAAAAGGGGCCCGTCGCGCGGGGGGGGGGATGGCTGGGGGAGGGGGGGCAACTTCGGCCTCAGCTTTCACCCCTCCTCCCCCCCCCCAGCCACACGACAGTTAGCCGCCCCTCCTCTTCGGCCAGTCGCCTCACACGACCGTTAAACGACCGTTAAACGCCCGGGGGGGGGGAGAGCCCGCCGCCATCAAGGTCGGTTGAGAGGCCCTGGCCCCGCCCCCTGGAGAAGGGAGGGGGCCGGGCCATGTGCGTTTGTTTTGAGGCGGAGGAGGAGGAGGAGGGGGGGTGCCTGGAATGGGCTCGCCCCCTCCTCCCCCCCCCCCGGGTTTCCCGGCTCCTCTCCCTCCTGCCTGCTCCTCTTCGCTCCTCCATCCCATCCTCTTCTCACTCCTCCCTCCGTTTCAACCCCCTCTCCTCCCTCTTCTCTTCCCCCCCCTTAGTACTTTCACGCTCTTCCACCCCCACCCCCTCAAACTTTGCTTCCTGCGGGTCGGGATGCCCCCGTGAGCCTCCCCGGGTCTCCATCGGTCAGATATCGATCGCGCTGTGGGCCTCGCTTGCCTGCCCGACGGGCGGGCGGGTTTCCCTTTTGCTGCCAGCCAGCCTGCCTGCCTGCCTGCCTGCCGGGGGAGCAGCAGCGCCGGCGGCGATTTGCACGCCCCCCAACACATCCCCCCCCCGTGCCCAAGAGCCCCTCGCCATTTGCACGCCCCCCAATCTCCCCTACCCAAAAACCCCTCGCAGTTTGCAAGCCGCCCAATCCCCCCCTGCCCCCCCAACCCCCCGTTATTTGCAAGTTTTCATTCCCCCCTGTCCCCAAACCCCCCGTTATTTGCACGCCCCCCCTAATCCCCAACCTGCCCCCAAACCCCTCGCCATTTGCACCCCCCACCCACCTACCCAAAAGCCCCTCGCGATTGAGGCGCTCTTGAACGGAGCTCGGAAGAGAGCGCCGCGGGGAGGAGAGTCATCCTTTAAAAAAAAAAGAGAGAGAAGAGGCGGAGGAAGGGAAGGAGAGAAGGGAGGGGATCGGAGCTGTTGTTATTTTGGTTTGGGGGGGGGGAGAGAGAGAGAGAGAGAGAGAGACATCCTCGCCACCCAAAAAAAAAAAAAGATCCCCAAGCAAGGGAGGAAGGACAACCCCAGAAAAAGGACTCACTTTGCCTGATGACTCAACGCAACTAATAACCATTTGTCTCCTCTCTGGCGAATCCCGCGTGCTGCTGCCGCTGCTGCCGCCTGGCAGGCGGAGAGATTGGAAGGGACACGCCGGGCGCTGCTGGGCTCTCGGGCGGCCGGCGGAGCAGCCGCTTCCCCCGGCTTCTGCGGCTGCCTCTTCCCTTCGCCCGGCTCGGGATAGCGGCCCCCCTTTAGAGGCAGCCTCTCCACCCCCTTTTCTTCCCCCTCCCCCCTTTGGATTCCCCCCCTTTTTTTGCGGAAGGTGTGAGAAACCCTAGCCCCCCCTTCTCCTTCTCGCCCCCTCCTTCTCCTCCTCCTTTCTCCCCTCTCCCTTTTTTCCCCCCATTCCACCATCTCGGGTGCCCTTTCTGGAAGAGCTTTTTTCCTCCCCCCCTTCCAACTGTCAAGAGGGCTCTGGAACAAGAAGAGAGAGAGAGAGAGGCTGTCCTGACCCAGGGAGCTGTTTTTAAAAAAACCCCTAGGAGAGAGAGAAAAAAAAAAGAACCACCAAACACAAAACTCGAGGAGCCGGGAGGGGAGGTAAAATAAGACAAGGAACAAATCGGAAGGTTCAAGGAGGAACCAAGAAAACTTTCCAACCTGGATTCTCTACTTTTGATCCATGGACAGAGCCCAGCTCAGCCAAGTTACGGACAGACTATAAGCAGTAAGTACGCCAGGCGAGCCCAGGGTAATCCAGGGCGATGTTCTCCAAAGATTTATCTCAGGAAGTTAAAATGGGGAGGGGTCTGAGGGGTGGTCTGGTTGGAGTATTTCAGTTTTATATAATAATACCTAATATCTGTTTCTTCGTGGTTCTTCTCCTAAACCTCCCCAGTCCTGTTTTCTTTCCCTCTCTCATTTCTTTTTGCTTTACTACATTGTGTAGTCAAGCTTGCAAACGTAATCTGCTTGAGAGAGGGTTTCGGCACAAAATATTGAACCGACCTGCCGGCGCTGGCACTAAGACTTGCAAGCCAAGTGGTGGTGGTGGGAGGGTGAACTCAGAGGAGAGAGTTTTCTGAGCAAAGCTGAACTTTAAATTTTTTTTTGGGTGCCAGACAACCAACCAAACTCTGATTCGAGATGAGCCTGGATGCGTTTTAGCTTCTAGAGCTGCCTGACCTATGTTGCTTTGAGGGAAACCTGCTTTCTTTTCTCAGCCTAGGAAAGAGGGGCTACCTCTTAGATCAGGCTAGGCTGACACTTGAGGTGGGCCTGCGGTTCCGGCACAGCTCGCCCTGCCCAGAATTGCTCTTTAAATGCATCACTAGGTACACGATTGGAGCGCTGTCTTGATTCACGCACCATCTGAAATGCATTAGCCCCTTGTGTGCCGCCCGCTTGCTGCTTGATAAGATTTGTTTGCCTGAGTCCCTGGCTTTTCTAAATTGTCCTCTCTATCCCAAAGACGGAAACCTGGGCGTGTAAAGAGCTCTAGTAATAGCACCGCTTATAAAGCTGAAGCTCAATGAATGATCAACTTCTGTCAAGCTTTCTGTGCTGGCTGCCGGCTTCTCGAGCATCGTAGGCAGCCTATTAAGTCAGGTGCAACAGCAAAGCCGGGGGGGGGGGGGCTCTCCATGCGATGCGGATCACATTGATTCCTACCCAAAACATCCCCCCTTCTAAGGTAGAGGTGCTTGAAATGGGTTGTTGGAGTTTGGATGTTTCTGAAGCGTGCTGTTTTGTTCCTTCCCCTCTCTCTCTCCTTAGGTCCTTGCTCCTTTTATTGCGACCTGCCTGTGGGAACGCTGTCTCCAACTCCAAGTAGCATGGACCGGAGAAGTGAGAGTCCCTGTCTGAGGGAGAGCCCGGACAGAGGGAGCGGCAGCCCGGAGGTCAAAGGCCCTCCCCCGGTGAAGGTGGCCAGGCTGGAGCAGAATGGTAGCCCGGTGGGAGCTCGAGGGAGGCCCAACGGCTCGGTCACCAAATCGCTGGGAGGTAACAAACCTAGTCGAACTAATGTATACATAACAGGCTGGCAGCGGAGGTCTAATGACACGGGGTGCCAGGGTTCAGGTTAGTGAAGCTTGAACGTCTCGGTGTAGGATTACAGGAAGAAAGTCCAAGGGCAGCCTTTTTTCAATGCCCGGCTTGCCTCTCATCGGTAACTAAACAGTCTTATGACAGGAGGACAGTTTACATAGAGGGGTTGGCATACTTTGGGTGTTTGGCCACTGCGTGTAGAAGTGTTAGCGGGCTGGCTTCATAGCTCTCTTGACCTGGAAAGCTTTTAATTGTTCAGTTCTTAGCCTCTTTCTTAGAAAGGTGAACAAGAAGATTTTTAATTTTTTTAAAACAAATATTTTGGGTTTTTTTTTGTCTCAGTTGCTTTTTAAACAAGGCTGTATCTGACCAAGTGATAATGCAGCTAGTATTTAAAAAGGGCTCCTAATTCGGTTCCTAGCATTTTATATCTTTGTTAGATATATTATATAAACTTAGATATGGAACCTGATGTAAAATCTTTTATTTTTATAATAGCCTGAAGTCAGTTGTGTTTCACTAGAGCTTTATAGTGCCATCCTGTACAAAGTCACTCCAGTTTAAACCTATCGAAAGCAATGGCCTTAGACTGGAGTAACTTTCCATAGAATTGCACTGTTAGTCATCTTATGAAGTTGGGCAAGTTGGACATTTGAGTACAGTAACAAGTAACATTTGCCTCTGCAGTTCTATGAATCACCGTGACAAAAAAGGGGGAAACTTCTCTGCTGCTACTGTGCATACTGGCTCGCTTGTAATGTTTGGAATGTATAAGTAATGAATTTCTAGGGTGCTGATCCCCCACACACATAGGGTGAAAACGCATGGTTACTTTATCCTCCTTTAATCCCTGTTTCAGCCAGGATCAGACGCATGCGTTTCGCTTAACGCGTGTTCGATCCTGGTTAAAACAGGGATTAAAGGAGGATAAAGCGACCGTGCGTTTTCACCCTTATTGTAAGTTTTGTAGTAACTTGTGAACTGTATTTCCAAGTAAATACATAAGGAAGTTAATAACTTCAGAAGTCTCTCCTTAAGAAGGCAAAGGTCATGTTGCTTTTTAAGGGTAGCGACTACGGATTTTTTGCACTGCTAGTTGGTTGACAGAGGTTTATACAGTTTTGTCTTGCTCGCTTGCTACTCGTAGGCTTTGTGCTCTCTGGTGTGGTTTTAATTTCATTGCCTTAAGTAGAAGATTTTCTTAAAATCCCAAACACAAAGCCACGTAAAAGGTCTTGAAGAATTCTGTCACGTCAAGCGCCTTTCCTTCGGTGTGTGTTTAAACTGTTAGAGTGTTGTAATGTGATAAAGAAGAAAAAGAAAACAGGCAAGCAGGCCGTTACTTAAAAAACATGCAACAAACTCACCCATGCCTGTGAACAGAATTCTTATTGCATAGCACTGAAGCTAAAATCTACTGTGGGTAGATTTTTGAGCGATTGGAAAAGTGCGGCATGGTGCCACTGCACTAGTTTTTAACAGTTCGACGTCTGTGCTAAACATACTTTGCTTAGGTGGGCTTGTGATTGCCAAAGATTGGCGAGAGCATGTAGTTTAAGCCTTCCCCACCCTAGCTGTCTATGTGTTCTGAGATTGTTTTAGGTAAGAATTATTTAACACTGAGCTTTTATTGCGAATGCATTTCTTTCTCTTCATAACTCTTACTGTTGTGCACCTATGAGCAAAAGGAAAATAGATTTGAAGTTAAACACTTGTTAGAAAATAAAGACAGTCATAGTAGACTACTAATAGGTTTGCGGCTGATCGTGAATGTTTGACGATGGATCTTGGAGCTGATCGGGATTGTTTAGAAGTGTTTCAGCTCCTTTATTTTTAGGAAAGGATTGTTAGTTTACATTAATGTCTTCTAGTGATCTGCTACGGTAATATACACTTAGGTGCGAAAGGCTCATTCTAAAATTTTGGCTCACTCATGCTTCCTAACTGCAAGTATGCTTTTCTATAGGAAGTTCCTAACCGTTTGTGATGGTATAAGTGGCAAAGATTGAATCAGCTGCAGTGTAGGATGGATCGTTTAATTCAGCTGTGCACGAAAACTTTAGTTTCTCAAGGCCATCTTCTAAGAGCATTACCTTTTCATTTACTGCTAAGTGATTCAAATAAGGAAGTCATACTACAGGCATTTTTAAACCTAGTGATATTGACAGATTCTTGTAGCTCTCTTATTTGTTGGCTTCTGTTCACGTAAGAGAGGCAGAAAAAAGTCTGCAAACCATATTTTCAGATCAGCAATACAGATTAGTTAAGTAACAGTAAAGTACATTGTCTTGATAAGACAAGTATGGGATTATTTTAAATTTATTTTATTTTAGAAGAGTATTTGAGATAATTGCTTTCACTGTCTTATGAGAGGCTCTTTGCCACTGTCCTGTTAAAGACTTTTGGAAAAACAAATTATTTGCATTGTGTTGTATCTTCAGACCATGACTTGTGTTGTGTCCAAAGCTTATGTGGTTTCCAAAGACAAATTTGAAACAGTACAAAATTCTATCCCTTTGTAACTGAAACATTGAAATCTCATTAGACCAAAGGAGAAAATCTATCCCAAAAGGAAACTATTGTAACATGTACAAATCTCTGGGCTGTAAAATGCATTAACAATATACTTTATGACAATAAGTTTAGTAAATGGTAAGTGTATTGAAAGAATTAGTATTTTGAAAGGACTTTTAAAGATTTTCTCATGTAGGGCAAGTTAGTTTGTATGAAACAGAAGTTCCTAAAGGTATATTCTAGAAAGGTGGCCTCATGTCAGACAAATGTCAACTGAGTTTTAAATGTCTTGCTTAAAATGTTATCTATAAAGCTTTAGTTCTTATGTGTTTCTTTTTAAAATACTAACTTTCCAGAACATTCTATTTTAATGCTCAGTACTTGTTTAGAATATATTCTTAAGCCTTTTTTAAAAAGAGAATAGTAAAGATCACTAGTTACGTACTGTGTTAATACATTTTTCACCTCTGTTTTTTCTTATATTTAAGCAAAGGAAAAAAACTGAGGTCATGAAGTTGCAATATGCTGGTTTTTTTAACCATTGCAAAATATTTTGCAGAAAGATGTTCTGTTGGTATATTAGCTGTTTTAGAGTTAAAATCTTTTCTGGAATTCAGCAGAAATGCCAACTTTTGTTTAAGGTGTTTGTGGCCTGGTTGCTTTCTCCCCCTGGGGATTTCCAATCTTGTGCCTTTCACAGTGCTAGCTTCAGCTGCGCTTGTGAAGGTTAACGTTTCTGCCTTAGGTGTTCCAGCAGTTCCTCAGGACGAACCTGTTGTTATCTAAGTGGTCTGTTTTAATCGTGTACGTAATAAAAAAAACAGAAGCGTTGTGATGGTGGTGAGTGGCAGCTTTTATAGAAAGTCTGTGGGAGAAGAAGGTGCATATCTCTTTAAAATGCATATGATGCCTGGGAGAGAGGTTAAAGCAAGCAAGAGCTCTGTTGGTGTTGACAGCTTTATATCCCTGCTGGGTAACATTCACTTACTAGAATTGGCCGTCCTCTCTCAGTTAGTAATGCCCTCCATAAGGAATTTGAAAAAGGGTGATTAATGACCAGGGAACTCAGATTTGTAAAAAAAAAATCCTGATTGAAATGTATCTGTGCTCTCCGCTCTTCAGGTTGCGTTTTTTTTTTTTAAAATGCTAGTTTACCTTTTAGTTAATTCTTAGAGGTGGAAGATCTTGAATCTGAGGAATTAAAGTGTAATTTGGCTTAATAATTTAAGGCTGTGATCCTTATCTCACTGAATTGGTGGGAGCAAGTTCCGTTGAAATTGGTGGGGTTTATTTTCAAACAAATCTCTTCTGCCCTTTTATGTACTCTGAATTGTCAAGTAGATTCCACAGAAGGGTCAGCCCCAAAATCTAACATGGGCAGTGGGATACTATATCCTGTTTCATTTGGCCAGTTGATTCCTACAGTGTTTTTTTGTTTTTTTAAAGGTTCATTCAGAACTACGCCTAGTATCACCACATTCTGTATACTTGGGTTTGAGCGATTCAAGAACTGCTTGGCTCTGTACATATACAGAAGCCTGTTTTATGCAGTTTCACTTTAATGACTGGAAAACCAACTTATTTGGTACCTGTTCTTATTGAACTACATAAAATATGCACATCTTTTTGTTGTTGTTGTTGCAGACAAGGTATATTCTAGAAAGCTGGCCTCATGTCAGACAAATGTCAACTGAGTTTTAAATGTCTCGCAACATATGTCAAATATGGAACCACATTATATGCATGCTTACCCAGAAGTGTGTCCCAATTGCATTCAGTGATGGCTGCTCCCAAATAGGATCGCAGCCTTTCTTTAAGGCCCAGCATAGCTCTGTTAACACTTCTGTCATACTGGTAGTAGGCAGCGCTTAGCTTTAGGAGAGTGTGTTGTTGCCCTTTATTAGTGTTAGAAATATGAAAGGCAAAATACTGCATATGTTTGATTCGTTCAGATAGGATATATCTAAGCACTGCTAGAAGTGGCTGGTTGAATGAAGTTTGTAATAACTTTTAACACGGTTTGCTTGCGAGTGAAGGCTTTCCTTGCAAAGTTGCTAAGCCTTTCAGTACTATTTTTAGAGGATAGGCATGTTGGTCTTCAGTAGAACAGCTAGATTTGAGTCCAGTAGCACCTTAGAGACCGACAAGATTCTCCGGGCATCAGCTTTCGAGAGGCAAAACTCCCAAGCTTTGACTCGACTTTGAAAATCTTGTTAGTCTCTAACAGTGCATTCCTAAGGGGAGTTATTCCAGTCTAAACCCATTCATTTCAATGGGCTTAGACTGGAGTAACTCTCCTTAGGAATCCACTGTAAGGTGTATTATTTCTGCAGTCTGTCTATTGTGTCAGAGGTATATCTTACATTTGTAAGGGCTAAGCAAGCGTTCATATTCACAGCTAGATCAAGTCACAAAGACAGGCTTGCTGTCTTGCAAATTGGAGTTTACTATTTTGATATATTATCCAGTTATATATTGCATCTTTCATATATGGTCAGAAGAAAGTCCTAAGTCTATATATTTAGAAATTGCATCAGTAGAATTAATTAGGATTCATTTCCAAGTAAAATGTGCTGGACTGGTGAATGTAGCAATTTCTCTTCTCCTCGTTTGCTCTTGCAGACTAATCCTTAAGCTTGAAAGCAAGCTTCACTGAAATCAGTGGGGCTTCTTTCTAAGAAAACTACCCATAATTGAGGTGTTAATGCTGTGAGAAGTACATAATGTAGATTTATACCCTTAAGCAAGGTATGTATTCCAGATGATTTTTTTAAACAATGAATTGCTTATTAGCTGTTTATCATAAATGTAACCTTTCTGTCTATACCGTAAAGTAAATCAAATGTATGCCAGTTATAGCAGAAGGTATCCTAATAGCCATGCATGGTTACTACAGATACATAATTTCAGTTTCATCATTAGAAGTTAATGTCTTTAGGTGGTAGAGGGAAAAAAATGACACCTTGCAAAGGGTATGAACTAGTTTTACAGTCCTGTATGTGCATATATAGGATTTTAGTGATGGAAGATGGGCCCGTGTAGAACATATGATAATAAAATGCTGAACTAATTTTCAAGCGAGAGAGAGTAAAAGTTTGTATATGAAGAACGAGGTCTGGCTTTTGTTTTTAAGCTTTGCACCTCTAAGCGCGGATGCACAAACTTGAAATAATGCTTCATTACTGGCAATGCATTTTCTCATAGCTCAGTGTTGCTTTTGGACATTATTGTGAATTTAAAAATTAGAAAAGAACTTACGTCTGTTCTCCAAGACACCAGGCAGTCGAGTCCCATAGCTACACAGAATATAGTGGCTAGTTGAGACTGGAGGGTCTTTTTTTTGCTGTGTTTGGTATGAGTTGATAGCATTGCAAGTTTACAGACCCTCTTTGAGCAGTACCAAGATACTGTTAAGTGACTTCCTGAAGGTATTTTACAACCTAAGGCAGTGTTCAGCTGATATAGCATCTGTCTGCCTCTGTGTGTGTGTGTGTGAGACAGAGAGAGAAGAATTGACAATGCTGTCTGAAAGGGAAAGTATTTTCTCGGCAACAGCAAATAGTGGCTTTGAACTACACAGTGTACTTAAAATATAACTCTTTTTCAGAGATAAATGATGAATCAATCTTACGTTAATTGGTTCCTACTGTATAAACTCTACAGAAACAGATGCACTTTTGTATCAAGGCATTCTATAAGCGAAACTGTTTTAAGAGCTAAAGCCACAACTGACAAACATTTGAGGAGCTGATGATTTCAGAGAACTATACTTAATTATCTCTGCCATGCTGAACTTTCCCACCATATTTAAGCTAAGCGTTCATCACAGAGAGCTAAACATTTATCTTGTGTTTGTGTAAGAATGAGTTACGATTGATTCAGGGTTCAAAAAAGAGGATTAGCAGTATCTAGGATGTCTTCTACTCTGACATCTTCTTTTAAAATGTTAGCAGGAACTATTTCTTTGAGGCCTTCTATGAGGGCAATCATATTACCATTATCAGTTCTTACACTCTAATTTTAATTTTGGAGCACACACCATGGTGACTGGGAAAACATGCCAATCCTGAATACATGTATGAGGAACTCTTGCTGTGTACACTGAACACTTCAGTGCTACTCATGTTTGACTTACGGCAGTGCTTCATGCTACAATTGTTGTGGTGAACTATCATGTTGCACTGGTGTGTTCTGTAGTAAATGTATCAAGTATAGACGTATGTCCAGACATGCATCTGGAAAGCCTGATTGGCTCAGATTTTCCTAGACATGTGTACATGGTGCTCCCATAATTATTATACCACATAAAGCTTTGTTGTTGTGATTAAGTATCTGTTCTATAAAGTTCTTTTTAAAAATGAATCCTTTGCTGAAATTGACAAATAAGGCCTACTTTGAGCCTTTTATTATCTTTGCATAATTTGTTTATACATCTGATTAATTCAGAGATGCTAAAACTAATTTTTTCCACACTATTTGACTCTCAGAATGATTTCTGGAAAGACTGAGAATCATAAAGCAGGTTGAGATTGTGCACATATTCTAGAGCAAATCAAGCATGCCTAACTTCATTGAAATCAATGGGCATTAAGTACTCAACAATATGCTTAATTTTTTTTTAGTTCAGTAATATTTAGATGTATCCAAATTCCTTTGGATTGTGCCATGTTTTTGAATACTATCCTGTTTTCTTTGTGGAAATGCCAAAAGCCTATGTGAGTTTCCTCATCAAATCTGCCCAATAAAAAGAGATCATTTCTACCGATTCTGCGTACTAAATAAAACCACTTTCTAAATATAGCTGTAATTTTTAAAAGTGTTTGGTACAGAAATAAGACTACAAAACTAGAGGTTCTCTTTTGAGTATTAGAGAAATATGAAAACTTCAGGATAACCTGTGACAACCTAGAAGCAAAGACCTCATCATTTTTGTGTTGTTTCACATTATGAATGATAGAAATTACAGTTTATTTACAGCATGTTTTCACAGTTAACCTGTAAAATGTTAGGCATCTTCACATGTTTTGTGCGTGTGCAATTAAAAAAAACAACTATCTACATTGGCTGCAAAAATATACCATGGCTTCTTGCAGGATGTTCATGTGGTGAATGAAGCAAATGTATTTAGTCATCTGCATGTTACAAGTTTCACCCCAAAAAATGCAGGAAAGGACTAGTGGTTTTATTATGTCTATGAAATAAGGACTAGAGATGTTTAATGCAGGTAGGATTGTTCTGTATCCATAAAGACTGGATCAGACCATGTTTCATGTTCTGAGATTTAGAGCATGCTGTACTGTGAGATATTAATAATTCCGTACATTTACAGCCAGCATGGTATAGTGGGTAAGAGTGGCGGACTCTAATCTGGAGAACCAGGTTCGATTCCCCATCCCTCCACATGAAGCCTGCTAGGTAACCTTGGACCAGTCACAGTTCTCTCAGAACTCTCTCAGCCCACATGGAGGCAGGCAAAGGCAAACTGCCTCTGGCCGTCTCTTGCCTTGAAAACCCTATGGGGTCGCCATAAATCAGCTGTGACTTGACGGCACACACACACATACACACACATACATGCACAGCAGTGATAGAAATATAGTTACCAACAGATGGATTGTGTGTTTTTTTTTCTTTGCACAGTTTGGGCTTTTCATTAGGTGTGACTGAAGCTGTGGTCAAGGGTACCCATTTTAACGTCTATAAGTAATGAGATTATAGCATGTATAATTTGATTATCATTGTATATTAACAAAAATACGATTTTAGTTAGAGAACATACAAAAGAACCCCATGCCCTGTAATTTATGACTGGTTCAAACAATTTTTTTTTCACATGAGCTCTCCCAACTTTCCCTGGGCACTCATTTTCCATTGGCAGGTTTAATATGAGCCAGAGAAACCATGGACATGGGCCCATAGCAATTCTCTTGACTGCAGAAGCACTTATCCAGCAGCTGTGAATGTGAGACTTACTAGTTTATATTCATGGCCATTCAGGTGTTTGCCCTTGTATACCCTGAAATGTTGGAATTGCACGGAGAACAAATGTCATCTATTTGTCTATATCTTTGGCAATTGCCTTATCAGTGTGATACATAAACCATTTTCAATTGAAAATTTCTTGTTTTCTTGGGAAATGTATGCTGCTAAAAATAGACTTTTTTCCTTGCAAATGTGCTTAGGTTCTTGTTTAAATATCATTGTAGGTGACGGGAATGGTTTCCAACTTTGGCAAAGATTCGTGGTAAGAATCTTCATACCAAGATGGCTTCCCTTCATTTTGTGTCAACCACATAATTATAGTGTTTCCTCTTTAAGTGCTTTAGTTGTTACCCTAGGTTTATTATTTTTAAAAACGAAGCAGGACCTATCAATAATCTCATTGTTGATTATTTCTTGGCTGGGTTGGACAACAGTTGAGAACAGAATAACAACATCCAAAGCTCTGCTCGTGGCCTGAGTTCGATCCCTAAGGAAGTCGGCTTTAGATAGCTGGCTCAAGGTTGACTCAGCCTTCCATCCTTCCAAGGTCAGTAAAATAAATACCCAGCTTGTTGGGGGTAAAGTGCAGCTGACTGGGGAAGGCAATGGCAAACCACCCTGTAAATGTAGTCTGCCTAGTAAACGTTGTGATGTGACGTCACCCCATGGTCAGTAATGACCTGGTGCTTGCTTTTTACTTAACTTTTTATATGCACTTATTTGAAAATAAATGCCTGCCTCTTAATTTTGTGTAAACAGGTTGGATCTTAGACACTGTGAGCAGAGTCAAGGATCTTTCCTGGCTCCCCCTTCTTGGTTCAGGTCACTCTGCTCCCCAGAATGTTGCTCAAAGGGATGGGGAACCCTCAGGAGCAGACTGGGGGGTGGAATGGGGATCTGTAGTCGGGGGGAGGTTGATAGAAAATAGTACCTCTTCTGCTAGTGGAGGATTACTTTACATCTAACCTATGGTTTTCAGAACTGAGGTGACGTAATGTTTAGGATTTTTTTTTATAAAGATAAATAGAGCTGATGGAGTTATACTAAAAATGTTATGTGCCCTTTGAATAACCTATATATTTTAAAGAAATACACTCATATTTTAGATTGTTCATTTGCATTATTTATGTTAGAGCTGGATATGCATATTTCTTAGATTTGATATTATGTATTTTATTGGCTATTAAGGAATAAAATTCTCTGTTATGAGTTATGCATTACTTTGCAGTAAAAGGTGCCTTTCATAATGTCTTTTTCCAACTTACAAATAACTTTTTTGCCATAATACTCACATGCTTGCAGAGCAACATGATAGATGTCTCCTTAAGTGTCGTAGTAAAAGAAAATGACTTGTATTTTGAGGCTGTGGATAGTTTATGTTGTTTTGGACCAATTTCCCAAGCAGTGATCGAAAACAGATTACAATAACAATTATACAGTCAGAAGATGCAATATCCATTTCTGCTTTAATTGGGTGAAAGAATAATAAAAACATCATTAAGAAAAATGAGATGGACCTGTCACATACTCTACCAATTTTTAGACTTTGAGAAAATGCAGAGTAATGGAAGTAGTTTTTAGTTTACTTCATCTTGTTAGCTAAAATCTGTATTTATGGTAGAAAATAGGTGAAAATAGGTTTGCAGATATGGCCAGATTTTTAGTAACTGCTGTTATTAAGGTAACAGCAAAATATATTATATATTTCATTTTAGTGAGATGAAGAAATTCATGTTCCTTCACCACCATTGGAGACTTTTGTGATGTGCTACTTTATACAGTGAAGAGAATATGTTAGTGGTGATGAAGGTATACTTCCCCCCAAAAGCTTCCTTCTCATTGTGTTTAGTGCATTCCTCTTTTGCCATTTGTATCGATTCACAACTGTGTCCTCCCCACCCCCGTCACCACAGATGCACAATGTAAATGTTGAAAGCAGTAGGTGAATACTCTGATAGGGACATAGGTCTCCGTATAGCGCGCTGATATAAATTCTGCTCGTTGAAACAATTGCTATGGAAGCGGGAGGTGGGCATATGTATGGCAGAACACTCAGAGGGCTGTTTTACCACCTCAATTTTTCCATTGGCAGTGATGGCAAAGTAACTTCCCCCCAAGTTATGGTTTAATGTAAGTCTTGCGTGGAAATGAGGGTTGAAATAGTCATTGGGGGGTCACAGCAAAGCCTGAGGTGAACTGGGAACCCCAGAAACATTGATCTGAGAACTTTACAGTATGGTGGATGTGCTAATTTTGCTTCCTGCATGGGCTTTTCAGTTTTCCTGCTGTTGAGGAAATGGTGACCCTTAATGCATTGCATGATAGGCAAGCAGTGGAGGTTTTCCCAGCAATAGGGGATGTAAAATTAATTCTGAATTATAACTTCATTCTGGTGAACAAAAGAGGGTGGGCTGCTCTTCTGGATTGCAGTAGAGGAGTGAGAATAGGAAGAAAGGGGCATGTTTGTGTTGCTATCTAAAATGAAACTGTCCGAAAGCTGCTTTCTTTCCCCCCCAGTCCTTTTAACAGTGTGTGTGTGTGTGCTGTCAAGTCACAGCTGACTTATGGCGACCCCATAAGGGTTTTCAAGGCAAGAGACGTTCAAAGGTGGTTTGCCATTGTCTGCCTCCATGTGAGCTGAGAAAGTTCTGAGAGAACCGAGACTGGCCCAAGGTCACCCAGCAGGCTTCGTGTGAAGGAGCGGGGAATCGAACCCGGTTCTAGAGATAAGACTCTGCCGCTCTTAACCACTGCACTACGGTGGCTCTCCCTTTTAACAGTTGGCATAAAAATACCCAGCCCTTTGTTTCAGGCCCCATGTTCTCGCTCAGAGGGAGAAGGGCATCTTCATTATGGGTGTTTCCTTTTCCTCTTATCTCGGGAGGCAGGAACCAAATATTTAAATTTTTCTGACCTCTGAGGGTAAACGCCCCCTTGTGATCAGTTCTATTTCCTGCCTTGAACGGGAGAGCAGCCTTCTAGCAGCTCTCTGCTACAGAAATAATAGAGAAACCTTAACCTTACTTATTAGACCTAAAAATATTCTTATTTTAACAAACCTAAACTTAACCTAACTAATCTACTACTCAATTCTATTTACTGTCTTAATTTTCTGCCTATTCTCCTCAGAAGGGTCTTTTCCCGCCAAAAAAAAAAAATGGCGGATCGGCATCAGGACAGCTATATAGCGCCTGCCAATTTAGACCCTAGCCTGCTAGTGGCCTTACCACTACAATTAGATGAACCCTCGGAAAGTCACTCTGGTGACCTGAGGACCAAAACTCAAAAGGGAAAGGCAAAAGCGGCAAGAACGGCGCAGGCAAGTACAAACGGCTTGGCTCGACCGCTAACAAGCGCGCCAAATGCCTGCTGCAAAACGCACGCTGCTCTGCCGCGCCTGAAAGACGCGACTGCCAGATCGCAACAGAAAGCGGCCGGGAGAAAACAGCGGCGGTAGCCGCTCCTCCCACACAACATGAACGGGGGAAATGAAGGAGGCTGGCGGCTCGCCTTTTTGCCTCGCCCGCCGTGCTCCGTCCTTAGGCGGCTCGCCTATTGCTATTCAAGGACGGGAAGCAGCGGGAAGCAGCCAGGAGAACACAGCGGCTATAGCCACTTTTCCCACACTGCACAAACGGGGAAAATGAAGGAGGCTGGTGGCTCGCCTTTTTGCCTCGCAATGCTCCGTCCTCAGGCGGCTCGCCTATTATTATTCAAGGACGGGAAGCATCAACGGAGACATCGACTGCCGGTAAGGTGACTTCGCCCCCCCCCTCATAGATGCAGCCTGTTTTACTCCTGTAAGAGCAGAGCTCTCCGCCCTGATTAAAAACGCCTTCTCAGATGGCTTAAGGGCAGTACAACCTCCTTATCCTGCCCCATCCATACAGGGATCGTAGGGATCACACCCTCCAGCACCACAAACAGTAATCTGATTGCTAAAAGGGCAGAATATCAGCCAAAGCAGGGGAACGGCTGTGGCTCAGTGGCAGAGCGTCGGATTGGCATGCAGAGGGCCAATTCTGGTAGTAGGTGATGTGGAAGACCTCTGCCTGAGATCCTGGTGAGCCAATCACCAGTCCAAGTAGTACCAAGAGAGTACGTGCTGGCCAGCCTAAGCAGCGCTGAAAGCTAATTCACGGTCACAAAATTGCCAATTGGTACCCAGACTGTCTATAGTATTTAACGCAGAAGATTTCCTTCTGCATTGGCATAAAAACCTAGCTACTCTTGATCTCTCAGAGGACTCAGAGTGGGAGAAAAGACTCCAGATAGGTTTGTGCCAGCGCTTGATTATTTCTAACTCTGTTGAAAGCAGAGCGGGAGAAACCAATGGCACCCATACAATGCTCCACAGCCTCTAGGAAGCCTTTATATTTGGTTTATCGGTGTTTCTAAAATTCTAAAAGTGCCTTCAGTAGAATCACCTGTCACTGCCTTCACTCCTTCAACCTTGTTACATGGCCTTGCCATGATTAAGGACCTTACAGATAGGAAGGCAGAGTTAGCAGGCATAAATGCTCAGAGGCCTTGGCACTCACTATCAAGCGCTTCTATCACATCTGCCCTAGTATACAGAGCGGCAATAATTTGGACTAGGAAGTTATATCAACTTTTTCCACAGGAAGAAAGAAACGCCTTTACAGGAGTACCCATGTTTGTTTGTTTTTAGAGTGGTATTCTTTCTAACTGATTCGAACTTCGATACCATGCCATATGCAGCTAGGACACTAGCCGCAGCATCAGATGCCAGAAGGGCATCCATGTTTTTTTTTTTTTTTTTGAGAGTGGTATCCTTCCAGCTGATTCTACCTTAGATACCATGTCATCCATGTTTTCGAGAGTGGTATTCTTTCTAGCTGATTCCTCCTTAGATAACATGTCATATGCAGCTAGAACACTAGCCACAGCCTCAGCTGCCAGAAAGGCTCTCTGGGTACGCCCCTGGCAAGCGGCGTATATAGATCAAAATTGGTTATTATGGGCTTCCTGTATCAGGGAAAGACCTTGCTTGGAGACAATTTGGTCCCCATATCAGTGGAGACCAAAGACAAGTTTCTACGCAAGGAATCCAAGGGATCACTCCCCCTATGTCCTTTCGTGCATACCACATACTTCAAAGATACAGACCTGATCAACCTAGAAACCACCGGAACCAGAATCGCAGCTCCTTTAGTAAAGGAGGACGATTCAATAAATCTCCAAAATCCTCCACCTTCCAGGGCAATAAAGGGGATAAACCCGACCGCCCAACCAAACAGTGACGCCAGCCACCAGTCAGTGGAAGGCAGGCTCAGCCTATTACACCGTCAGTGGTCACCTCCCAACCAGGCCTCTGGGTCACAAACATTATCTCACAAGGCTATCAGATAGAGTTTTTCTTACACTCCTTCACATCGACTAGTAATATCTCCAACATTCCCCCCACCAAAAAAAAAAAAAATCCATAGAACTTCAGAGGCCTCTTAGACATCAAGGCGATGGAGCCAGTCTCACCATTAGAGCATACATTGGGAGTCTATTCAGTATTCTTTACTGTTCCCAACAAAGGCGGCGGATGGAAAGCCATCCTAGACCTCAAGTTTCTGAACAGATTATCCCATTAAAGCGCTTCAGGATGGAGACACTAAAGTCAGTCACACAGGTCCTCAGGGAAAAGCATTTTCTTACATTCTAATACACCCGGCACATTGTTGTTTCCTTCGGTTCCCGTACAAGGGACACCTCTTCCAATTCAGGGCCTTACGATTCGGGTTATCATCGCCCCTCCTCGAGTATTCACCAAAGTTCTGGACACACCAGTCACATCTCTGCGCAAGGAGGGCGTGAGAATGCACCCTTCTCAGACGACATTCTGATTTGCGCAAGCTCAAACTAGCAGAGCATAGATCATTCAGAGAGAGTTCTGAAGAGGTTAACAGAACACGGGTCATAATCAACTTCAGAAAGACCCACTTAGTTCCATCCCAACGATTGAGAGGGATGGGGGATGGACATAGACACACTGACAAACTCCTTATACCTTCCAGTGGACAAAAATCCACAACATTTCATCTCTAGCAAAGAAAGCGATTAATTCCCGGTCGCCTTCTCTAATGTCCCTGACCAAACTGAAGGGTCACATGTCTGCATGCATTCCCGCAGTTCAAGGGGCACGCTTACGAGCAAGACCTCTTCAATGGTTCTTAAGGCCATACCAAAGAGACATACCAAGGAAGAAGTGACAGAAATCTCATCCTGACCGAGGAAGTCAGATCAAGACTAGTATGATGGTTTCAGTCTCAGAATTTGACGAAAGGAAGTTGGTATCTCCGTCCAACACCAATTCAAATCTTCACGGACGCGTGTCTATCAGGTTGGGAAGCCACACTCAAGGGACAATGGCTCAAGCAACATGGACCATCAAGAACAGAATCTTCACATCAGTGCCCTAGAAATCAGGATGATCCTCAGAAGCGACTACATTTTTCCTTGGGCCGAGTCCAACCTCTCATCAAAATCAGCAGAACATATTCAGGGCACAGTCAACATACAAGCAGACTGGCTCAGCAGACAGGACATCAGCGAGGCAGAATGGTCTCTACATCCAGAGGTCTTTCAACTTATTACTCAGAGATTCGGCACGCCACAGATTCATCTGTTTGCATCCAGCATCATCCACCAGCTGCCAAGGTACTATTCCATGTACCGTCAACAGGGAGCGGAACAAATGGACCTCTTAATGTCACCAGGGCCACACGACCTACTGTACGGGTTCCCCCCCTCCCTCCAAGGGTATTGAGAAAGGTACGACTTCAAAAAGCATCAGTCAGATTCATAGCTCCATATTGGCTGCGACGACCGTGGTTCCCATCTATAATTCAGATGTCCATACAGAACCATTGGAGACTTCCAGACAGACAAGATCTCCCTCTACAAGACCCAATATGCCATCCCAATCCAGGGTGGTACAAACTGACCGCATGGGCACTGAAAGGAGATGACTTATAGCCCTAGGTTATAGCCCGGTGGCCGTCACTACCATATTGACAACAAGGAAGCCATCAGGAGGGACAGAGCTTAGGGCTAGCTACCTGCACTCTACAAAGGCAACTGGCATCTATAGCTACCATAGTACCCAAGGTATCTGGATACCGCTTAACCAAACACCATCACATAAAAGCCTTTTTAAGGGGCGTCAGTTATTTAGCTCCTCCTGTTAGACACAGGTTCACAACTAGAGCCTGCACACAGCTTTGACAGCACTCACACAACTACCATTCGAACCAATCACTGAGATAGGACAAAATGTAGCTGCAAGTTTCACAGGGAGCAGGACATAGTGCTTACATCTTCTGCACTAACCCCAAGAATCCTAAGGAGAAGGCCTGGCACTAGCTAGACCTAACAAGGGCACTACCTGTTTACATTTATCTTACTAAAATTATTAGGAACTCTGACACCTTATTCGTTCATATCTCACCACCTGACAAGGGCAAGCATATGTCCAAGGCATCCATTAGTAGGACCATCACCTTATACATAACACAGGTTTATAGAATAAGTAACCTACCTGCTCCTGCGGGCGTTACTGCCCACTTGGGAAGAAGTGCGGCTACTTCAGCAGCCTTCGACTGCCGTGCTTTATGGAAGAGATATGTAAGGCTGCAACTTGGTCCTCGGTGTCCACATTTGTGAGACACTACAAATTAGATCTATACTTGTCAGCAGATGCCGCCTTAGGCAGACGAGTACTGCAAAGTATACTTCAGGACGTCTAACCCTCCCAAGGGCGGGGGACAGCTCTTGTATGTCCCATAATGAAGATGCCCTTCTCCCTCTGAGCGAGAAAGAGCCTTGGCTACTTACCGTGAAGGCTTCTTCTGCTCAGAGGGACGAAGGGCATCTTGCCCGCCCAGACGTCAGTAAAATATAAATAAAACAAATAAAATAAAATTACAGGTAATCATGGTTACATCTAACTTCCAGTTGACGTTCAATTCAAGTTAAACACTGTTTGTTGGTTCATGACTTATAGTTATCCTAAAGGTTCATCGTTAATGTTTATTAGGAACTTATTTCTTGAATAGAATTATAACTAACATGTTTCTTCAGTCTATCTTAAATATATAAGGCTCGGAAAGTCTTTAACTGATCACAAGGGGGCGTTTACCCTCAGAGGTCAGAAAAATTTAAATATTTGGTTCCTGCCTCCCGAGATAAGAGGAAAAGGAAACACCCATAATGAAGATGCCCTTCGTCCCTCTGAGCAGAAGAAGCCTTCACGGTAAGTAGCCAAGGCTCTTTTTCAGTTCAAAACCAGAATGGGTAGCATGGAGTTGTGCTGAGGATTCTGCTCATGGGGTCAAAATCAAAGTACGTTGTGAGCAAGGTTGTGGTGTATAATTGGATGACACCGACTTGCATATGTTGTATGTGAACATTTAGAGGTCTGTTATATGTACCTCCACTATTCATTTAGTTTTTGGCAGAAGACATGGCCGCTTTCCAAATTGTTTGTAGATTATAGTCAACGAGTCAATCCAGAAGTGGGCTGCCGCTCCCTGGCGAACTCTCACTTAGATACCAAATCCAGGCATCCTACAGTTTGGAACCAACTTAATATTTATAAAATAATTACCAGCAAAAAAAAAAAAAAAAGTTTTTCATATGCATTGCATTCTGTGATGGAAGCTGAATAGAGCCAGCCCACCCACAACAAAATTGCGGTATTAGTGACTGGATACTAGGAGTCCATCACTAGCAACCAGCTTCATAGAATCATAGAGTTGGAAAGGACCACCAGGGTCATCTAGTCCAACCCCCTGCACAATGCAGGAAATTCACAACTACCTCCCCCACACACCCCCAGTGACCCCTACTCCATGCCCAGAAGATGGCCAAGATGCCCTCCCACTCATGAACTGCCCAAGGTCATAGAATCAGCATTGCTGACAGATGGCCATCTAACCTCTGCTTAAAATCCTCCAGGGAAGGAGCGCTTACCACCTCTTGAGGAAGTCTGTTCCACTGAAGAACCGCTCTAACTGTTAGAAAATTCTTCCTAATGTCTAGACGGACATTAACTTTGATGCCAGCTGTGGAAATGGACAGGATGTTTTGTGGTGTTTAGGCTGATGCAGCTGGATAATGCTTGGAAGCAGAGGAATGCGAAGGGTAGAACCTTGGGATTAAGGGGATGGGGCATCATGACTCAGTCTAGGGCCAGTCCTTGGCAAGAGGGCACCTCAGGTAGGTGCGAAAGTGGAGGTAAAGTATCTCAGGTGCTCAGGTGAAATTACTCTGGGTGCACCAGTCGTGTGCTGCTAGTCTTCTAAAGACTTCTCCCCCTCCACCACCACCACTTTTCCTTCTCACGAGCTTAATGTTCTCACTAAGGTCCATCTTGCTGTGGACATTATTCAGAAGGATTAGAGCTGGTCGGCTATTTAAAGCATCATTTAGTAGCAGTGAAACAAAGGAAGAGGGTTCCAGAACTAAGGTGGGTTAACCCTTCTGGAACAATGAACGTTTGTAATAAACTCCTTTTACAAACGTTATGGCGAACAATTCTTGGTTTTATTAGGAAACCCAGAGGTAGATTAAACAAAAAACAACAACAACCCTGTAATGAAACCAATGAACCCTAGCCAGCGTGGTGTAGTGGTTAATAACAGTGGTTAGGAGCGGTGGAGTCTGATATGGAGAACCGGGTTTGATTACCCACTCCTCCACATGAGCAGCGGAGGCTAATCTGGTGAACTGGATTTGTTTCCCCGCTCCTCCACACGAAGCCAGCTGGGTGTCCTTGGGTTAGTCACACTTTGTCAGCCTCACCTACCCCACAGGGTGTCTGTTGTGGGGAGGGGAAGCTGATTGTAAGCCGGTTTGATTTTCCCTTAAGTGGCAGAGAAAGTTGGCATATAAAAAACAACTCTTCTTCTTCTAAACTAGATGGCTCAGGCTAGCCTGATCTCATCAGATCTCAGAAGCTAAAGCAGGGTCGGCCCTGGTTACTATTTGGGTGGGTGACCCCCGGGGTTGCTATGCAGAGGAAGGCAATGACAAAGCACCTGTGTTAGTCTCTTGGCTTGAAAAGCCCATAAGGGGTCTCCATAAGTCGGCTGCAACTTGATAGGACTTTACACACACACACTCTCTCTCGCGCACACACAGAGGTTTTACATATGGGGGTGGTTATAGGGCATGGCATGGACTTCCAGGTCTGAAATGAAATTTGTCATTATATCGATACCTTGTTTCTTAGTGCAGGGCCTCAAGGAGCCCTCGCTCCTGCCTTCACTAAGATCACGCCGTAAAGTATTTAAGAAAAGCAGGCTGACATCAATATAGGGACCCTCTGTCATATTTGTGCAAGGTCATATACTTTCAGGGTATCAAATGATAAGTGATAACTCCAGCTCTGAAAACTAGCATGGCTGTATAATCATGTGCCGTAGACATGAGAACTAATAGTTTTAAGTGATAGCTCTTATAGTCAAATCTTCCCAAATCGAGTGTTGCATTTTAATTTAATTTCAGCAGGATTTTCTACTTTCCTAAGACATTAATAAGGCCTTCATTAATTCTGTTTTTTTTTTTTTACTTTAAAGTTTACATATGACATCTTTGCAAGCAAGTACAGGGTCTATTTGTGGTTCTACATTTTAAGACCGTGCAACGTGATCATTAAAATTAATTGTGGGTGGAATTTGGCATAGAAATTGGCATTTTAAAAAAATCATAGCTGCCCAGGGAATTCGACTTAATTTTCTTTCTTGTAGGCTATGCTTTCAAAAGGGTGACGCCATTTAGATCTTATATTATTATTTCTGAATATTGCCCTGTCGAAGTGAAATATTTTCCATTAGTTCTTGTTGTTATATAGTGATGTTGGCTTTAAAAAAATGAAATACCTAAGTTGTGATAAGGAATATCTATATTTGGTTTTTAATATACCTTTTCCATGACTCCCATCCTGCCTGTGGTGCACATGCAGGTCTTGTGGTGCACATGCAGGTCTTGGGTTTGACTGTTCATTTCTTCCTAGAAAATTGTAGCTTCAGAGAAAAATAATAATGATCACAATGTATGGGGAAGCTTTTGTTGAAAACTATGGATTCTATTTATAAAAATGTGAAAGTGTAACTTTGTGCTTGGATTTGGAATCTAAATGATTGTTGAAGTAGAATCTCTATGGAGCAGAATCCCTTATCTGCTCCAGGCAAATAAGTGTGATGTAGTGGTTAGAACAGGAGCCCCGTGGAGCAGAGAAAAAGGCCGCTTTGGACATTGGACTCTATGGCATCGAAATCCCTCCCCTCCCCAAACCCCGCCCTCCTCAGGCTCCACCCCAAAAACCTCCTGCCGGTGTCAAAGAGGGACCCGGCAACCCTAAAGGTCACCCAGCTGGCTTCCTGTGTAGGAGTGGGGAAACAAATCCAGTTTACCAGATTAGTCTCCACCGCTCAAGTGGACGATTGAGGAATTGAACCTGGTTCTCCACATCAGACCCCACCGCTTCAAACCACCGCTCTTAACCACTACACCACGGTGTGAGCAGCTTTGGGCCCCAGGTGGGTGGGGCTTAATGAAGTAATGAATAAATAAGTGCAGGTTGCTTGAAAGGCAGATGTGTTTCCCAAAGCATTTAATATGGCCTTCAGTGGTTTTCAAGGCAAGGTTCTCAAGGCAAAGAGGCCTTGTAGGGTTTTCAAGGCAAGAGACGTTTGGAGGTGGTTTGCCATTGCCTGCCTCCCCAGTTAGTAGGTTTACCTGGTCAGAAAATCATGGTCAGAATATGCCTTTGTATGTATGTTTTGTAATCTCGCAAGCTTGAAGAAAATTCCTTCATAAGCATTGGCTAACTTCCCAGTTCAGTGTGGCATGTGGAAAAAGAAGGATTTATTTCATCACTTTCTAAAACTTCAGACAGATCCACAATGCAGTGTTCTTTATATTATCTCCAGCTAAAGTCTATGCTATTATTAATCGCAAGACAGTCTATGTACGTAGCTGATACATTGTCGTGTAAAGTTGTGACTGAGGGAACAAAAACTGCCGAGTAATTTCCCAGGTCTTCCATAAAAATATTACGGGATACCTCACCAAAGGGGGTGTTTGTAGACTGCTCTTGAAGTAACCACTATTTATTGGCTTTTATTGAAAAGATTAATTACTGTTAGCAGCTTATACTTTGCCAAGTGTAATCATATGTAAGATACAGATCTTAATAATCAGATTGGGGATGTGTAGGTAATACCCGCAGAGTGTTTGAAATTCCAAATCTTAAGTCATTTTACTACATTTCTATAGTCTACTGGATTTTAGACTAAAGTTTAGGAGCGATTGAGTGCTGGAAGAGATCATTTGCACGTGTATTTAGAATGTTTTTGGGTTTTGGAATGCAGTAGAAATTTAATAAAAGATTTCAAGTTTTGGTTTAGGAGTTAAATATGAATAACTCTGCTGAACATGCCAGAATAGGAGACAGTATTTTTCAGTATACTTTCAAAGGCCATATGGATTTGCGATGGCATTAACTACAATGGGTGGTAGCAATTTAATAAGCCACATGAGCACTTTGTGGAAGAAATAAAAAAGGAGTAAATTTAACGTACTGTCCAATCCTACTTAGATTTAGTTCCCATCGAATTCACTGAGGCTTTTTCTAAGGCATATCTGCACAAGTGTGGAACCCTAAGAAATCTTTCACTGAGGTTTCATAAAACGGCTATTCAGTTGCTGTTTTCAAAATATCCCAAGGATAATGCAAAAATGTATTTACATTTGAATTCGGTAGAGAATGGGCATCTTAAACCCTGGGGTCCTTGGTCTCATTAAAGTATGAAGAACTATCACTTTATTTTTGATGTGTTACCTGTATTTGTATATTTCGGTTTTTGTTGTTGTTGAGCTATAGCCTTTGCTTCCAGCTTCTGGGTGTGATCTGGTCATGCATGGGTTCTATTATTTTTAGTGGGTGGATCCTTTGGATCACTGCGTGTGAATAAAGGCTGTGTGTAAGTATTTGCATAAAAATACAAATAACAATAAATTAATTGCTGTTAAGAAACATTTGCCCTTCAAGCAGCTGACAGCACTTAAAATCCAATGCAGATAGAAATGCCAGTGTAAAGGTTAAAAAATAAAGCTGATCAGAAGAGAGGTTCTTGGTGGAAAGGGGGCTTTGCAGCAGCTGGTGCTTGTCCCTCTCCTTCTGCTGGCCTTAGAAATGGCAGCTGGGGTCGGGAGGATTCTCAGGTCGAGTGGAACTGAGGCATGATGGGAGGGCTGCCGGCTTTGTGCCTCCATTTCCTCTAATGGCTTCTTCCTTGGCAGTTAGGCAGCAATTGAAATATTTTGCTAGAATACGTTCAAGGTAAAATAATCTTGTTTCTAATGCAAAAAACTTGTTTTCTTGCGGGGTGTGGGTGGGAATTACTTCCCCCTAACTTTTTGTGTTTGGGATGCTGTGAGTAACTAACTACGATCTGATTTCTTTTGGGGTTTTGAGCTACCATTTGTTCTTAATTTTTAATAATTTTGGTGGGTTTCACTTGCGGAAGAACAGATGGTTGTAGTATGAGATATTCCCTCCAGAAATCCGGGAAGACTTGAATCCACAGTTGTGATCTTTCTTAGTTCCTTGCCAGCGAGCCCCGATATCAGTGTTACTCGGCCACTTTATCGCTGTGTTGTTAAAAACTGAACAAGTTCTCTCTCGGAAACAGAGCCTGGAATTCAAGGTTTATAAAGAAATAGCCTGGCTGGACAAGAGACGCATTCATTATTTCCCTAATGTGCTCTGGCGACTTTCACATTGCGTTAAGATAAGCAGGAAGCTTCTGATTAGGTAGGGATGAAAATGAGAAGACAAATAGGGTGAAAAGACAGTACAAGAATGCTGACTGCTTTATTCTCCTTTAAGCATTTTCGGATTGGCAGAGAGCCTTCCTTTCCAAAGGGAGAGCCACGTTGAGAGAATTACGCTTTCTTCTGCTGATTTTTCTAGCCCTCAGTGTGTCCACCAGTATTTCCAACCTAGAGAAGGTGGCAGGGTGGGGTTGCCAACCTCCAGGTAATAGCTGGAGATCTGCTATTACAACTAATCTCCAGCCGATAGAGATCAGTTCACCTGGAGAAAACGGCCGCCTTGGCAATTGGACTCTAAGTCCCTCCCCAAACCCCGCCCTCTTCAGGCTCTGCCCCAAAACTGATGGTGAAAAGGGACCTGGCAACCCTATGGCAGGGATAGCCTTGCAGCTGAGAGCAAAGTCTTGCTGCGGGCTGGATATTGTTTGTCTCAAATGAGAGGAGAATGTCTGAATGTGGAAAGGGGAACTTACTGCCAGTATAGGAAAAGCAAGTAAAAATTATTGGGGTAACTGAGTGATGACTAGGGTTGCCTGTAGGCTTTGGGGGTGGAGCCTGAGGGGGTGGGGTTAGGGAGGGGAACGACCTCTGCAGGGTATAATGCCATGGAGTCCAGCCTCCAAAGCAGCCATTTTCTCCAGGGGGAACTGATCTTTGATTATCTGGAGATCAACTGTAATAGCAGGAGATCTCCAGGTGCCGCCTGAAGGTTGGCAGCCCTAGTGATGGAGCTATAATGCGCCTCATGTACACCTGTAAAAATAGTGCATTTATTTCCTCTACAGCAGCAGACATGCAATAGTCATGTCTGTTGGGGCAAGAATTGCAGCTTACCCACAATGTGGATAAGCTTTATAATGGAAACACTTGTGATTTTATCTGTCTTGTTTGGTGATGGCTGCATAGCCCCCACAGTGTTGGCAAAAGCCATCAGCAAAAATAGAAAACTGTGAAAATAAAAATAAAAACTGCACACGGATTGAATATCAGGAGTGCTTCCCTAAGCCATTGCTTGCTGCTTGCAGACAGGAGACCTCCTTCATGTCTTTTATCCCTGCAGATGGCTAGTGTTATATCTACATTCTTGCGTTATGGAAGGGAGAAGCCAGGCCTTGCTGGCCTTGGGAATTAAAACCAACAACAAAACGGAGTATGAGTGCTCAAGTGCTGCAAAGTGTGAATGCATGGCTTGTGAAGAAAGGGTAAAAGGTAAAGGTCCCCTGTGCAAGAACCGGGTCATTCCTGACCCATGGGGTGACGTCACATCCCGACGTTTACTAGGCAGACTTTGTTTATGGGGTGGTTTGCCAGTGCCTTCCCCAGTCATCTTCCCTTTACCCCCAGCAAGCTGGGTACTCATTTTACCGACCTCGGAAGGATGGAAGGCTGAGTCAACCTTGAGTCGGCTACCTGAAACCAACTTCCGTCGGGATCGAACTCAGGTTGTGAGCAGAGCTTCTGACTGCAGTATGCAGCTTACCACTCTGCGCCACGGGGCTTCTTAGGAGAAAGGGAAGAATGTAAAATAGAAGTAAATACTAGGATGCTAGTATGGCGAAGAACATAGAAGGACACCAGAACTAGTGTTCCTGTGATACTAGTGTGGTGGCATTCTCCACAAGGAAACAGTGACAGGAGTTGGGACCCTCCATTTGCTTATTGCTAGATTTTGATCCCCCCTCAGTGGGAGTCCCTTGTGTGGGGCATTTTTCTGACTGGTTCAGATTAGGCCCTTCAGCCCATCTCTCTTAGGATGTTCTCTTATTCTTGTTTAGAGACTCGAATTTGACAGATTGTAAGAAGTGGGGAAGAAACAGTTGCGTTCAAACCCTTGAACTCCTTTTATATTATTGTATGGATTCTGTAAAGGGTGCAAAATTATGTTGGCAATGAACCACCCTCATTATATTAAGATTCACATCCATTAGCCCCTTAAAGACCAAAAAGATTTCCAGGGCGTATACGCTTTTTTGGAGTCAAAGCTCCCTTTGTCAGATTTGACTCCTGAAAGCTTAAACCCTGGAAATATTGGTCTTTGAGGTACTTTTCTGTGTGTTTGCCGACAAGTCACAGCTGACCTATGGCGACCCTCTAGGGTTTTCAAGGCAAGAGATGTTCAGAGGTTTTTTGCCATTGTCTGCTTCTACATAGCAATTTGGGACTTCCTTGGAGGTTGCCCATTCAAATACTAACCAGTGCCGACCCTGCTTACCTTCTAAGATCTGACGACCTCAGGCTAGCCTGGGGCTATCGAGGTAGGGTTGCCAGCTCCGGGTTAGGAAATGGCAGCACGTGGCTTTAAAGATAATAATATGAAATATATTTTTTGGTCTCTTTAAACATCATTGTGGTCGCCAAGCTGAGAAAGGATTGGATTCCGAAACGCGTACTTGTGATAGACCCACCTTGGACCTTTCTTCGTCTCTTCGTGGTTTTTCATGGACTATAATTCTTGAGTATACATGAGCCCTTGCTAAGGCCATAGAAAAAATTTCTTGAATTTATGTTGTTCATGTTGTTTAAAGCAATCTGTATTATACATTTTTTGTTATTTTAGACCCTGTGAGGTTTCTGTGTGGCTTTCAACACAGTGTTTATGAATATATGTTGTGTTTTGGATTTTTCAAAAAATAGAATTATTATATTCTATAATATTGTTTTCTTTTCCAGTTGGTATATTTCATATTATTATCTTTAAAGCCACGTGCTGCCATTTATTACAGTTTCTACTATTTCCAGCATAGGTATTTTCTTCTTCCGGGTTAGGAAATACCTGGAGATTTTGGGGGTGGAGCCTGAGGAGGGCAGGGTTTGGGGAGGGAGGGAAGAGACTTCAGTGGGGTATAATGCCATTAGTCCACCTTCCAAAGTGGCCATTTTCTCCAGGAGAAATCTCTATTGCCTGGAGATCAGTTGTAATAGCAGGATATCTCCAGCCACCACCTGGGGGTTGGCAACCCTACCTCAAAGTAACCAAGCTAGGCTTTCTAGGGTTGGTAACACTATATCCAGGTCTACTGGACTTGAATTTTCTATTGCAGACCAGCACACTCCCCACCTGAAACTATCCTCACTATATTAATTTAAAATGGCTCTGCTTGCTTGTCCAAACTGGAAGGGTAGTTTTTCTTAAGAACAATTTATATGTTCTTAGAGCGGCCCACCCCACACCCATGTTGACAAGTGTCACTTTAAAAACTGACAACTTTCATTCAAATTAGAGCTTTGTTGTCGGTCTTTAAAATGCCACTGGACTTTGGTCTTGGTTTGCTGCAGCAGAACTACATGACTACTCAACTGGAATTCCTTTTTAATCTTGCTGCAGAGCTCAAGTAGCTATTGGGAATCAGCTACAAGTAGCAGTGAAGAAAAGGGCTTTTCATTGTACAGGTCTGTATTAGGGCAGGCGAGGTATGGATTCAAGTCCCGCATGAGCAGTAGATAGCTGTGGCCTATTTATATTTATCTACCTTAATTCATATTCATCCTCAGAATAACAACCCAATGTAAAGCAACACTAGCTTTCACATTTTATATACAGAGAAATTTCTTTGCCCAATTAATACACTTGTACATAATTAATAATGTACTTTACTTATCAAGTTGACGGTTAGAACAATCTGATATTGATTGCATTGTATTTTGTTACTTTATCTTAAATGACGCCATGCGATATAGTTCTCTTTCAAGACCATTTCATTTGTTAAGACTATTTGTTAATAATTTGTTGTGGAGGAAAAGAAAGTGTGATTTCACACTTAAGGTTGCTTGGTCCCCCCAGGGGCGGGGCTGGGGCGACGATCCTGTATGTACCTGTGATCTCCATTCCAAGCTGGCTGATGGATTGGTGGGCAATTGCCCTCCAAGCAACCTGCCAACCCTATTCACACTACAATCTTAACTTACAGAATTTACTTAGTCCATAGGATGTGATGATGGCCATTAGCTGAGGTTGCTTCAAACAAGGCTCAGCCAGATTCATGGGTCAATCAGTGGTGATTACATGGAATTCCCATGTAATAGCCCTGAATACCTGTTACTGAGGGACATGGAGGACTCTTCCTCCCTGCTTCGCTTGTGTGTGTGTGTTAAGTGCCGTCAAGCCGCTTCTGAATCATGGTGACCCTATGAATCAGTGTTCTCCAAAACGTCCTATCTTTAACAGCCTTGCTCAGGTCTTGCAAATTGAGGCCCGTGGCTTCCTTTATAGAGTCAGTCCATCTCTTGTTGGGTTTTCCTCTTTTCCTGCTGCCTTCAACTTTTCCTAGCATGATTGTCTTTTCCAGTGACTCTTGCCTTCTCATAATGTAACCAAAGAACAAAAGCTTCAGTTTAGTCATTTTCGCTTTTAGGGTCAGTTCAGGCTTGATTCGATCTATAACCCGCTTAGGAGTTTCTTAAAGGCATATCTGACTGGCTGGTCAGCAGTTGGCAACAGGAAGCTGGACTATATTGGCCTATGGTCTGACTCAGCGGGGCTCTTCTTATGCTCTCACGTTTGCTAATTGTGTATTTAACACTCTCTTCCCCCAGGTTTGATGATTCCTGTTTTTTGTGTGGTGGAGCAGCTGGACAGTTGTCTTGAATATGATAACCGAGAAGAACACGCGGAGTTTGTTCTGGTTCGCAAAGATGTGCTTTTTAGTCAACTGGTGGAGACCGCACTGCTGGCTCTCGGATATTCTCACAGTTCTGCGGCTCAGGCACAAGGTACCATAACAAAAACGTTTGATTGTTGGGTTGCAAGCATGTGCTGATTTCCCATGAACTCTGAGCCTGTTCTAAAAGCAAATAAGGAAGCAAATAGCGAGTGTAGAAGACAGGTTAATGAAGGGATCATGTGAAAAGTCACATTAAATTTGAATAATGGGTGTCATTCATCTCTTGTAGCTCATGTATGTTTGCTGCTTAACTCCAAACCCCTGCCTCAGAAAGGAACAATGCAGAATGCCTGAATTTTTTAACTGGAACATATTGGACTGTATGGGTGTTTGAATGCTACAATACGTGGCAGATGTTTATGATAAATCTAAAAATGACTGTGCAGCATCATTAATTTATTCTCCTAATGGAATGTCACACTGATTAAAGGATTTTGGTTAACCAATGAATTGATAATTCTGAAATAGTCTCATTTTGTTACATATGATATTTTAAAAATAGTATTTTTCAGCAAACAGAGGCAAAGTTTTAAAGGCAAATTTTCTATGGCAGCTTGGAGCATTTTTGTCATCTAGATCTTTTCAAAGAGAAAATTCCATTTTAAAAAAAAGTCTGCTACAAAGAAATGGCATTGTTAATTTTGCTAATACCTGCTTAAACCTTTGGTGTTTATACAGACTGGGTTGCTGTAAATGTTAATTGTATGTGTTTACGTGGAGCCGATTCAGTGTCCTTTGTGCGGCTGAATAGTCTCTTGGAATTGTAGATGATGTTCAATATATAAAAATATTGAAAACCAACAGCTGGATCTAAAATGCCTTATAGCTGACTGCATTTATATCTGTATGGTCTGGAAAGACGTGTGGTCCTAACTGTTTTTGATAAATAAAACGGGGTGCTGAGAACTGTTAAAATGAGGGCTGTGATTCTTCTGTACCTGCTTACCAGAGCGTAGGCCCTCTTCGTTTCAGGGGAATGACTTCTGAGTCAGGCATGTTAGGCTTGGATAGGGTTGCCCACTCCGAGTTAGGAAAAGTCCTCTGAAGGTGGAGTTTGTGGAGGGGGCTCAGCAGGATGTGACGTCATGCGCTCCACCCTCCAAAGCAGCCATTTTTCTCCAGGGGAACTGAGTTCCGTGGTCTGGAGACCAGTTGTAATCCCAGAAGAACTACAGCCTCAACCTGGAGGTAGTACTTGAACCAAATGTGAGCACTTGTCCCCATGGTAATCCCATAAACAACATCCACAGACGAGTAGTCCAAAAGAGAGTTGATTTATTAGAAAACCTACAGGTATACAGAGCTAACAGGTAAGTTGGCACGAATGAGAACTAAAGGCACGGCCTAAGGCCTATATGGAGGAGCATTGGTCATATCAGATAGTGGTGGCAGCCATGGCAACCCCCCTTCCCCTACGAGAGCAGTTCCCACAGAGGAAAGGAATTTGGCAGTTACCAGGCTTGGCCTTGGGACGCACCTGGTGGAACCAAAACACACACAGTCTGGCTGTCTCAGCAGAGAGCAGGCCTGACACCAAATTTTATTGGCCACTCAGTCCTTTTTTTGGCTCCTCTCGTCGTCTTCTTGTTGTTCATGTGTAAAAAGAACTGGGCAGTTTTAACTGTGCTTGTATCAGGTTTCTAAATCAGGCTGATTTACAGTTGCTTTTCAACCATGTTGTGATTTACAGTGCACATGCGATCTTGGACTTTGGCTATGAGTGGATTGTAAACTGTATTCTAGGCTTCTCCGAAGTTCTATGATTTCCTTTAAAAAAATGTCCAGATCTCCTAGTTGTATCTGAGTTTTTGTGTAAATAAAATCCAACCATCCTGGAAAACAGGCTTACTAATAGGGAAGACTTTTAAAGGTAATTTTTTTTTGAAGCTGTGAGATGGTGATTCATATTCTTTGGCAGCTCTGTGAGAGAATTTACTGCCGCGATCAGTGGGAGGAAAAAAACGAGCATGCACACAACAATAGTGCCCAGCAACATTGGACTGGGCTAGCAAACATAATACAAGCTAGGGGGGAAAAGGGTTTTAAAGAACCACTTCATGCCATTTTAGGGACATTTCTCTTTGAATGTAAAGGTCGCTGTATCCCACTGTTTCTCTAATGGAGAACTGGTTTCGTCTTTGTCAGCGCTATCCATCTTGGTTAACGCAGTTGATCAACGTGTTGTGAACTAATATGGGAATTCAGCTTTCTGAATGAAGCAAGCAGAGCTTCATTCTTGGCGTCTTCAAAAGGAAGGAGATCCCAAGAAAGAGTGCTTGATGGAGGCATTCACTGACCCATTCTAGCTAAGCATTTTACTTGGGGAAAATGTGTGGAAGCACCAGAGAAGGAAAGACAAATGACTGACTCAAATCAGCGATTTCATTATTGCGGTCTTAGAAGATTGTATAGGAGCTAATAGGTTACCCTTTTGGGGGGGGGGGCTTGCATATTTGTCATAGTCCGGAGAAACGTAGATGTTTGATACTCTAAAAACCTACCCTTGAGAGAGATTTTTAAAAAGACATATGTGACACTGGGCCTTATCACACTTCAGTTATCTAAACAGTCAGGAACTCGCAGCTATGAGCTTATACACATTTTTACATCTTCGTGGTCTTTGTGCCTGCACAGAGCTTGGTCTCTAAAACTTCAAGAGCGACAAAATAGGTGCAAAAATCCCCACTCTGAGGATGAGGGGATTGGACCACTCATTCTCTTTCCTGCTCAGTTTCTGACATCATTCTGAAATTGAGCTTTGTTTCAATCCTCAGAGCTGCTTTGTTAAAAAATGGAAAAAATGGCTGCTTTGGTAATTGGATTCTATGGCACTGAAGTCCCTTCTCTCCCCAAACCCCGCCCTCCTTTGGCTCTGCCCCAAAAACCTCCCGCCGGTGGCGAAGAGGGACCTGGCAACCCTATCCTCATAGCTTCAGAATGCATTGGTTTAGGATTGCTTGTTTAAGTGACGTTATACCAAAAACAAAGGCACACTGAGATTGTCTCATAAAAGGGAACTGCATTTGAAGCATTTCAAACATATAGTTCTGCATGATCTTTTAAATAAGAAAGTTCAGCTTAATTTCTGGTGGAAGCAGAGAATAAGGGCAAATCTCGTCCACTATATTCAGGAACAAAAGATAGTGTGGCCTGATAGGCCTAACCCTTTGCTCTGTTAGGTTCTACAAATTTTAACTGTAATTCTACTATGTATATACTTGCCATAGGGGTATTACAGCACCCATGTGTATAATGTTTGTGAGAGAGGTTTCGTATTCAGGATTCATTCTTCAAGCCCTCTGGTCTCTTTCGTTTGGTTACTATTTCCTACCTATTCTCCTGTGCTGGAAAAAAAATCACATATGATATCATACTTAAAAGTGAAAGAAACTGTCGTCAAGTTTAATCAGCTCCCACATCTGTAATAAAAGCCTCCTTTTAAAAAAATTTCACCCTGTAAATCTCTGAGGCTTGTGCTGTACATACTATGCAAATACTGCAGCATACTCCGAATGCATGATTATTTTCTTTCTTGCTATTGCATGCTATCAGATGATCAGGTATATGCTATAGATCTTGTTCTGTAGACTAAGACATGGGCTAGAAGATGTGGATAAAATATTCAAGCAAGGGATCAAACAATAGTTTTACAAGGACACTTTGATAACTGATTTTTAATTTATTGGGAAGGGCAGAAACAGTTATTTTCTAAAATCTGATCAGATTTATGTATTGTTGGCTGTAGACAACAGTGTTTAAAGTCTCACAACCTTTTTAAATGTTTGTAGAAGGTGTCTTTAGTACAGTTCATTTTTTTTGTCTGCTACTATGTGTTCTTGAAAAATGGAAGAGAATCTTTTTTCCAAGTTCACGATTTCAGTAAGTTAGCAAACAATTGTCATCAATGTAGTAATTGTGTATACTCTAATGTTAACATCATTTAAATGAGTGTTTTGTGAATAGGGAGCATCTGAGGGTGTAATCTAGGTATTCTCTTTGATGCTGTTTACTAGATGTCTTCAGGTTTGGAGAAAATGAAATACGGAAGTTCTTCCCCTCTGAGCCCTAACATTTTCTCCAGTAAACTAGGACTTCAGATTTTAATTTAATCACACAGTTTAATCACCAAGTTAAATTTGCCAGCCCTCAGTTAGTTGGTGGAGCAGCAAGGTGATTGTGATAGTGCATGATAAGTGGACGCAGTTCCATTTGTGCAAAACACTAGCCCTGTTCACATGGTAAAATGAACACTCGTACAACCTGCATGTTCATGTGTACACCTGTTTGTAAGGCAGAACTACTTTACAAATGAAACTGGGGACCACTACCTGGATGAATGTGGGGTTTCAGTCACATGTTCAGCTGTTCACGTGATGACTGTAATGTGAGAATTATTAAATGCACATATAAAGAACAGTTAAGTGTACACTGTGCACAAATTTTACATTTGATTACTATAACTTCTGAACCAGGGCTATGGTGCAAGAGCTACCCTATGATCAAGCACTTTCTCCCTCATTTCTGGTCAGTGTTACGGAGTACAAAAATGAAAAGGCCAAAGGCTATTTCATGCAGTCATTACTGTCCAGTGTGGATGCAAGATATAATTTGATTGAAGCAGGTCATTATTGACAAGAGGGGTTTGCTGAGGTATAGAATCATGGAGTTGGAAGGGACTACTAGGGTCATCTAGTCCAACCCTGTGCACAATGCAGGAAATTCACAACTACCTTCCCACACACACACACACACACAGTGACCCTTACTCCATGCCCAGAAGATGGCCAAGATGCCCTCCTTCTCATGAACTTCCTAAGGTCATAGAATCAGTATTGCCTCTGCTTAAAAACCTCCAGGGAAGGAAAACTTACCACCTCCCAAGGAAGCCTGTTCCACTGAGGAACTGCTCTAACTGTTAGAAATACTGTTAGTACACTTGTACCATGTCTTGTGCAAACAGAAACATTAGATGGATATGGTCAGCTTGACTTTGGAAATGTTCTGTGGAATCCAACCCAAGTGGTCTGGAGCATGAAACCCTTGAAGAATTGTTGCAGTCCAAATTCCATAGATGTCAGCTTTATTCTCTGCACCTGGTATTTGATGAAAAGGAATATTAAAGTTTTTCCTTCTAAATTGTATCCAGAGCTAGCACATAGTTTATATTTCAGTATGAAAAATGAATCAACTGTCAGTTAAAAGCCAAATTAATTAACTTTTAAAATGGCTGCCAGTTCATTGCTGCAACTGCGTCCCGTATGGTACAGATTTTTTTCATATAGACAGTGTGCCCTGCAGCTTCTTTGGGGAAAGGAATAGAGGAAAGATGACAAAGTGGTTCTTTCTACCCAGGAATGGAGGGGATGATATAGAGGTGTAAAAATTATGACAAAGAGTAGAACGCCAGGAAGGAAGGTAACTTGGAGAGGTGGAACAGATGGACGAGGCAACTATGGACCTCAAAGTTGTGGCCGTATAATATCATGTGAGCAGCAAACCAATTGCACAAAAGCAATTCAAACTAGTGTGAGAAATAAATTGGGGATAATTGGTCAGCGGTGCTGCCACAGATGCACAAGGATGGTCTGTCGCTTGCCTCTGCTGATGGTATTTGAGTATCAAACGCAGTGGTGGGATTCGAGGCTGGTAAGGGATAGAGGCAGGGCGATTGGCCTCCTTCTCGCTGTTTAAATTTCATGCTATGAAGGTTCGTTTTATGCTATTGAGGGCTCGTGAACTGGAGGTACAGTCAGGCGAATGGAGGCTAGGAGTTAATGCATAGGGTGAGATTGCTGTACAAAGGCTGAAAGGGAGAGAGTTAAATGATTAAGACAAATGGATATTCTTGATTTTTTAATTATTATTGGGGGGCTGGGCAGGATACACTTCTGGAATCCTGGTTCTGGTTTGGAGTCTCATGCGTGGTTTGGTATAATGGTGAACTGTGGTTTGTTTAAAACCAGGAAGTTTTGAAATTCTTGCATGTGTCAGCCTCCAGACTTTCTAGACTAGTACTGACAGGTTTTGGCTTGCTGTTGGGTTTGAATGCAGCCTAGACAGTCCAGTAAACATTATATAGATAGTTTAAAATAACTGTCAGGAAATGGAAAAGGCTGGTTTGCGTGCAGTTACTGATGATACCCTCAAAGTGCAAATAACTGCAATTAAACCTTCCTGTTCATATTCAATATAAGTTATTACTGACATAGTTCAGCCCTGGCTACCATAGATCCTTTGAACTGAGGATGCCAGGAACTGGTCCTTCGAGAGCCAGTGTGGTGTAGTGGTTAAGTGCGGTGGTTAGGAGTGGTGGACTCCAATCTGAAGAACTGGGATTCCCCACTCATCCACATGAGAGGCGATCACTAATCTGGTGAACCAGGTTGGTTTCCCCACTCCTACACATGAAGCCAGCTGGGTGACCTTGGGCTAGTCACAGTTCTCTTAGAGCTCCACCAACCTCACAGGGTGTCTGTTATGGGGAGGGGAAGGGAAGGCGATTGTAAGCCAGTTTGATTCTTCCTTAAGTGATAAAGTTGGCATATAAAGACCAACTCTTCTTCTTAATAGTAATAATAGTAATAATTTATTAGCTTTTTAGCCGCTCTATCCCAACAAATTGGGCTCAGCAACATTGTACAATTAAAACTCATACAATATGTAATTTAAACTAAAACATCATTTAAAACGACAGTGCCCTTAACTCATGGTGGCAACATTAGTCAGCACATACAAGAGCAGGGGTCATCATAAGTCAGATGTGACTTTGACAGCCCCCCCAAAAAAAAGGTTCAACGATTAGCAGGAAGCCTGGTAAGGAGTTGCAGGTACGAAATTATGTCAAGAGGATTAATCCATTCCCTTCAGCCTACTGACGAGGGTTGCTAGGTCCCCCCTGGCAACTGGTGGGAGCTTTCTAGGGCTGGGGGAATGTGACCTGGAAGTGACGGGGGATGCTCTAGCACTCCCCCCAAAAACCTCTATGGTTTCCATAGAGTTTGGGGGCAGTGCTAGAACGTCCCCGTCATTTCCTGGTTTACCCGGAAGTGATGATTTCTCCCCTCCCCTTCAGCTGGCCCTCTTCCACCCGCCGACCTGCTGAGGGTTGGCAGGCAGCTTGGTCGATTGGCGGGCAGTTGGCAGGTCTACTACAGATTCATTCCCCTTGCAAATGCTGCAGCCCCACGCAGTCACATTACCTTGATGAAAGCAGTGTTTGCCAGGAAAATAGGTAGACTTTCATGTAAGGCTGCATAAAATTTGAAGTGAATCCTGAACATCTTGAGCTGCAGTGCAGTGGGGATGCACAAGAGCACAGCTGAGGAACTTCTTTCAGACTTGGAGTGTTGCTGTTGTTAAGTCCGCGTGAGGAGGGCACACAAGGACGAGACGGCGTTCCAACAACAACGCTTTATTGTAGTGAAGTACAGAACTGGGAACTGTACAACCAGGCCCTGCTTAAATGCTCCCCTGGCCCCTGGTGGCCGCTCCCCCCCTGATCCGTGATAGGGGGAAAACAACCCCCGGGTCACCAATGGCATGACCTGGCTTAGGGCCAATGGGATGTGTTGGCTTGGCCAATAGCACGAGCAGGGTTTAGGAGACTTCGCCTGGGACTCAAGCTCCTAGGTTTTTTCCTTGCTACGATCCAAGCTACTCACATACATTACATCTGTCATCAACTAGAACTGGTTGAGAGAGGTCATTATTTGAAAGCAATGCGTCTACTCACCCTCCATCCCAGGGCTTGATGCAGTTGTGTCCTTGTGGTGCTGTTGTATCCCAGGATCCGGGGCAGTCTTAGTGATTCAGGTGCTCTGGTCAAAAGTCCAGGTTGGGGCCCAGAATCATTGCCCTCTGCCCCACTCGTCGGGCCCTTCTCAGATGCAAGGAAAGGTTGGCCCTCGAGCCAGTGGCTATAGGGGCGCAGGAATGCGTCAGCATAAGAGGGCTCTAATGTTCTTTAACTTTTGTTGCGGCGGGTGGGGAATAGGGCTGTGGGGGGCTGGGGCAGCTGCCCCAGATACCCTGGGGCTAAGATCTTCCCTACCCAGGACTTAAAATGCACAGCCAGGCCTGGAACGTTCCTGCAACACCTGCTTTCTGCCTTAAAACACAACATGCACATACATACCTATTAAAAGAGGCCAGTTTATTTCTTTCCTCTCTTGAAACAGCTCCCTTCCCCAAGAGCTATCTTTTTCAATTCACTAGAAGGACCTTTAGTCTGACTCAGCAGAGCTTTTCTCATAATCTTGCTGCAGTAGTTACAACAATCCTTCAAGGTATGCACTTGAGAGGTATTGAGAGCCAGAGAGATATTGGTGTAGTGATTAAGAGTGGTGGTTTGGAATGGTGGACTCTGATCAGGAGAACTGGGTTTGATTTCCCACTCCTCCACATGAGCGACGGAGGCTAATCTGGTGAACCGGGTTGGTTTCCCCACTCCTACACACGAAGCCAGCTGGGTGACCTTGGGCCAGTCATAGTTCTCTTCGAACTCTCTTAGCTCCACCTACCCCACAGGGTGTCTGTTGTGGGGAGAGGAAGGGAAGGTGATTTTAAGCTGATTTGATTCTTCCTTAAGTGGTAGAGAAGTCGGCATATAAAAACCAATTCTCCTCCTCCTCCTTTTTCTTCTATTGAGCTTTCCAAAGACATCTAGCTGGGCTCTATCCAGGACATAGGCTAATCCTGGGTTCACCACTTATTCCAAATAATTCTGTTGAAGGGAGAAATCTAAAGTTCTTTTTTCTTGTGGTATAATTTTACTTGAATGTGCCGGGGAGTGTGGCTGTGAGGATGTGGTGAGAAGCTGTGTGTTTAACAGGGAAGGCAGCATGATATAGCCTGATCTTTTGCAGTGTTTTGAAGACAGCAGCCTGAAGTGTCACAAATTCAACTGGAAACTTTGCAGTTATGAAGAACGAGTAATTTTGATTCTAGAAGGGTTAAGGTTACTTGACTTCCAAACTGTGTAATCACAATGTCTTCTTTTTATCTTTCTACTATATTTCTCTTTGTCTGGAAGGCTTAGCGTGGGCAGAGTCTAAACAACTGGTGGGGCTTAAATGTTGGTATATTGCAGTCCCAAGGCTTGTAAATTAGTTCCCTGCTCTTATTTAAAGAAACTGCATTTTGAGCACTGAAATGCTGCATTTTTTTTGAGTAAAGGGAGAATTCTTCTTTGACATCAGCATGGGAGAGTTACCCAGCACGTTGTTTGTGTAGAAATTACACCACATTATTGTATTAAAATCTTCACACTATTTCCTGCCGAAGTCCCAAATGCATATATATATAAATTAAAGTTAGATAGCAAAGCTTAGAATCCAAAATGATTAAATTTGTCTTAATACTGCTTTGTAAACACTTGCCTAGTCTTGATAATGTTGAGAGAAATCTTCTGTCCTCTGTGTGTGTGTGTTAAGTGCCGTCAAGTTGCTTCCGACTCATGGCGACCCTATGAATCAGTGTCCTCCAAAATGTCTTATCCTTAACAGCCTTGCTCAGATCTTGCAAACTGAGGGCTGTGGCTTCCTTCATAGAGTCAATCCATCTCATGTCAGGTCTTCCTCTTTTTCTGCTGTCTTCAACTTTTCCTACTGTTATTGTCTTTTCCAATGACTTTTGTCTTCTCATAATGTGACCAGAGTATGATAGCCTTAGTTTGGTCATTTCTGCTTCTAGGGACAGTTCAGGCCTGATTTGATCTAGGAACACTGATTTCTCTTTTTGGCATTCCAGGGTATCGGTAACACTCTCCTCCAACACCACATTTCAAAGCAAGCAACTTTCTTCCTGTCAGCTTTCTTCACTGTCCAACTTTCGCACCCATAATATACTATGGCATGAATTTACTTGATATTATTTGCCTCTAGTGTCAAAGAATGTCTGAACACTGTTCATATTCCGTGTTTCCTGACAGTGCATCTTATTTATTTATTTATTCATTATCTATACCTTTCTTCCTCAAAGGTCTTAAGAATAGTTTAACATATTGTTGCCTAGTCAGGGGCCAGCATTTTTCTGTGTAATTCTTGGGGGCCCAGTTTTGGATTTAGGCTGTAATGTAACTGATAGCTGGTGTTAGCACTGATATATGACTATTGTGGCTTTCCAAAGTCATGGTGCATTATGCTTAGACAGTCAGAGAATGTCTGGTAGTACTAACATTGATTTCTATAAACACTCAACCAAAATGCTTTATTCACAGTGGGTAGCCGTGTTAGTCTGTCTGCAGTAGTAGAAAAGGGCAAGAGTCCAGTAGCACCTTAAAGAATAACAAAAATATTTTCTGATAGGGTATGAGCTTTCTGAAGAAGTGAGCTGTGGCTCACGAAAGCTCATACCCTACCAGAAAATATTTTTGTTAGTCTTTAAGGTGCTACTGGACTCTTGCCCTTTTCTACTAAAAAATGCTTTATGTTCAACTCTGTCTAGCAGTTGCCTGTCTTTGCTTAGTAAGTTTTTCCCGCTTTGTTATTTTGCCTAACTACAGCAGAAAAATGCTGCTTCCTTGCCTTTGCAGGAATTGTTTGCATATGTTGTGTTGGAATTTGGGTTTTAAGATTATAGCAAAGAGGTAAAACTATAAAACATCACAATTCTGTTTCTTGACGTTTATGAACGTCACTTGCGGAAAACCTGCAGTTATTCGTAGATGGTGTATCTGTCACTGTAACTTTTATGGGATTACCTGCATTATTTCATTCAGTCCTGTTCATTATTTCTATGCATTAGGACCAAGTATTTTAAAATAAAGAGTTCATTTGTAGATACACTCCCTGTCATCCTGTATCTGTGTCATTTGTGGGTCTTAGTTAAATGGCTTGCATATTTTGTTTTTTGTAATTTATTTGCTGCTCTGCCAATGTTGGCCTCTTTTTTTTTTTTTTTTTTTACTGGACTGACCAGTAGTTACTGGTTGCACAATGAGAACAGCATGCTGAAAATGTTGCTTGGCTCAGCAATTGTCTGTAGCGTTTGAGCACTCTATATGTGAATTCGGTGAAACTGTTGTGAGAGGAATACTGAGGGAAAACTTTATTTTGATTAATTTGTGGTAGCAACCAACTTCTGGGCAAGTGGGTTTGCCAAGTCAGAAACGGAATGATGGAGAAAATATTTTTAGGGCTTGAAAAAATGCTAATTAGCAATAGCAAAGTGGTAGTTTTTGAATTCCTAATATACGGTGTCCTGTTACTGTGGCTGTAGTGTATTCATGTGCTCCAGGGTTGCAAATATAGCGTAAGTGGACCAGAAGGCTGTTCAGTATTCAAGGCTATTCTGAAGAAGCTGCTTTGTAAAACTCTTAATCAGAGAAATGTATGCAGTCCTGAGGAGCCCCATGGCACAGGGTGGTAAGTTGCAGTACAAACTCTGCTCACGACCTGAGTTCGATCCCAACGGAAGTCGGTTTCAGGTAGCCGGCTCAACGTTGACTCAGCCTTCCATCCTTCCGAGGTCTGTAAAATGAGTACCCAGCTTGCTGGGGGTAAAGGGGAGATGACTGGGGAAGGCACTGGCAAACCACCCCATAAACAAAGTCTGCCTAGTAAATGTCGGGATGTGACGTCACCCCATGGGTCAGGAATGACCCAGTGCTTGCACAGGGGCCCTTTACCTTTATGCAGTCCTGCACAGGCGGCCTGGAAAAAAATGGATTGGGAGGGTCTTTTTTTTTTGCATTTTTCCTGAGTGCGTATTTTTTATTTTTTCCAGTAGAAAAAACTAGGAAATCCAGGGAGCATGGGAAAAACCACCTATGAAATATTTTCTCTTTTTGAGTGAGAAAAACTTTGCCTTGTCTTACAAATCATTTCTCTCTTCCCATGTAAAAATCTGAGAAATCCCATGTAAAAATCTGAGAAATTTCTCAGTTTTTCCACAGGAAAAATTGGGAAATTTTAGGGAGCACCAGGGTAGAAGAGAAAAAAAAACTCTTATACAGTAGACATATACAATATTTTCAAGATTTTTTGTTTGCTTATAAATGATTTTGAACAGTATGCTATAATGTACTTAATGATAATACATCACTAAAAGAGGTATAAAGTTTTGGCTTAATATACAAACATACTGGTAGTTCAACCTACTGTGACTATATGAGAGAGTTTCTGTCCAAATAATAAATTTTATTTTGTTTATATAGAATTTGTTTTCTGCATTCAGCTTTTATTTTTTCCTACCTCTCAGATGGCAAAATGAAAGATTTGTGTGCTATGGTAGCATGAGGTACAGCAGTTTGCAGCTCTAAAGTATTGGATATACTTGCAATTTTTCTTACAGAAAATAGAGATATTTGCATTTTTAAATTCCATAAATATGCCGTGTACTCAAGAAGCTTGCTATGTTAACCTTGGGTCAGTCACACTCAGCCTAACCTACCTCCCAGGGCTGTGGTGAGGACAGAACAGAGGAGAGGAGAAATGTAAGCGGCTTTGGGTCCCTATTGGGGAGAAAGGCGGGATAGAAATACAGTAAATAAGTAGAAGAATTTGTTGTGTGCTAAGTTATGAATGATGTATTTTATGTTGTTAAACCAGTAAATACTTTAGATGTAACAGAAAAGTAAATATTGCATATATTTCCATTCCCCCCCCACACAAATTTTGGGGTTTTTTTCCCTGCCAAAAAGTTTTTTTTCTGTGGCTTCAAACTTTCTGGAAAATTTTCCATCTGTAGTTCTGCACACATTGCAACATTGTGGCCCTTGTAAAACAACCCATGATAGTTGTATATTTAGGCCATTAATTGTTGCTGGTTTAGGTTTTGCTTGTGACAGTCTGTGATATTCAGACATTGTATATGTAGACTATACCTGCACCTGGTATTTCTCAGTCTAGAATGTGACCCAGGCAATTAAATTGAGTAAGAAGGATTCATATCAAGTTCCTGCATCAGTTATAAGTCTTCTCTAATGTGGCTATTGCAAGCATTGGCAGTAGGGTTGCCAACCTCCAGGTGGCTTTTGGAGCTCTCCCAGAATTGCAGCCATCTCCAGATCAGAGGCTAATTCCCGGGGGGGGGTGTTAAATGGCAGCTCCAGAGGGCAAACATTATGGCATCACATCCCCACTGAGCTCCGTCCCCTCCCCAAACCCCACCCTCCCCTAGCATCACCCCCAAACCTCCAGGAATTTCCCAGCGCAGAGTTGGCAACCCTTGTTGTCAGTCCTTGTTTCTCAGGTTTAGTAGAGCAGTCATACAAGCAGCTCAGGCTTGCTGGTTAAGGGTGACAGCTGTCCTTCATTCAGGACCATCTGCCCGCATGAAATGGAAAAACTGGATTGCCAGGAGAGTTATTTTTTCTAGCGCAGTTAATTGGATAATAGAATAAGGAGCTTAGGTAGAACGATAAACTGTGTTTGTAATGCAAGGTAAAGTGCGCCGTAGAAGAATTTTGTGGGTTGATATTTAACAGCAGCAGAGCAATGGCAGCGTTCTTCAGAACTGAATAGATCAGGGGTGGCGAACTCCGTTGTTACGAGGGCCAGATATGACATTAATGTCACTTGGTCAGGCTGGGCCATGCCTCGCCAGCCCAGATTGAGAGGGGGGTGGCAACGGCTGGCTCGGCTGGCTCGTGGGCCAGATCAGAGCTCTCAAGGGGCCGGATTTGGCCCGCGGGCCTTATGTTTGACACCCTGGTCTATATTTCTAGACTGAGAACACGTTGGAGTAAAAAATCCAATAAATCTAATAAACGTTTAGTTATTTTGCTGGTGGAAGGATACTTAATATTGCAGTGGAAGATCTCATGCCATCAATGGTAACTTTTAGAATGGCAAAATTTTCTTCACAAGTGAAAGTGCTCTGTAGAAATTGGGATAATTAGATGAACTTCATAAAACACGGAAAAGCTCCCTGTGACTTTCCCTTCCCTAAGGTAGGGTTGCCAGGTGTCTCTTTGCCACCGGTGGGAGGTTTTTGGGGCAAAGCCTGAAGAGGGTGGGGTTTGGGGAGGAGAGGGACTTCAATGCCATAGAGTCCAATTGTCAAAGTGGCCATTTTCTCCAGGTGAACTGATCTCTATCGGCTGGAGATCAGTTGCAATAGCAGGAGATCTCCAGCTAGTACCTGGAAGTTGGCAACCCTACGCTAAAATGATTTATCTATGCTATTGTAATAACTTGTGCCTGTGCATTTAGGTTCAAGACTCTCCTCCTAGGCTATTAAATAATTGTTCTTTTTGATTCCTTGGCTTCCTCTCTGCAGTCAGGTGGGTCTGTGGAAGTCTGAACAGGTGCCTGGAGAAGATAATGGGATGGATAGGAAGCTCAGTCCAGGCAAGACTGGGATTTGTTGGTCAGTGGACAATCTGCTTGTGAATTGAGAAGTCACCCAATCTTGGAGGGGCTTGCACTACAAAGCTTGGGAATGCTGTTGGATCCTGGCCTACATCTGGAGGCTTAGGTCTCCTCTATGACATGTTATGCCTTTTATTAGCTTTGGCTGATTCACCAGCTATGGCCGTTCCTTGAAAAGCATGATTTGGCCACGGTGATCCATGCTTTGAATTCATCCAGGTTAGATTATTGTAATGCATTCCTAGGTGGGGCTGCCTTTGAAAAGGGTCCAGAAAATTCAGTCTGTCCAAAATGTGGCAGCTTGGCTGCATTTGGGATGGGATTCTTGAATTGTATAACCCCTGTTACTATCTTTGTTCTTATCAATCAGAATATGGTATTGGTGGAGTTGTTCTTTTTTGTCCCACAGGATGCATAGTTTCCACTAGACAGCTGTGAGCTGCTACTTGCCCTGTGGAGAGGCCCACAGTTACATTTTGTCTCCTGTGCTCTTCTATATTTATGAGGCCTCTGAATGAGATCATTTACTGTTGATTGCTATTTTGGGCTGGTTCTGGATTCATTGGCTGGTTCATCCAGTGCTATAGGGTATGAACCCCAGGCTAAGACTCACACAGAGCTTTTAGCTTCTTGTCCTTCAGCTCATTTCTCTGCCATGCCAAGCTGTATCCCTGGCACAACAACAGAAGGCAAAACCTCAGCAAAGATGTTAAACGGTGGCAAAGATTTCCCCCTTTTTATACCTTGCTTTTCTCTACCTTAAGGAGTCTCAAAGTGACTTACAGTCACCTTCTCTCCCCTTCCCACAACAGATGCCGAGTGAGGTAGGTGGAGCTGAGAGAGTTCAGAGAGAACTGACTAGCCCAAGGTCACCCAGCAGGCTTCATGTGGAGGAGCGGTTCTCCAGGTTAGAGTCCGCTGCTCTTAACCACAATACCACACTGGCTGTCACGCTGTGGTATCTGTATCCTTAGTGTAGACATCTAGGATTGTTAGAATATGTAATGCAAAAAGAAGGAAGTTGCACATAACTCCTGCAGTAAGATGTGAGAGCTCCAGATGCTCATGGAGGGACAAGAGTCTTTTATGCAGGGACGTTTCCCCGCGGTCACCCCCGCCGACTGCTTAGGGGCTTCCTTTTGATTATGCGTGCCTTTTCCCGACCGTCAGAGGTTACCTCGCTCTCCCTGCACATTTTCCCCATGTTTTCCGGATGGTGTTTAAAACACAATCAGGGAAATGCTTGCAAAAAGTGCGGGGAGAGCGAGCCGACCCCTGACAGTCAGGAAAGGCATGCATAATCAAAAGGAAGCCCCGAAGCAGTCGGCGGGGGTGACCGCGGGGAAACGTCCCTGCATAAAAGACTCTTGTCTCCAGGCTGTATTGTGGGAGAAAGCTATGACAGCTTCTGATACCACTGTGCATACCATCACGGTGGCTAAGTGCCAGTCTTGATCGGCTTCCATTTCTTTGGTTTTGAGGTTTACAGAAGTTCATCTGCGTGTTCTAAGACTGTTATATTTTCCACCAAAGCTAGGGTGTATGTTCTTGTGTCTACACATAGCAGTGTGAGAACCATACTGTGGAATCCTAAGTGACAAGAAAGTGCTATGTGTAAAGCATAAAACTCAAACAATGGTTCTTTCAATGTAGGTTGATTAAAGAGGTACTTACAGTCACCTTCTCTCCCCTTCCCACAATAGACGCCTAGTGAGGTAGGTGGAGCTGAGAGAGTTCAGAGAGAACTGAGTAGCCCAAGGTCACCCAGCAGGCTTCATGTGGAGGAGCGGTGCTTAAAAATGTAGCGGCACCTATTTTGCCATCACCTGGTAGCATGCCAGGGGTTGCCACTAAATACACAATCAATGAGATGATGTGGCCACTCTTTTTACTGACAGGGATATCCACATGGTATTCCCTGTTCAAGAACTCAGTTCTTAGTTTATTCTCTATAAAATGGCCCATAAATCACAATGGCCTATTGGACTAGGGTTGCCAGCTCTGGGTTGGCAAATACCTGTAGATTTTGGGGTTTGAGCCTGGGGAGGATGGGGTTGGAGGAGGGGAGGGACTTGACCAGGGTATAATGCTACAGAGTCCATCCTCCAAGGCAGCCATTTTCTCCAGGGGAACTGATCTTGGTCATCTGGAGATCAATTGTAATAGCAGGAGATCTCCAAGTGTCAACTGGAGGTTGGCAATCCTATGTTGGATTTACTCAGGCTAGGCCTAACATAGTTTTAACTTGTGTGTGTGTTTAAAGTGCCATCAAATCACAGCTGACTTATGGCAACCCAGTAGGCAAGAGACAAGCAAGAGGTGGTTTGCCTACCTTCCTCTGCATAGCATCTGTGGTATTCCTTGGTGGTCTCCCATCAATGTACTAAGCAGGGCTGACCCTGCTTATCTTCTGAGATTTTACGAGATCGGTATTCAAAATGATTATGTATTTTAATTTCTTCTATGAAAAACTATGGAAACTTCTTTTTATTTTGATGGAACCAGTGTGTTGTTGCCGTCACTTACTTGCTGATGCAGTAAAGATTGTGTGTTCTTCACATTGTGTGTTTACTGTGTTATTTGCTTCTTTCAATTTTACAATTTTTAGGTGAATATAAGAATATGATGTGTAAAGTGACCCCAAGATTGCCTTTAAACCAACACAGTTTGAATTTCCAAACAACAGTTGGTCCTCTTGTAGACTGCTCCCCTTTTTATTTAATAAATCAGATTATTGTACAGGACAATCCTGTGTGCGAGAGGGAGTCATTGGAAGGGTATCTTTCTGTTTGGAATTATTAAAAATATGAATGTTTGCTATTTAGAAGCAGGATTTTAAATGGTTCATATATAGGCAGCTTTGATTCATTTGTTAAATTTCGTAACAAGATGATTATAGAGGGGAAAGTCCTGATGGGTTTTGAGAGTCATGTAGGTTTATGATGTCACTGCACTGCAAAGTGCTGCGTTGTAAAATATTAGGAAGACCACCTCTGTAACTCTAATGTGAAGAACAGGTCATTTATTCATGCCGACTTAGCTGGGGTATAAAATATTCCACAAATCTTAAAATGGAAATCAGGGAGGTTTAGGGACAAATATGACAAACTGTCACCATGGTGGCTGTAATTTAAGGGCTTTATATAGGGGTGGTTTATAGTATCTGATTTCTGTTGTTCCTGGAGTATTTTTAGAGTACAAAGGTCAGGTTTGGCCCAGAAGCCTTTCCTTTAAAGAGTGGCTGAAGATAAGTTTGAAGAACGTCTTACAGCAAACATAAGAAGTCCGATGCTTGGCTTGGATCTGAAGAAGCTTCACAAAAAGGGAAGACTTTTGTGATTGACTGGAGAGAGTATTAGTGGAGGGATGCTGACCAGTCAGTGGTTTGATAATGATCCTCTCATAGGATGACTTTAGCAATAGTGGGCTGTTGGAACCATGATTCATTTTATAATGTAACCTCAGATTACTGTTGTATTGGTAGAGTGCTTTCAATCAGATAATGAAAGCAAGGTCTTTTGCATACGATTGGAAACGTATGCTCCATTTACTCGTGGGACAAAATCCTCTCCGAAGTTTTATCTAGTGTGAGTTACACAATGCCACATCTCCAATGTAAAGTATGGTGGGGTAGCAGGCCTGTTGTTTGCAAGTGTTTTTTAGGAATTGTCTGGATAAAAGCTTCAGCATACAACTTGCACAGTGGAGAAAGCATGGCCAGGGGGCGGGGTCAACATGCATCGGAGAATAACATTGCTGTTCTTTGGATTGAAAGTTGATGGAGAGGAATATAAATTAAAATGTTATGCTGATGTTGTGGTCTTAACATTGGAGAATCCTACATAGTCAATAGAACATCTTATGGAGGAAATAGAGAAATGTGGCCCAGTGTCGGGATATAGAATAAATAAAAACAAGACAAAGATCATTTTAGAGAATCTGGATAACTTGGAAAAACAGACCATACAGTCTTTAACAGGATGTGAGATAACAGAAGAACTGGTTAGATATCTGGGAATACACATCACTGGGAAAAATCTTACATTGCTAAAAGATAACTACCTTAAAACATGGTTGACAATACAGCAAGATTTAAAAAAGATGGACAAAACTCAATTTATCGTGGATGGGGAGAATCGCAGTCATTAAGATGAACCTATTACCAAGATTGATATTTTTTTTCAAATGCTTCCAATACAAATCGAGGACAAGTTGTTAAAAGAGTGGCAGAGACAAATTAATAAATTTGTTTGGGCGGGAAAGAAACCAATAATTAATTTTAGAATAATGCAAGATGAAAAGAAAAGAGGTGGACTTGCATTACCGAATATCAAGCTTTATCACCAAGCGGCAGGATTATCATGGATTGAGGACTGGGTAAAGAAACCAGATCAAGCAAATCTGAACATTGAAAAGGGCACATGGAACAAGGGATTTCATTATTATTTATGGAAGGCTAAGAACTCAGAAATCTTTAGAGAGAAACATGTTATCAAAGACGGATTGATGAAGACATGGCTTAGAAATAAAAACAGAATGAGTCCAGCACCTCCACAGATAATGTCTCCCACAGATACATATCTAACCAAGGGAGAGAGGAAGAATGTAGATATGGTGAAATATCAAGATATGCTAAATGAGCAAGGCGAAACAAAAACATGGAATGAAATTAAGGAGAGCAGAAACATCAGTTGGTTGACCTACAATCAAATGATTATGAAAATGCGACAAGATTGCTTACAACAGGGCAAGATAAGAAAGAATACTGAGTTTGAAGACTTAATTAGTAAAGAAACAGATCATATTCTGAGAAAAATCTATAAACTCTTACTTAAATTTGAAACAGAACAAGAACAAATTAAGACACGCATGATAAAATGGATGGAAAACTTTAAAAAGGAGATAACTTTGCAGCAATAGGAAAGACTTTGGACAAAGTCAATTAAATTCATGGCAAGTAATAATCTACATGAAAATTGGTACAAACAATTTTTCAGATGGTATATCACACCAGTGGACATTAAAAAAATGAATGAATCTTATCACAGTTGGTGTTGGAAATGCAAATATAAAGATGGAACATTTTCATTTGTGGTGGACATGCAAAAAAGTTAAGAAATTTTGGATACAAATTCATCAAGAAATGCAGAACGTTTTAGAAATCAAATTCCCTCTGAACCCAGAAACTATGCAATTAGGAATTGAACCTGATAACTTGGATAGAAATCATGGACAATTATTTGGCTATTTGACAATGGCGGCCAGATTAGTACTGGCAGCATCCTGGAAACAGGATGATATCCCGGATTTGGAAAAATGGCATCAAAAAATGGATGAATTTGCGGTGATGGCCAGACTGACCAGTTTGATAAAAGAGAAGACGACTGAAGACTTCCAAAAAAATGGGAATGCTATTTCGAATATGTTAAACAGAAAAGATAGATTGTTAGAGATAAAGATTAGTTTATAAAACTTACTATATAGGATAGAAGGAATTAAAACAACAACGTAGACTATAAGAATAATGTATAGGATATTTGAAATGAAGAGACAGATTCCCCGAAGAAGTACAAACTGTGTGAATGTGTGTATATGTAATTTGTGTTTTTTTTTCCTGAAAACGTTAATAAAATATCTTTAAAAAAAAAAACACATTGCTGTTCTTTGAATCTAAGAAAAAACTGCTAGATTACTATCTGTGTGTTGGGGATTGCACTGTAGGGAAACTAAGAGCAAGAGAGGCCATTAAAGAAAAACAGAAAAAATCCAATGGGCATGCAAGGAAAGTGAAGATTCGTATTGCTTGTCGCTAATGAAACTGCAGATAGTAAGAATAGTTTGTTACACAGCGTCCTCTCATGTGAAAATAACAAAAAAGCACACAACTATGTGGGACACGTGTTGCAATTTCTTCTTTGTACCTCAGAATTATCAGTGTTGCCAGATTTAATTCGGCAGGTGTGATTGACTCCTGACCAAGAGAGTGATGCCGTTTGTCACGGTAGTGCCTTCTTCTGGCCTTGGCAACATTGACAGGGAGTCACCTTAATTGGCTGCTGCTTTGGGAAGAATGTACCAGATTCTCTATCAGCAAAGATGAGCTTCTGGACAAGAAACTATTTAGGGCGTTCTTCCCAAGTTCCAGACATTAGGCAAGAGAAGCAATACAGACTGAGTATTGTTCCTTGTTCTGCTAAATTGGGGGCTGGGCTGTTTGATGATCTAGTGATTTAAAGGTTGCATTTGAAATTTGAAACTAGATCTACCAGATACATCTTCACCTGTTGCCCTGAAAGAACTGTGTCTCTTTCCCATTCCTTGGTTTTATTTATTTATTATCCCTGACCACTAAAAGGTAATTTGGTGTGTGTGTGTGTGAGGGAGAATCTTGTATTACTTCAAGAAGATATTTAGGTGAAAGCTTTGTCGAATCTCTGGGGAAGGAGATTCCAGAGCTGAGGGGCAGCCACTGACAAGAATGCTTGTGCATCTTGTCCCCTTGGTACAAAGATGATAAATGTAAGGGAACATTGCCTATTGATCTTAAAAGTTTGTGAAGGAATTCAGAGGTGGGGGCATCCTCTTAAGATATGTTGGACCCAGACTGCTTAAGGGCTATATAGGTCTCTTTGGAACCCACACTGGGAGTTTACAGTAGAACACACAGTATTTTCATGCTCTGTCTAGATAATCTTTTTTATGTTCCTGGGAACCGTATTTCAAAATTGGTATTTTTCTGTATATCTCAACTCTCTTAAGAGATGTAAATTGGCCCTGTTGCCCTTTGGTGACTTTTCTCTGTACCTTTTGTGTATAAGTCCATGGCTTAGAGCTTTAAAATCACATTAAAATGTGATTGTTTCTGACTCTGTCTCCACACTGGAGATTTATGGTGAACTTTCTGAGTTACTGCATTGGACTTGTTTCAGTTCGCATTGGGACTGTTCTCTTGCAACACAGGGTGTTTTATTGTTGGGGACTGTACATGTAATCTCTATGTTCAATACAAGTCTTTGTACTATGTTTTACAGTCCCGTGTGAAGCTTCGGGAGTTACATGGTACTACACTTGCGGCTTCTTGGTTAGATAGGCATTGATAGGTTTATATTCATGTTTATTTTGTCGTATAACAGAGATTAAAATTGTATATTGTACCTTATGTTTTGTATGTTACAGCCTTGTAGGATTAAGTATATTGTTATTAGGTCATAGTGCTGTTTTTTTGGTTTAACCTCCAGGTGGTGGCTGGCCATTTCCTGCTATTACAGCTGATCTCCAGGCGTTAGAAATCAGTTCCCCTGGAGAAAATGGCGACTTTGGCAATTGGACTCCATGGCATTGAAGTCCCTCCCCTCCCCAAACCACACCCTACTCAGGCTCCACTCCCAAAATCTCCAGGTATTTCTCAACCTGGAGCTGGTAACCCTAGCTTATCTTGATCCACCTCTCCAGAGCTATTTGGAACTTCATTTTCCCCCTGCGGCTGCTGCTGTTACATTATTCAACGAAGCGTTGCCCACAGTGTGGGCAGGGGGAGATTTCTCATCAGCTAAATGGCCATGATTTCAGATAAAATGCCTTTGGATTGTATTAACATCTGAGCTCAGATTTGTGACAGCATAGCAGAAAACATCCTATGGGACTTGGGGAGAGGGTTGCTGCCCCTTTCACATGTTTTTTTCTAGCGTATGTCACACTTTTAGAAATGGCTATCTTAGTCGGGGCGGGGGGGGTGCGGGAAGAGCAGTAGTTTTTTTTTTAAAGTTGAAATGCCATGAAATTGTGGTTTGTAAAGAAGTAAAGCATTTTAAAGAGGTGCGCCAGTTTACTTAGATTATTGCTTATTACGGTTAACTGGTCCCTGCTTTTTAAAATTCTAGCAATGTTTCAAAATTTGGAATCTTGGTATTCTCACTTTTAAGTATTCGGATCCCCTCAGTGTGAGAACAGTCATCTGCTTCGGTGGGTTTATCTGGTTGTTTCTTGTTGCGACAGAAGATTTCAGGAGAATACAATTTTGCACTCTGTGTCTGGTTTGGTATAATTCCCTCACCCTCCAGCCCAGAAGGTGACTCTTTCCTAAAGATATTGAAGAATTGAATTTGCATGAATGATGAAAGGTTGCCAGTGCAAATGTAGCTTAATGGGAAGAACTCGACATTTTAAATGTGATTATTTAGAATTTTCAGTTTGATTTTTTCCAGACATGTTTGTAGAAAAGAATAATGTAATTCAAATGCTTGGCTTTAAATGCAGATAAATATGAATTTGTTGAAAAGCTAAGATTATATATGTGACAATTCTGCTGAGAAGCTAAGAAGATGACATATATAAGGCAATTCTGGTGGTTGTTGAAAAGAGGAAATGTGAGTTTCTTCTGGCATCTTGCTCACAATTTTTGTTTAAATAAATGTCTCAAAAATTTCAAAATAAAGTATGAAATATCAGTTGTATTGCCTCTATATCTGGGCTAGTATTTTGGCTGTTCTTTAGGAAAGCTTTGAAATTAAATAACTTCTTCTAAAATAATCAGCTTCAGAAAGCTTTATTTAATTCATGGCCTAATTCTGTTCTCTTCATGGGTTTTTATTAATTCAACCTAGTTACTTAGTGCTTATATTAAATTAATCTAATCTAAGTTAGGGATCTGTTATAATATTTCCCAAATGTGAAGCAGCATCTATTACATGAGTCTAATCTTGATGCAACAAAATGCAGAACTTGTATATAAAGTTACATGGCACTAAACTGTTGAAAATATTTTAATAAAATACTTTATTACAATATGTACTGGATGGAGGGGAATGAGAGAAATGAGCATGACAAAATGAAAACCTTAAGCTGCATATTAATGCTATTTCCATCTTTCAAATAATTTTGACTTTATTTGATTTTATGTAACATTCGAGTCCTGTAGCATCTTTGAAGACCAACAAAAAAAGTCTAAGGTAATATCCTGGAACTGTTGTTGGTTTTTAAGGTGCTACTGGACTTGATTTTTATCCCTTATCTGGACTGCTTGGGACCAGAAGTGGTCTGTATTTCGGATCTTTCCATATTTTGGGATTTTTGCATATACATAGTGAGATATGTAGGTGAGAGGGAGCAGTCAGTGTGCAAGAAAGCACTGCTGGATGATGAGGCTGGCTGTGCTGACGAAGATCCGCAAAACGTCTCGGTAGTGGTGGGGGGGCTGAGCAGTGACAAACGAGAGGTGTGTAAAGTAGAAGTGGTGGGCAATGGATGAGGGGCAGCAACTGTGCCTACTGAGCCAGGGGCTAATGGTGTGTGTATTTGTGCGAGAGAGAAAAGTGGCGGCTGAGTGGTGCATGGGCACATGCATCTTACTCAGTGACAGAGTTTTGAAGTGAAAAAGTGGGCTGAGTTGGGAATGTTTAGTCTGGAGAAGAGGAGGTTGAGGGGGGACATGATTGCTCTTTTGAAATATTTGAAGGGCTGTCACTTAGAGGAGGGCTGAGAGCTGTTCCTGTTGGCAGCAGAGGAGAGGACTCGCAATAGTGGGTTTAAATTGCAGGAGGAAAGGATAATAGGACATTTTTTTTTACAGTAAGCGTTGTTCGACAGTGGAATTGGCTGCCTAGGGAGGTGGTGAGCTTCCCCTCACTGGCAGTCTTTAAGCAGAGGCTGCACAAGCATTTGTCAGGGATGCTCTAGGCTGATCCTGCATTAAGCAGGGGGTTGGACTAGATGGCCTGTATGGCCCCTTCCAACTCTATGATCCTATGGTTGACTATACGCTCATTATCAAGTTCTCCAAGGGAACTAGCCAGGCTTTTGGTAGTTTCATGAAGTTGATTGGTCCTGATGATCAAAGATGCAGGCCATGCCAACTTTTAGTTGAGATGCTGCTATAGCTCCTCCTCTTCAGTAGTCCATGCCTGTATCCTCTGGTTGAGCGGAAAGGTGGCAGATAAATGTTTTAAATAAATAAATGCTTCATACCCTTGCTACTATTCAACAACAGTCACCACATGAAAGCCAGTGTGATTAGTGGTTACAGTTTCTGGCTAGAATCTGGGAGACACAGGTTCAAATCCCCCATTCTGCCATGGAAGCTCACTGGGTGGCCTTGGACCAGTCACACACTGTCAGCCTAATCTACCTCACAAGGTTGTTAGGAGGATAAAATGGAGGACAGGATGATGACGTTAGATGCCTTGGGTCCCCATTGGGAAGACAGGTAGGGAGTGTAAATTAAATAATAAATATAACCAGATTGGAAGGGGGGCAGATAAAAGTAGGTTGCTTGGTGGGTGGGAAGGAGAGAAGGAAGCAGGGAGGCGGGATAGGATATGGGGGCTGCCAGGAGGAGGAAAGAGGAAATAATGTGGGTAGGGGGATAAAGGGGAAAGTGAAGGTGCCTCCCTGCAAGTCCTTGTATCATATTATTGTATATGTGCATTTGGGGTGGTGCACAGGGCATACATTACTCATGTGGCTCTTTTAGGTTGGTGGTAATTGTGAATGTGGCTCTCTGTGAGCCGCCGAGTACCACTAAGCATAGTTTCTCATGATGTCTAAATTGGCAAACTAGGAGAAGGTTCTTGGTTTCCAGCAGCTCTTGGGATAGGTTTTGCAAACTACAGTTTGGAAGAGAGTAGGAGTCCAGTAGCACTTTAAAGACTAACAAAATTTCTGCAAGGTATGAGCTTTTCGTGAGCCACAGCTCACTTTTTCAGATACAGCTAGAATGTGAAGTGAGCTGTGGCTCACGAAAGCTCATACCCTGCCAGAAATTTTGTTAGTCTTTAAGGTGCTACTGGACTCCTACTCTTTTCTACTGCTAGTGAGAGACTAATGCAGCTACCCATCGTGATCTATCTCTATGGTTTGGAAGTTAGTGCTCACCATATTTTCTAATTTGAAGAAGAGAAGAAGAGGAGTTGATTTTTATATGCCGCCTTTCTCTACCACTTAAGGCAAAATCAAACAGGCTTACAATCACCTTCCCTTCCCCTCCCCACAACAGACACCCTGTGAGGTAGGTGGGGCTGAGAGAGCTCTAAGAGAACTGTGACTAGCCCAAGGTCACCCAGCTGGTTTCGTGTGTAGGAGTGGGGAAACCAATCCAGTTCACCAGATTAGCCTCCGCTGCTCATGTGGAGGAGTGGGGAAACAAACCCGGTTCTCCAGATCTGAGTCCACCGCTCCAAACCACTGCTCTTAACCTCTACACCATGCTGGCAAACTATGGCTAGTATAAATCAAGCAGAAAAGGAGGGGGACCTGTGGGTAAGGGGACAAGGAAGCCTGTTTACTGACTCAGGTTGTTTCTTGCATGAGCACATCATTTACACACACTGATAGTTTAGAAAGCTGCTTAGCGATTAAAACAAAATAAACAGCCCAATAAAACCAAATGTGTCAATGAAGCGAATGCCGACCAGATTCCCTGCAATAGAAGGTCGACCTTCCATTCACAGCTTGAAGTTCTCAGGGTCGTCTAGCCTGTGGGATGGAGTATTATTCACTGTGGAAGCAGGTATTACACTATAATCACCTTGTTTATTCTTATTCACCCACTAAATTATGTATTACACTGGGATTGAGGCATGTATAGTGAATGTGGGGTGGGGACAGTTCCTTTTGTGTTGTCATTAATGTAGCAATTTGCAGTACACAATCAACCTAATCATAAATCACCAGTATGTCAGTGGGCATAATGTTCTCCACAGAAGGACATTGTGAGGTTTAGTTAACTAATGTTTGTAAAGCGTCCAGGGGATCCTCTGTTCTAAAGCACTCTAGAAGAGCAAGGAAGAGCCGAGACATTTTCCCTTTCTATTCTTACCTCATCATGCGATTCCTACCACCTGGCCAAATAATACCGCAAAGCCTCTGAAATTGCTGCACAAACGTGGAAGAAATGTAATACACTTAATACAGAAAAATGAGATGATCACTAAGAGACTAAAAAAATAAAAAGATCAAAAATGATCAGGGTACTAGAGCAACTGCCCTTTGAGAAGTGGTTAAAATGCTTAGGGCTGTTTAGCTTAGAAAGAAGACGGTTAAGGGGAGACATGATAGAGGTCTGTAAAATTATGCATGGTATGGAGAGTGGATAGGGAGAAGCTTTCCCCCCTCTCTCATAATACTAGAATGTGAGGTCATCTGCTGAAGCTGGAGGGTGAGAGTTTCAGAACAGATAAAAGGAAGTATTTATTCACACAAGGCATAGTTAAATTGTGGAACTCCTTGCCCCAGGATGTGATGATGGCTGCCAATTTGGAAGGCTTTAAGAGTGGAGTGGACATGTCCATGGAGGAGAGGGATATTCATGGCTACTAGTCAAAATGGATACTAGTCATGATGCATCCCTATTCTCTTCAGTATAATGCTGCTGCAGCCATCTTGTTTGTCAGCTTCCCTGAGGCACCTCTTTGGCCACTGTGTGAACAGACTGCTGGACTTGATGGACCTTGGTCTGATCCAGCATGGCCTTGCTTATGTTCTTATGATCTTTTTCTCTAGAGAAAATTGTCCTTACTGCTTATCAATAATAGGCAGCTAGGGAGAAGAGAAACTATTCTAGCTTAACTGGGTATCTCATGATTGATACTCCGAAATGGCCACTCATGGCTGAAATCTTAGCCTAAAGAGATCTTCGTTGTTATTTTGCTCCTGCTTTCCTTTCTCCCATCTCTTCTTCCTACGAATACTGTTTGTATGTCTGAGAGCAGGGACAAACATAAAAAGTGTGCGCCACGTTTCTCCTCCTCCTCCTGTACTGAAATTTTGATGGAAGTGGGGGTTGCATGCTTTGAAGGCTCTTGGCAAAATCTCCCTGCATGTGGAAAGCAAGAACATAAGGGAGACTGATAAACTCAAACTCCCCTCTCTGAGTAAGATTTCTCTGTTTTTAATTGTTGTAGAGCACTCAGATCTGTAATCCCCTGCCTGTGGCTAGTAGTGACACAGTAGTTGGAGGAGTATTTTGTGTACATCTCTGCATATTTAAATCAGTTGTGTGTCTTAGATTGTTGTACTTACGTGTTTGTGTGTAGTCACTGTATTTCTGTTTTTCAGCTGCCCATGATGTGGGTTTTTTTTTGGGGGGGGGAGTTTTCTGGGAAATGCTCTCGTGCCCTGGTTTATATTTAGTAAACATGTTTGTAAAACTAGCATAATATACTTTTATGTGTAAGTTTTTTTCAGTAGTTGTGAGTAGTTGAACTGAAATAGCAGAGTTTTGAGGAAAACCAGTAGAGTGCACTTACTATGATTTAAATTAGGGATATGCATTTGTTTTGAAATTAATAATTAAAGAAAAGTTCATTGTCATTGGTTTTAAAATGAATGGAAATTGCACTTTGTTTCTTGCGCTTGGCTGTCTGGTTTAAGGGAGTTTAAGCAGAGTTTAGAATTGGAAGGGGGGAAAGTCAAGAGAGGTAAAATCGATGGTGAAACTTTTTGAGTTATAACAAATAGGTTTTATTTGTTTGTTAAAACCTTTATATCCTGTCTCCTCTTGGTTTAAGGTGGTTTTGCAACCAGGGAACAGTTCCGTCTTACTTTGGTGATGCCTGCTTTCTTGTACTGCTGCCTGTCTTTCTGGGGATGCATGTAAAACATCTGCTCTTGCTATAACTCTGCCTGACTGCCAGGAGATATGAATTTCAAGCTGATCTCTGATGGGTCACTCTCTACCTGCTTTCTTGAGATGCCAAATGTCTCCCTGTGCTGACCCTGCAACACACTGCCTATGTTCCAGACAACAAGCCCGTGCCCTCTAAGTAGTTAGTGTGCCAACCATATTCCCATGCTTGTTCTGCTATGTGAGAATTTTAATTACCTGCAGTACCGGGACACTTCCTTTCCTCTCCCTGAAATTTGGCAAGAGTAATACCCTGGGGGCGTGGCCAGACCCATTACACTGTCATTTTAAGCGGATGGAAGATAACTTACAGCCAAAAATGTGCTTTTATTTGAAACCAGTGGAAAATGAAATGTTTTTTGAAACATCAGTGGAATGAGAAGAAAAGAACCATCCACATACCGTAGTTGTAATATTATGATACGTCAATCAAATTCAAAATTTTAATTGGAAATTGTTTTTGTTGGAATATTTGTAAATTGAAGCCTCTTTTAATAAATTATATATAAGTATTGTACATTTTCCTTTTATTGTATAACTATTAAGGTACTAGGAGCCCCATGGTGTAGAGTGGTAAGCTGCAGTACTGCAGTCCAAGCTCTGCTCACGACCTGAGTTCGATCTCAACAGAAGTTGGTTTCAGGTGGCCGGCTCAAGGTTGACTCAGCCTTCCATCCTTCTGAGGTTGTTAAAATGAGTACCCAGCTTGCTGGGGGTAAAGGGAAGATGACTAGGGAAGGCACTGGCAAACCACCCCATAAACAAAGTCTGCCTAGTAAACATCGGAATGTGACATCACCCCATGGGTCAGGAATGACCCAGTGCTTGCACAAGGGACCTTTACCTTTTTATTAAGGCACTGGAAACTGTTAACACAATAATAGCACTCTCAAAACAGGTGTGCATGCTGTGTTATTGTTTACTAACCTAGTTCAAAAGAGTTTAACTTTTACTTAGGGTACCTGCAGTTTCACTGCCACTGTCTACGGAAGTGCTTGTAGTGCTTAATTCCAATTCAGATTAAGATAAATTTGATTCAGAACTGTTTAGGTTGCATTTTCTTCCATTAAAGATTGGTTGTCCCTGCAACAAATGTGTGGGCAACTTATAGGGTTGCCAGCTCCTGATTGGTAAATACCTGGAGAGTATTGGGGCGAAGCCTGGGGAGGGCGGGGTTTGGGGAGGGGAGGGACTTCGATGCCATAGAGTCCAATTGCCAAAGCGGCCATTTTCTCCAGGTGAACTGATCTCTATTGGCTGGAGATGGGTTGTAATAGCAGGAGATCTCCAGCTACTGCCTGGAGGTTGGGAACTCTAGCAACTTAACACACAAAGATGGTGAGGGGTCTGGAGACCAAGTCCTAGGACAAAAGGTTGAAGGAGCTGGGTATGTTTAGTCTGAAGAGGAGAAGACTGAGAGGGGATATGATAACCATCTTCAAGTACTTGAAGGGGTGTCATATGGAGGATGGTGCCGAGTTGTTTTCTGTTGCCCCAGAAGGTCAGACCAGAACCAACGGGTTGAAATGAAATCAAAAGAGTTTCCGTCTAGACATTAGGAAGAACTTTCTAACAGTTAGAGCAGTTCCTCAGTGGAACAGACTTCCTCGGGAGGTGGTAAGTACTCCTTCCCTGGAGGTTTTTAAGCAGAGGCTAGAGGCCATCTGTCAGCAATGCTGATTCTATGACCTCAAGTAGATGATGAGAGGGAGGCCATCTTGGCCATCTTCTGGGCATGGAGTAGTGAGTCACTGGGTGTGTGTGGGGGAGGTAGTTGTGAGTTTCCTGCATTGTGCAGGGGGTTGGACTAGGTGACCCTGGTGGTCCCTTCCAACTTGATGATTCTGTGATTTTGTGATTTTCAAGGACATTTTAACCACCATCATTGGAAGTATTCCAGACTTTTCAACATTTTTGGAATAGCTTTTAGGTAATTTTCTCCAGCCCCCAGTGCTGTTGTGAATCTACTGTTAGCGTGGGTGTGGCTCTTACCCTATCACGTATTTATCTGTCATTCCTCCAAGGAACTTGGGGTGGTGAATGTCAATCTGCCCTCCTTGGAACAGTGCTGTGAGATGCCCAGGACCACCCAGTGAGCTTCATAGCTGAGTGAGGATTGGAACTTGGGTCTCCTTGATCCTCTCTATTGTTCTGATCACTACACTGCGTCGTCTTTTTGTAACAATTACAACAGGTCTGCCAAACAGTGAGGTCTGTGTCCTAGTTCTTATATGCTTCAGAGCAAAATGGGCAGGGGGAGAGAAAAGGAAATGGATTGCACGTTTGATATTATTGGGGTCTGTGAGTCACTCTTTGATCTAGAACATTTTGTTCTTTTCTACACAGTGGGAATGATTAATGAACACCCTTAGACTGAGATAAAGCAGAGAAATTGCATTAGAGAACACTTCTAAATTTCTCCATTCACGGATTTGTAAATACAGTCATGCTTTGTCTGTAATGCAACATGGGAAGCATGGAAATGAAAGAATGGAATATGAGAAGAGAGGGGGAAAGGAACTGTTGCTGTTTTCATTCCTACAATGTAGGCCTATCACTTGTTCCACAGCAGATGCATCCCAGGTATTGATAGCTAGTAGATGCTCAAATATTCATTGACGGTAGACTTTTAGTGCATGGAGAGGAATCATGATGACGGTGCTTAGGAAATGTGTAGCATATATCTTTTTTTTTTGTTTTTTTTGCTAATAATATACTTTGTCTCTCTAGTGGTGGACAAATTTCTTCAGCATGTGCATGCTAACTATGAGCCTCACAAAGCTGCTGATACAGCAGTTTTACAAAGTCTGAGAGCAAAGTTGAACAACATACAGATGGATTTTAGCATATGGAGTCCTTTGAAGGAACAAGTTTGTTAACAATCCACTTGTGTATGGAACATTGCATAAGTCTTAACTGGGGGTCGTAGCCCTTCGTGGTGATGTTATTCTCTATTTTGGAGATAATGCAAAGTTTGGTAGGCTCTTTATGTGTGAGTTGTGCATCATAGCTTCAGATTACTCAAAGAATTTACTAATGCTCTTTTAAAAGCATTTGCAAGTGAGTTTTTGTTTCTGTTTTCATAGATTTACATCTGTAACAGACTCAGTGAATATTTTTGCTGATAGTTTTCGGCAATATTACAAACATTGATCCAGTGTTAAACTAATCTGCAGACCTCGGCCCATTTCATATATGCATGTAATAATCTGAATAAGTAGACTTTCTGATGGTAGATGGCTGTGTCATTGATACTCAGAGTTTGGACGTACTGTCATAGCAGTACCACAAATAACCCTGCAAGCAGAGCATGGTGTAGTTAAACCAAGAGGCTGGCTGGCTTACAGTATAGAACTTTGCCCATGGCTCAATCTGGATGTTGTGCAAAACCATGGTTAAGTTATGGTTTGTTGTGTGTGTGTCCTCAAGACACAGGTGAGTAATGGCAACCCTGTAGGGTTTTCAAGGCAAGAGACATTCAGAGGTGATTTGTTGTCGCCTGCCTCTGCGTGGGCTGAGAAATTTCAGAGAGAACTGTGACTGGCCCAAGCTTACCTGACAGACTTCATGTGGAGGAGCGGGGAATCAAACCTGGTTCTCCAGATTAGAGTCCGCTGTGTGGTGTAGTGGTTAAGAGCGGTGGTTTGGATTGGTGGATTCTGATCTGGAGAACCGGGTTTGATTTTCCACTCCTCCACATGAGTGGCAGAGGCTAATCTGGTGAACTGGATTTGTTTTCCCACTCCACACAAAGCCAGATGGGTGACCTTGGGCTAGTCACAGCTCTCTCAACCCCACCTACCTCACAGGGTGTCTGTTGTGGGGAGGGGAAGGGAAGGTGATCGTAGGCCGGTTTGCTTCTTCCTTAAGTGGTAGAGATAGTCAGCATATAAATACCAACTCTTCTTCTTCTTAACCACTACGCCATGCTAGATGAGATTGACCTCCCCTCCTTCCCTCAGCAGAACATTGGTTGGATACAATCCAATTTTTTTGCATTGAATTATTTTAACTGCTGTTTCAAAACAAATAGACTTACTCAGAATAGAAACTTGTTTGTTAATGGCAAGATATAGTCCATATTCTACAATCTAAATTCTATCAGAAGAGGTCTGAAACTGAAATCACACGATCTTCTGGTATTTTAGTTGTAAATAGTTGCAGTAATGAGTGGCTTGTGCTCATTAAGACTACCTCTTAATAAATGTGATCACTTGCTTATGATATCCGAACTGTGGATCTGCTGTTTGCAGTACAGGCCCAGCGTCACAAGAGGTGGGACCTTGCAGTCTCCAAGTCAGCTTCATAATCCTTAGGGTATGATATGCAGTCGGACTCAGATGCACACATGACCTGTCGCTGGGGGAAAAAAAACTGTGCGCCTTTAGTACTGTAATGAAGAGCGGGGACTTGCAGCAGGTGTTGATGTGCCAAAGCGTCGAGCATTATGGTAACACCTGTGCATCTGTACTGTTGGCCAAGACAAATTCCTCTTTGCAAGAGAAAATCTGCCTGAGCACCAGTAGCAGCAAAATTATCCTGGGAAGTATTTTGCACTCTGCCTTCTATGCTGTTCTGTGGTGTTTTGAGATTGCAGTTCCTGCTCCTGGAAGTTCCACTGCCTTGTATTTCTTCAGTGCTAACACCACCTAATTTCTGTGGATAGCGTTACCATTGACTGAAAACAGAACCATCTGGAGAGGTATAGAGGTGGCAAATTGGGTACATTTAATTCTGCATTTCTGGAGGCCTCACTTGAAAAAGGAAGTGGACAGAATGGAGCGGGTGCAGAGGAGAGCGAGGAGGATGATCAGGGGCCTGGAGACCAAGCCCTATGACGAAAGGCTGAGGGAGTTGGGAATGTTTAGTCTGGAGAAGAGGAGGTTGAGGGGGGACATGATCGCTCTCTTTAAGTATTGGAAGGGATGTCACTTAGAGGAGGTCAGGGAGCTGTTCCTGTTGGCAGCAGAGGATAGGACCCGCAATAATGGGTTTAAATTGTGGGTGGAAAGGTATATTAGGAAAAAATATTTTTACAGTAAGAGTTGTTTGACAGTGGAATCAGCTACCATGGGAAGTGGCGAGCTCCCCCTCACTGGCAGTCTTTAAGCAGTGGCTGGCCAAGCACTTGTCAGGGATGCTCTAGGCTGATCCTGCATTGAGCAGGGGGTTGGACTAGATGGCCTGTATGGCCCCTTCCAACTCTATGATTCTGTGATTTGTATCCTTTAACACCCTACCTCACATTTCTGCTGCTGTCGTCACCCAAGACCTTAGTTTAAAATTGGAGTGTTAACAATGATACTTGGTTCTTTAAGGAATTGGTACCCCAAATTATTATGGATTGGAATAAACATAGGACATTACTCTTAAGTTCTTAATGAGGCATACTCTGGAACTTTACATGCTTTACACGTGTGTATAGGTGCCTTCAGGTCCAGTCCTTTCCATATGTACATGCATCATAACTTCTACAAATTGTATAAGTAAATGTGGTATTCTCAGGCCCATATTGTAAATAACAGAGTTGGAAGCACTGCTTTCTGGGATATGTAGTCTGGTATGACAGGAAGTAGAATGAAGGTGATTTAACCTGGGCCTGGTCTGCCTTACTAAGTGATGCAGCACTTGTACCTGTTTAAGATATACACTAAATAGGTTTGCCAGCTCTGGGATGGGAAATATCTGGATATTTTAGAGGTGGAGCCTGGGGAGGGTGGGGTTTGGGGAGGGGAGGGCCCTCAGCAATGCATAATGCCATAGAGTCCACCTTCCAGTTTTCTCTGGGGGAACTGATCTTGGTCATCTAGAGATCAGTGTAATGGCAGGAGATCTCCGGGTGCCACTGTGAGGTTGGCAACCCTAACAATAAACCTAGCTTGAAACTAAGGTTCCGAACTCCAGATTGAGAAATTCCTGGAGATGGGATTGGGAGGGGAGGGTTTAGGGAGGGGAGGGACCGGGACCTCAGTGGGGTATAATTCCATAGGTACATACTATGGCACATATTCCAAAGCAGCCATTTTCTCCAGGGAAACATCTCAGTAGTCTGGAGATCAGTTGTAATTCTTGGAGATCTCCTGACCCCCACCTGGTATTTGGAAACTCGATATGGAACTCAAATAGTACTCAGTTGCTCAATACAACAGTAAGTTTTCAATAGGACAATGTCATTTATACGTTCTGTAGATGTGATTGGGGACTCTTTCTGTAGTACAGCCCATGCAATCCTCCATATTTTTGATTTTTATTATTATTTTCACTGGCACAATTGTGTGTTTTTTTAGTTCAGCTATTGCTATAGTTGCCTGTTCAGTCCAGACATGTATTTCCCTTCCCATGGTTGTCTGAGCCTGGTAGTTCTGTCTTCATGTCATGGTGCTAAATAACATTCTATAGAAAGCACTGAAGGAATTCTCTCAGTGACCAGAATCCATATAAACAGAACGGTCAGCTTTTCAGAAAGCTCTTGCATCACAGAAAACTTGAAGATGACACTGTACTGTGGGGAAAAAAATCCCTAAAAGCCGTCTGGGAGGGCTCTTTCACCTGCACGCGAATGAGCTCTAGGAAATTGTCCCCTTTAAGAAAAGCAGCCTTTGTATTGGCAAGAGAATCTGGTACGAAGAGCCAGCTCTGAAAACATACGGCACTGTGAATGAGCTTTGTGTGTGACTGTGCAGGATCAGAGTCTAGGCACTATTTATACTGTAGCATATTCGGCACCAGATTGCGGAACCGTAATGCTGAAACAGTGGCATGAGTTTCGTGTTTTGTTCTCTTCCTGCCCTGTTTTTAGGCATCTAATGTCATGCGGTGTATTCCAAAACATGGCACGGTGAGGTGCCCAGTAGCTTGATCTTGGAATGTGAGCTGGGAACGTTTTGAACGAAATCCCAGTTTTATTCTTCTCACTGGTTTTGATAGTGAAATGTGAAATTCAGGAATTAGAGAGAAGTGAGCAATAGCATTAGTGGACTACTATAATTTTACCAATCTGTCCTCAGAAATTTGCTCTTGGCCGTAATAGCTGGGACGCTTCCAGTCTTGCCTGGCAGTGGAACAGTTGATTGACTCCCTTCAATCTGTCTCTTGATTAGCTAAGGCAGGAAGCGGAATCAGGCATCAGGGCTTCTACTTGAGTCTCTGGCTGTTTCCTTTCTGTCAGTCAATTTATTTATTTTATTTTAGATTTATTATTATCGTCCTTAGATCAAACATAAAATGTTTGTAGTTACATTGCCTTACCCAAACCGGCAGTATAAAACAATACATTTTGGATAAAACTCTATACAAAATATTGTGTGTGTGTGTATTAAGTGCCGTCAAGTCGCTTCCGAATCATGGCGACCCTATGAATGAAAGTCCTCCAAAATGTCCTAACTTTGACAGCCTTGCTCACATCTTGCAAATTGAAGGCTGTGGCTTCCTTTATTGAGTCAATCCACCTCTTGTTGGGTCTTCCTCTTTTCCTGCTGCCCTCAACTTTTCCTAGCATGACTGTCTTTTCCAGTGACTCTTGTCGTCTCATGACGTGACCAAAATACGATAGCCTCAGTTTAGTAATTTTAGCTTCTAGGGTCAGTTCAGGCTTGATTTTATCTATAACCCACTGATTTGTTTTTTTGGCAGTCCACGGAATCCGTAACACTCTCCTCCAACACCATATTTCAAAGGAATCTATTTTATTCCTATCAGCTTTCTTCACTGTCCAGCTTTCACCCATACATAGTAATAGGGAATACGATGGCATGAATTAATCTAGTCTTGGTGGCCAGTGACACATCCTTACACTTCAAAATCTTTTCTAGCTCCTTCATGGCTGCCCTTCCCAGTTTCAGTCTCCTTCTAATTTCTTGGCTGCAGTCTCCCTTTTGGTTGATGGTGGAGCCAAGGAACAGAAAGTCTTGAACAATTTCAATTCCCTCATTGTCAACCTTAAAGTTGTGTAATTCTCCTGTAGTCATTACTTTTGTTTTCTTGATGTTCAGCTGTAGTCCTGCTTTGGCACTTTCTCTTTTAACTTTCAGCAGTAGTCGTTTCAAATCTTCACTATTTTCTGCCAATAATGTAGTGTCATCGGCATATCTCAAATTATTAATGTTCCTCCCTCCAATTTTCACTCCACCTTCATCTAAATCTAATCCAGTTTTCCTAATTATATGTTCTGCATATAGATTGAAGAGATAGGGAGATAAAATACATCCTTGTCTGACACCTTTGCCAATTGGAAACTATTCCGTTTCTCCATATTCTGTTCTAACCGTGGCCTCTTGTCCAGAGTACAGGTTGCGCATCAAAACGATCAGATGTAGTGGCACACCCATTTCCTTTAAAACCAGCCATAGCTTTTTATGATCCACACAGTCAAAAGCTTTGCTGTAATCTATGAAACACAAGCTGATTTTCTTCTGAAATTCTCTTGTATGCTCCAGTAACCAGCGTATGTTTGCAATATGATCTCTAGTGCCTCTTCCTTTTCTGAAACCAGCTTGAACATCAGGCATTTCTCGTTCCATATATGGTAACAGCCTTTGCTGTAAGATTTTGAGCATCACTTTACTTGTATGAGAAATTAATGCGATGGTCCGATAGTTGCTGCAACCTTTGATGTCTCCTTTCTTGGGAATTGGAATGTAAATGGATCGTTTCCAGTCTGTGGGCCATTGTTTTGTTTTCCATATCTGTTGGCATATTCTTGTCAAAATTTTGATGGACTCCGTTTCTGTGGCTTGGAATAGCTCTATTGATATCCCATCTGCTCCTGGTGATTTGTTTCTCCCGATTGCTCTCAATGCAGCTTTCACTTCACTTTCTAAAACTATAAGTTCTTCTTCAAAAGATTCTTCTTAGAAAGAATCTTTTATCCTTTCATCTAGTCTGTATAATTCTTCAGTGTATTGTTCCCACCTTTTCTTCATTTTGTCCTGTTCAGTTAATGTATTTCCATGCTGATCTTTCAGCATGCCTAACCGTGCTTTAAATTTCCCTTAGATTTCTTGGATCTTGTGGAACAGATCTCTTGTTCTTCCTTTTTTGTTGTTCTCTTCTATTTCTTTAAACTGGTTATTATAATAGGTCTCTTTGTCTCTAAGTGCGAGTCGCTGGAACGTTGCACTTAGACTTTTGATTCTATTTCTGTCACCTTCTACTTTAGCTTTTCGTCTGTCTCTGGCAATTTTAAGAGTTTCCTCAGACATCCATCGAGGTTTTTCTTTTCTTTTGGCTACAGGAATAGTCTTTGCACATTCTTCCTTGATAATATCTCTAGTTTCCACCCATAGTTCTTCAGGTTTACATTCACTTGAACTCAGTAATGCAAATCTGTTCCTTACGTGGTCTTTAAACTCTTCCGGAATATTGCTTAGATTGTATTTTGGTGCCATGAATGTTTTGGTGTTTTTCTTAAGCTTTATCTTAATTTTCGATATTAGCAATTCATGATCTGTACCGCAGTCGGCTCCTGGTCTTGTTTTGGCCCAAAGAATAGAGCTTCTCCATCTTCTGCTTCCAATTATATAATCTATTTGATTTCTATACTGGCCGTCTGATGATGTCCATGTATACAATCGTCTGGTTGCCTGAAACATGTGTTTGCAATGAACAGATTGTTGTCTTCACAGAATTCTACGAGGCGTTCTCCTGCTTCATTCCGTGCTCCTAGCCCAAATCTGCCAGCAACGTTTGATTCTGCTTTGTTTCCTACTTTTGCATTCCAATCACCTATGATTATCAGCATATCTTATTTAGGTGTGTGATCAATTGCTTCCTGAACACTGGCATAAAAACTTCTTCCTCATCAGCATCTGTAGTTGGGGCATAAACTTGAATGATGCTTATGTTGATAGGCTTTCCCTGAAGTCTGATTGATATTATTCGGTCAGACTTTGCATTATAGCTCCTGGCTGCCTTTGCTACATCTCGCCTCACTATTAAAGGACCTCTGTTTCTTCTCTTTTTGTCATTCCCTGAATAAAGCACTGTGTAATTTTCTGATTGAAAATGTCCTAATCCAGTCCACTTTAATTCACTTACCCCCAGGACTGAAATGTCCATATGTTCCATTTCCTGTTTAACAATTTCAAGCTTACCCTGATTCATGCTTCTCACATTCCATTTTCCTATTATATGCGTTGAACAGCTTCAGACTTTCCTTTTGCATCTATTCATGTCAACCACTGAACGTCCTTTCAGCTTTAGTCCAATCGCATCATTAAGAACAGCGCTACTCGTACTTGTCCTCTGCTCTACCTCAGTAGCAGATTGAGTGCCATCCGACCTGGGGGTCCCATCTTCCAGCACTATATCTTTTTTCATTTTGGATTGTCTCATCATAGGGTTTTCAAGGTAAAGGTTGGTCAGAAGTGGTTTACCAGTGTCATCTTCTGCGCAGTACTAACCAGGGTTAGCCATAGTGGCACTGTCGTTGTCTACGAAAGATCCTCCGCCAGTGTCACCTTCCACTACTGCTGCTGCCCAGTAGCTAACCTTCAGGGATTCCTCTGCCCCCATCCTCATTGGAACTGCCTGTTCTCTTCTGCGGCTGTGGCCATTGATCCCTTAAGGGGGTGGATGCATCTTCGTTTGGTGTCTCAGCTGTGACCATTCCGTCTTGAGTGACTCTGCTAGGAGTTTAGTCTCTTGATAGAGTCTAGACCCCTTACAGTATTGCTCTCAGCTTCCCTGACACACACAAACCCCCTCACTACGTTAAGGTGTGCATCCAGAAGGGGGATACAAAATATTACTCGCTTTAAAACGGTTAAAAACTGGTCAACAATATACATTTAAACAATCAGTCCCCGCTACAACTTTTCATTTCTATTTAGATTTCTTATAATTAAAGCTGATAGGAAGAAAGATTCCTTTGAAATGTGGTATTGAAGGAGAGGGTTATGGATACCGTGGACTGCCAAAAAAACAAATCAGTGGGTTCTAGATCCAATCAAGCCTGAACTGATCCTAGAAGCTAAAATCACTAAACTGAGGATATCGTACTTTGGTCACATTATGAGAAGACTGGAAAAGAGTCATGCTAGGAAAAGTTGAGGGCAGCAGGGAAATAGGAAGACCCAACAAGAGATGGATTGACTCAATAAAGGAAGCCTCAGCCCTCAATTTGCAAGATCTGAGCAAGGCTGTCAAAGATAGGACATTTTGGAGGACTTTGATTCATAGTCGCCATGAGTCGGAAGTAGGGTTGCCAACCTCTAGGTAGTAGCTGGCGATCTCCGGCTATTACAACTGATCTCCAGCCGATAGAGATCAGTGCACCTGGAGAAAATGGCAGCTTTGGCAATTGGACTCTATGGCACTGAAGTCCCTCCCCTCCCCAAACCCTGCCCTCCTCAGGCTTCGCCCCAAAAACCTCCTGCTGGTGGCAAAGAGGGACCTGGCAACCCTAGTCGGAAGCGGCACTTAACACACACACACACACACACACACACACTTAAATACTATTCTACAAAACTTGCCCACTAACTTTGTTGTGTGTGTGTTGAGTGCCATCAAGTCGCTTCTGACTCATGGTGACCCTATGAATGAAAGTCCTCCAAAATGTCCTATCTTTGACAGCCTTGCTCAGATCTTGCAAATTGAAGGCTGTGGCTTCCTTTATTGAGTCAATCCATCTCTTGTTGGGTCTGCCTCTTTTCCTGCTGCCCTCAGCTTTTCCTAGCATGACTGTCTTTTCCAGTGATTCTTGTCGTCTCATGACATGACCAAAATATGACAGCCTCAGTTTAGTCATTTTAGCTTCTAAGATTAGTTCAGGCTTGATTTGATCTATAACCCACTGATTTGTTTTTTTGGCAGTCCACGGAATCCGTAACACTCTCCTCCAACACCATATTTCAAAGGAATCTATTTTCTTCCTATCAGCTTTCTTCACTGTCCAGCTTTCACACTCATACATAGTAATAGGGAATACAATGGCATGAATTAATCTAGTCTTGATGGCCAGTGACACATCCTTACACTTCAAAATCTTTTCTAGCTCCTTCATGGCTGCCCTTCCCAGTTACCTGAGAAAATTCATCCTTAAGAAGGATGTTAAGTCTAACAGATCCAGGATAACCAGTGCTTTTTCTCAAAAGAGGGCCAAGAATCTTCTCCCTATCCTCCTTTTAGTAGCTTCACCTGAGAAGGACACGTTCCAGTGTTTCGGGTTCACCACTGTTGCAGGGACAGAGCCTTTCTGAGAGAGGAGTCTTTTTGAATTTTTCTAATGCTGCCGAGGGCAGAGCTGAACATGGAACGAGAGTAAATGCTCTCCTAGTAGTATTTCCTTCTAATATTGAAAGGTATGTCGCTGGGCAAGGGACGTACTTGGTTTTGGCAGATGCCCTAAGAAAAGGCGTTCTAGCTAGATCAAAGTGCCTTTCGGTGTTTTTTTTTCTTTGTTTTCCTGCTTGTCTTGCTCTATCATAACCTAAAGCCCTCAGATTCAGTCAAGGATATTTGTTTTGTTTGCTATGTTTGAACTTTAAGGGTGTCAGGATATCTAATGGAAGAGTAAGGGACCTTTCTATTTTCTCCTTAAATGGAAGGGCCCATGAGAATTTGCAAAGTTTCCTTTTCTCCCTGCTGTTCTCTCCAGCCTACACTGAGAATAGTGGAGAAGTGTGGCTGTGCAATAGTGGAGAAGTGTGGCTGACCTGGTTCTCTGAAAGGACTTGGGGGTCACCTGAAACTGCTTTCTTGTCAGCTCTGTGGTCTCCCTCACAGTGGGTTTTCCATTCCTTTCCAAGTTGGAAAATGTACCTTCTTGATTTAGGGCAGTAGCAGTGAGTACCAGTTGAAAATGGGCTTGTTTATAGGCTGTCTTCCTTTTGGCCTATGATCTTGAGAACACTAAAGATCAATTCACACATTACAAAGTAGTTGTATATTGCCAGCGTGGTATAGTGGTTAAGAGCAGTGGTTTGGAGCAGTGGACTCTAATCTGGAGAACCGGGATTGATTCCCCACTCCTCCACATGAGTGGCGGAGGCTAATCTGGTGAACCGGGTTGGTTTCCCCACTCCTCCACATGAAACCAGCTGGGTGACTTTGGGCTAGTCACAGCTCTCTTAGAGCTCTCTTAGCTCCACCTACCTCACAGGGTGTCTTTTGAGGGGAGGAGAAGGGAAAGGTGATTGTAACTTGATTTGATTCTTCCTTAACTGGGAGAGAACGTCGGCATATAAAGACCAACTCTTTTTCTTCTTCCAGTTGTTGTAGCCATCAGGAGGACTTTGTACCACAGATACGATGGGAGTTTTGTACTTCCCAGACACAAGCAGGCCTGATGCTGATAGTGACGGGGGAGCAAATAGAGAAGAACCTCAGCCTCCCTCTGTGTGTGTGTGTGTGTGTGTTTTTAGTGTGGGTGTCCTGAAAATTCTCAGGGAAGCTGCTGTTGACTCCAATTAAAACAAATATGCAACTCACATGGCTATGTGTAATTTTTGTAGCAAAGCAAATGGAAGCTTCCTGGGACAGTTTTAGGATGCGAAAATGGCTTGGGGTGGGGAAGAGGGGGAGGCCCCTTTCCAAATGCAGTCCCAATCAGAGTCGGGCCCACATGAATCTGGGAGGTACAGCATTCATCGCACATCTCATGCAATGTCCTTGTGACAGATACATGGACTCTGTAATATAGGAAGTGCCCCTGGGACAGGCATGGATGGCCAAAGTCCCATTTTTCTCCTCCTGTCACTTTCTGTACAATGTCACCTCCTATCCTGGACTCTGTTTTATGAATAGAGAGAGTTCAGCGATTATAGGTGTGGTGACCCAGGCCACTGTTCATCCCTAAATCTTTTTCCTTGTCCAAGAACGTTTTCAAAATCCCTATGAAAAGCAAGACACTGCCCCAAAAAGAACATAAATAATTATCAGATGCCTCATCCATGGCAAAGTAGAACTTTTATTAAGCTGAGAGTTCCATATACCGTATATTCTATTTTCCTGCAGAAGACTTTGCTGCTGTTTACAAATGAGAAGTAACATACAGAGGGACTCACAGACAAATGCCTGTGTAGATTCAGTGGTCAAGTGCGAAATTGCTTCTCTTGCCAAAGGAACATCCAGTTGCTTTCTACACCTAGTATCTTGGTGTAAACTTATATATGGAGTTCCTTTTCAATCCAGAACCAAAATGTGGCTTCTCTGAAAAGTTTTGCAAGCTGAGAAATGATGACTGTTTCTTGTTTGATGCTTTTTACACCTTAGAACATCCAGATTTTAAGATGAAGGATATGAATTGCGGGGTTCTGGGCTCTAAATCTATATAGGAAACAACTTAAGAAAATATATACCTCTCTGAGCAATTGTCAGAAGACCATTTCAGTATTAAAATAAATTGTTGTTCTCTTGAAGAAAGAGATGTTTTCGTGAACAGCAGATTCTGTGGTGTCCATGTGTTGTTCACACTGCCCTCTCTTTTTAGGTATAATCAAACTTGGGAGATGGAATCCTCTTCCCCTCAGTTATGTGACAGATGCACCCGATGTGACAGTTGCCGACATGCTACAAGATGTCTACCATGTTGTGACGCTGAAAATTCAATTACAAAGGTGAGTATTTCTGAACATCTGCCCTCCTCTATTCTCTGAGCTCCTGTGTGGATCGCAGCATTACTACTGAGATGAGCACATCCGGTCTTAATTAATTCCTGGGCTTTTGTTGAAAGGGAAAGCGAAATGTAGTCAGAATGCTTTGCCCGGCAGCCCTTCTTGGCCAGCATGCCAACTGTTTCTTTCCGTGATGTTGGAGAACTGACACAGTCAGTCATTCAGGATTCTTAAAAGGGGGGACTTTCCACAGTCCCAATTTAATAGTTCCTCCAGGTGTGATTAAATGCTTTGCATATTTATATATGGAAAATAAACACCTTTGCTGATGGTAGGACGTAGTCAGAAATTCAGAGCCAGTATTAAACCTTGGAAGGCTCAGGTCCTTATTTTGCCTTTTGCTGAGACACAGTGGCAAAGAGCTAGGTGAGAGTCTAGTAGCAACTTAGAGGCTAACAAAATTTTCAGGTTATGAGTTTTTGAGCGTCAAAGCTCCCTTCATCAGATATCCGCTCAAGAGCTCATACCCTGAAAATCTTGTTGGTCTCTAAGGTGCTACAGGACTCATAGAATCATAGAGTTGGAAGGGACCACCAGGGTCATCTAGTCCAACCCCCTGCACAATGCAGGAAATTCCAAACTACCCCCCCACCCCCACCCCCAGTGACCCCTACTCCATGCCGGGAAGATGGCCACGATGCCCTCCCTCTCATCATCTGCTTAAGGTTGTAGAATCAGCATTGCTGACAGACAGCCATCTAACCTCCAGGGAAGGAGAGCTCACCACCTCCCGAGGAAGCCTGTTCCACTGATATCTCATATCTAGCTGTTCTACTGCAGACCGACATGGCTGCCCTCTGAAACTATCTTCACGAATAGAGCTAGTTTCATCCAGTGGCAGGCGATATAAGTAACTGTTTCTATTTAGACTGCGGTCCTGCACCTAGTCATCTGTGCTTATATCCTGTTGGTTTCACTGGGGTTAAGAATACACTATGATTGAATACTGGATTGTTGCTGGAGGAAATGGCTCAAATGCTGATTTTTTTGTTTGAGATGAGGAGGGCATCCAATCATGCTTGGGTGCTCCTCTTCCCATCATCCCAAGATGCAGGAAATAGATCACGCTTTCCATCTCCAAAGGGGAAGTGCCTGCCCTCTTCAGTTCTTTTCCTTCCTCCTCAGAGTGTGCACAGATTCTTCAAGCTCTGTGGCACACCTGATTCTCCTAGCGTGGCTAATTGCAGGATATTTCCCTTTTGTGTGCCTAACCTTCCTTGTCTTTGTGTTTCTGACAATCAGAAGTCGCCTAGCTCTCCCTTAGCTTTTCCATGGTCTGGATGCTGGCTGAACGTAAATCCAGAAAATGCAGGCAAAACACACGGGGAGAGCGAGGCGACCTCTGACAGTCCGAAAATGCAAGCATAATCGAAGCAAAGCCCTTTAGTAATTGGCGGGGTGACCACGAAGAAACAGCCATGCGTATAGGGCCGAGGTGTCATCTCTTACCCCAGTGTTCTTTGGAAGATATTTAGCTCTGACACATCTGTTGTTTGTTCTGTGTTCTACCATTCTTCCCTAACAGTGTTTTTGGGTTACCCATTGGGTACCTTTTGGGTGAAGCTACTGTTAGTAATACAATGTTTTCAAACACTTGGGCTATACATTCCCCTCAAACTAGGTGTCCGTCTGTCCATACACACACATGCAAAACAAAACAAAAAGAAGTTGGAAGGCCAAAGCGTTAAACTGTATCTTGTGTTCACAGAGCTTTGTATTTACTGCACGTGAAGAGCATCCTAGCTATCTTTGCAGGTGAAGCCTCCCATCAGTTTTTTTCTCCTTCTGTTCCCTGTTTTCACAGTTGTTCAAAGTTGGAAGACTTGCCAGCAGAGCAGTGGAACCACGCCACAGTCCGCAACGCCTTAAAGGAGCTGCTCAAAGCAATGAATCAGAGCACGTTAGCCAAAGAATGCCCCCTCTCTCAGGTTGGTGCCTGTGTTTGTGGCGGAAGCATCCGTCTCAGTAAAATCTTCAAGGTGAAATAAGAGGCATAACAAAGAATGTTGAGACACCTGTATCATGTGCTTTTTAAAAGCCAACCTGGTTTGATTCCCCTTAGCAGTGGAGGCTTATCTGGTGAATTAGATTTGTTTCCCCACTCCTATGCATGAAGCCAGCTGGGTCACCTTGGGCTGGTCACACTCTCTCAGCCCCACCTACCTCACAGGGTGTCTGTTGTGGGGAGGGGAAGGCGATTGTAAGCTGGTTTGATTCTTCTTTAAGTGGTAGAGAAAGTCTCCATATGAAAACCAACTTCTCCTCCTTCTTCTCTCGCCACCTCCCATTGTTGTATTATAGAAGTGATACAGGTTTCATTAAGGAGGCAGACGTACATCACTACTTGATCAGTACTTGTACTTTAAACTTGATTTCTATCCCCCCCCCAGCTCTCAGTCTTCAGACAGCTGCCACACTCTTCTTTTAGAGAATGTACTTTGGAGCCCCTAGAATCTGAGTGCGTTTTATTTATGACTCGATATAATTGCATAAGGATGTCAGCTTGAGAGATTTTTGGAGATTGAAGGAAATTCTAAGCTCTGGAATAATTTAAAGTGGGGGAATCTGAATTAAAGTGGAGTAGCGACAAAACAGCCATGTCTAGGGCAACCTAAATTCAAGCTTATTTGTGCAGGGCAATAGAAGGATTTGCCATCTCGTGTCTGTTTCCAGATGTCCAAAATATTTTCAAGCACTCATAGTTTTCCTATCACCCTTGATCGTTTGATACTGTTCTATTTTTAGTTTCATCTGCTCAGAGTAGCATTGTAATTTCTCTTCCATGTGGATTTTCGCACAAGGATTAATGGCACGTTTCTATAAATTATATTAATTTAACTTATTTGCCTAACTATTGTTCTGTAGCAAGTAGCACGAATGTTCCCAGATTCTTGGCTGTATGGTCCTTACTGCAGTTGGAAGCAGAACAGAAACATCTGAAAAGCATTATTTGGATTATGCATGCTGGAGCATCTAATCTTACCTTTAGGATCCGGTTCCTAAATCACGATTCTTCTCACCCGTTGTGTTCCCCAACGTGACAGTGCTTCTAGTTATGCTTTTAGCAAAAGGATTCTTTTGATAATACCTAGTATAAATTAAAGTGACAAGTAGATGTAAGCCGGAGACATATGTCTAAGTCATACAAGACCTTTCCCCTTTAATTAATAAACGTAATCACATCTGGTGGTACAAAATGGGTTATACACAGCCTTTGTGGATAACTTTCCTGCAATAGAGATAAAAGAATTACAGGGACTCTTAACCACTAACTTTGTATATTGAACTCACCCTGGGCTCATTAAGGAAACTGTTTTTTGGGAAGCCCTTCTTTCCTCATCGCTACAAACTTCTTTTGCCTTACTGGAAAAATGAAGGAATGTAACTAGTTCAACAATTGTTATAATAGGATGTTTATTGTGTGTCTGTGTGAATGAGTATGTATTGTTATAGTGGCATTTGTATTTAGTTTCTTGAATAGATTTTTGCACTGCTTATTCTGTATGCTGCTAGTTTTGTTTAGACATTCGTACAGCATAGAGCAGGGGTGTCAAACTCAATGGTTACAAGAGCCGGATAGGACATAAATGTCACTTAGTTGGGCCGGGCCATGCCTCGCTAGCCCAGATTGAGAATGGGGGGTAAGTGGTTGCCTCGGCTGGCTTGCGGGCTGGATCACAGCTCTCAAGGGGCCAGATCCGGCCCTCGGGCCTTATGTTTGACAACCCTGGAAGAGAGTATTCTTGAGTTTGGTTTTTGCTATAACAAAATGGGTAATACCATTTTTGAGAACTATCCAGTGTGTTTTTAAACACTTTTAAGAATTAAGTCGGCAGTCTAAACTTGTATTATCAGTTTCTCTGGGAAGGAATTTTTTAAAATTATGTTCTGTTTAGAAACTCTCTCTCTCTCTGTGTTTTCCAGAGTATGATATCCTCCATTGTAAACAGCACCTACTATGCCAATGTGTCAGCAACCAAGTGCCAGGAGTTTGGGAGATGGTATAAAAAGTACAAGAAGATTAAAGGTAAATAGTCTTCAGTTATTGCTTCTCGCCAAGCCAGCGGCTAGCTCCTAAAGTCCTTGCAATTCAACATTCTGAAAGAATCAAGTGGCGTTTTTATGATGGGTGGTTTTATACGAGAGCCAGCGTGGTGTAGTGGTTAAGAGTGGTGGTTTGGAGTGGGGGAGTCTGATCTGGAGAACCGGGTTTGATTCCCCACTCCTCCACATGAGTGGCAGATGCTAATCTGGTGAACTGGTTTGGTTTCTCCACTCCTACACATGAAGCCAGCTGGGTGACCTTGGGCTACTCACACTCTCTGAGCCCCACCTACCTCACAGGGTGTCTGCTGTGGGGAGGGGAAGGGAAGGCAATTGTAAGCCGGTTTGAGTCTCCCTTAAGTGGTAGAGAAAGTCGGCATATAAAAACCAACTCTTCTTCTTCTTATACACCGAATCCTCAGCATTTTGCCAAGCGCAAAACTTTCTATATAGGTGTGAACTTAGGCTTTCTGCAGACATGACTGTATATGCAGTTTGTCGCCTTAGCTTAGATAGAATCAAAAGAATGGCATAGATTCGAGGCCGTTCAGGGTTCACTGTTGCTTGCTGCTATACGAGGAAAAAGGAATGGCCTTCCTTTTCCATTAGGGATGGGATGGAATGGAATGGCAAGCACACATTTGCCATTTGCTTGCATATTAGTGCTTGCACTTTTTACTTTTTCTTAATTCTTGGTTTTATTTTTCTCTCTTAAAAAATTATCATAACATAATATGAATGTCACCATAAGCGTAATCATCATATAATGCACTGCATATCCAAGTATATCTAAATATCATACAAAACGGCCTCCTTACTTACCCATTCATCAGATTTAATTTTGTTCCAATACAATAAAAATAATTCCTTAACAAATTTAGCTGGTGCAAATTGTTTGCCATTTGTCTAAAGCTGTTATTTTCTCCAAGTACACAATATGCTATATTTTACAAAGCCATTCCTCTGTACTTGGTAGCTTCTTCTTCTTCCAATATTGTGCTACCGAAACATTTATTTATTTATATTTGTTTTATTTATTAAAATATTTCTATCCCTTCTTGGTTCAAGGCGGCTTAACATTTTGTTGCTAATATTTTGCTACCAAAATATTAGCTGCTATTACCAAATTCCTTATAAGCTTCTTACCTTTTCTAACAATACTCTCCCTCTTTTTTTTAGTTAGTAAGTATACAGTTAATTTTTTTAAGCACAGAATAAACATTGTGAGACCTTGATTTCAATTAAGAGGTCAAGGATCTAAGCCAGAATAATTTTCTGGATAACTGTGTGTATGGTGTTCAAGAGATTCAGCCTGTTACTGCCGCTTGGAAAACTGAGATTGTGTGCGTGTGTGCATGCATGCATGAGGAGGAAAAGGAAGGTTAAGGTATGTGTGAAATAAACACAGGTTGCTCTAAATGGTTCAAGTGGTGTTGATTCATCAGCTATACAAGTGGGAGGGAAAACAACAATGGAAAACCCCCCACAGCAGGTATAGTTGTGCATAAAAGGATAAACAGGGAACTTCATTGCAGTCACCTCAAAGGGGCCGTTTTGGTCTTCTTGATTTAATAGCTTCTCGGTTTCTTATGATTTTCATTTCCATGTCATAATCCAGTGCTTATAAATGAAAATTGATTTCATATGCAAGATCAGTGATTGATTGTAAACGCTGATCTCAGTGCACTTCCTGAAGTTAAAAAAGAGAGAGGGATATGAGTGAATCTGGTCAGCTAGCCTCCAGTTCAGGCAGAAGTAGAAGAGTTGGTTTTTATACTCTGCTTTTCTCTACCTTTAAGGTGTCTCAAAGCGGCTTACAATCGCCTTCCCCTCCCCACAATAGACACCTTGTGAGGTAGGTGGGGCTCAGGGAGTTCAGAGAGAACTGTGACTAGCCCAAGGTCACCCAGCAGGCTTCCTGTGGAGGAGTGGGGAATCGAACCCGGTTCTCCAGATTAAAGTCCACCGCTCTTAACCACTACACCACGCTGGCTCTCCTGGCACCATGCAGCCATTGCTGTCATAGGGACTGACAAAGCTTTGGCTACTTGATCATAAAAGCAATGCTAATTTACTATTGCAAATGGGAAGTCAAAGAGGACCGAAATTATTTTATGGGCATTGCCGTTGAACATAATCTGCCCTGTGAAATGTGTTTCTTATTTATTCACTAATGTCTCTTTTAATAAAGCAGTGGGAACTAACTGGTTCCTTCTTAATCAAAACCATGATTCCCTAAATGTAAGCTATGTGATTCTGTTACCAGTTGCCGCATATAGATCTCTTTGGTCAACCTTTTCCCCTCCCACCCTATTGAAATAAACAAACAGTAAAGTAATTATATGTACCAGAAGATCAAAGTAAATATGACTAATGCACAGCAAAAATTTTAAAACCCTCTGGAAGAAGAAAAGCATTAGGTTGCAGAACATATACTTAACATTTAAACAAATATAAAAAACTGAACAATCAATAATTTGATATCATTAGCAACAGATGTAAAAGCCGTATTCAAGGAGGACTTGAAGTAAACATGTTCAGTGTATAGTTTGTGGAACCCATTATAAATGCAGCAGAACTCTTTGGCTTAAAATATTTTAAAGTTTTCACTTAGCTTGCAGACTTACGTCAGTCATATTTGAGTTGGGGGCGTTGATTAACTGTATCTGCACCTTCATCGAAGGTTCTCCGAGATGTTTGGGCACAGTCCCCATCCAGAAAAATAAATATTAGAAAAGCCTTGAATTTGGGAACTGTCCCCTTACAGGAAGCTTGATTGTGCTGTTGGTGACTTTTAAAAACATTGTTAAGAGGAAGTGGAGGAAAAATTAGGTGTACAGTCTTAGAATAGAATCATAGAATCATAGAGTTGGGAGGGACCACAAGGGTCATCTAGTCCAATATCCTGCACAATGCAGGAAATTCCAAACTACCTCCCCACCACACCCCCAGTGACCCATACTCCATGCCCAGAAGATGGCCAAGATGCCAGTGTTCATTGTGCCAAACTCAAAGTTTGCTGTCTGTTGCCCAACATATCGGCCTTATATAGGTGCTAGGTGAAAATTCGTGCTCCGTGACTAATTTCTCTCCTGAAAAGTGCTCCAAGATTAAAAAAAGATTGGGAACCGCTGGTCTAGAGAACTGATGTAATTCTGGGAGAACTCCAGGCACCACCTGAAGGTTGGCAAGTCTATTCCAGTAACCAATCACTGGTATGACTAAGGGAGGAAGGGGGTCTCTGCCCCCACCTTGTAGCCTGGGGGAAGAACCCACAGCTGTGCCTACTCAAGGTACCATGCATACTCAACATAGTCATCTCAAGAACCTCCCAGTGTGTGGTGTGGCTTCAAAGAGATTGGCGCTTCAGCTGTTGTAAGGAATAGCCGCTCAGAGACTCCATACAACACAGAAAGGCCAAAGGAGCTCAGGAAAGCGGTCTGCATTCTAGGGTTGCCAGTCCCAGGTTTGAAAATTCCTGGAGATTTGGGGATGTAGCTTGCCCATGTACATTTTGCATTGGGACTGAATAGGTTAAGTGGCTAGCATTGTAATCCTATGCAGAGTTAGGCAAGTCTAAGCCCATTGATTTCAGTGGATTTAGACTGGAGTAACTCTGCATAGTGCTGCACTGTTAAGGCTTACATGAATCCTTTTCCAGGGTGGTTTTTCTAGTAAGCTTCAAAAGTGGAGTCTCATTAGCTTACAATCATACTTTCTACGCCATTTTATCAAACTGTACAGTAATACTTTCTATACTGTTTTATCAAAGAAGGGGAGGGATCTTAGAATATTAATAAGAAATGCAGTGTTTACTATGTATATAATATTTAAAACTGAGTTTTTATCAGCTTAATGGCTGATCATTAAAACTTCACAGTCAATTGGTTAAAACAATTCACAGCACAGTAATCTTAAATATTCAAGGAAGGTGGTAGAGGAAATAATGATCTCTCTGCTCTTAGTGTCTCTGTCTTACATGCCTCCTCCTCCTCCTAATTTTTCATTGTTTAGCTTTCCTGGACTTTTCAGCAGTTATGTATTTGTATCTGCTTGAATTTATTGTTCTTCTTTGACAATGCTTTGTCTGAAATAGAATAGACTTGGACTGCTATCATACCACCTACCAATGTATCCAAGTAGCGTGTGCAGCATAAGGTTCAGTCTTTCATATGTCAGAATTTTTACAGATGCTTGCCAAATATCAGAAATTATTTTCAAATGTTACTTTTTATTGCTCTACAACGTGGTTTACTTCACTGCTCACCAGCTTAGGCTAAGTAATGTCACACACCATGTGTTGTGTTTAGCTGGTTTTTTAAAAAAATATTGTAGTTTAGAGGGAATTTGTGGCCGTTAAATTGTGGAACGTTATTAAACTTCTTTGTATGCATTTTTTTGCACTGCAGTCAGTCATAGAAAAGGCTGATCGCCAATTCTGCAGGCAAAGGAAAAGTGCATGGGCCCTCGGTGGAATGTCCCACAAATAGCTCCTGGGCTCTGGCTACTAAACTTTATGAAATCATGGAATCATAGAATTGTAAGGGACCACCATGGTCATCTAGTCCAAATTCACAACTATCTCCCCCACACACCCCCAGTGACCCCTACTCCATGCTCAGAAGATGGCCAAGATGCCCTCCCTCTCCTTATCTGCCTAAAGTCATAGAGTCAGCATTGCTGACATATGGCCATCTAGCCTCTGCTTCAAAACCTCCAGGGAAGGAGAGCCTACCACCTCCCAAGGAAGCCTGTTCCACTGAGGAACCGCACTAACTGTTAGAAAAATCTTCCTAACGTCTAGATGGAAACTCTTTTGATTTCATTTCAACCCATTGGTTCTGGTCCGACCTTCTGGGGCAACAGAAAACAACTCGGCACCATCCTCTATATGACAGCCCTTCAAGTACTTGAAGATGGTTATCATATCCCCTCTCAGTCTTCTCCTCTTCAGGCTAAACATACCCTGCTCCTTCAACTGTTCCTCATAGGCCTTTCCTCATAGGACATAGGGGTCTCCAGGCCCCTCACCATCTTTGTTGCCCTCTTTAGCAAGTAGAGTGGATAGTTTATTTGCATAGCCTTTCACTTGTACGCGCAGCAGCAGATCATTCCTGGAGTCATTCCATAGCTGCCCAAAGTTATGGTGGAACTGTCTCTTTGACCTCAGCAATCACAAGTATAGTTGTAAGTATAGTTCCCTTTGGTAGAGACCAGACAGTAAATACCATTTATGACAGGTTGGGGGTAAACAGTAAGTTAAAGGTCGATGGCAAATGAGATTTCTGAAATTACCCCTTGCTCGAAATAGGGGTAAGTGGGTTGTGATTAAAAGAAATAAATAGTGAGGATACTTGCAGTCTTAAAACAAGTTACCACATGAAAAGCATCTCCCATGTTCTAGGGTGGTTTTCTGATTTACGGCGTTGTGGCTAATCATTATGCAGCCTGTGCAACAGCCTATACCAAGGGTGTCGAACTCAATTGTTACGAGGGCTGGATATAACATAAATGTCACTTGGTCGGGCCGGGCCATGCTTCGCTAGCCCAGATTGAGAGTGGGGGATGGTGGCGGCCTTGGCTGGCTTGCGGGCTGGATGAGAACTCTCAAGGGGCCAGATGCACCCCTCGGGCCTTATGTGTGACACCCCTATACAGCGGGGCCTTCTACAGCTGGATTCTCTTGCTAAGGACAGCAAGTGGTACTGGGATTTCACTCTACAAATGGCCATGGAATAGGAGTTCAAATTTTCAAGAATCCCTGCGAAACTGAAAGCGTTCTCTCTGTGTGACCAGTTTTACATGGACTGCTCAAATTAATAAATACTGCTACTTAGTCACTTGTTCATTATAATTGGTCAGCGTATATGTATTTTCTGGGATAAAATAGCATATCTTCAGCCGAGTAGAAAAGAATGACATCTTTGGAGCTTTTCCAAGGGGTCTGAAGATCTGTCTTTTCCGGGGCACCTTTGATTGAGGAGATGTTGTTGTGGGGGGAGGAATTCTACATATGATGAACACACATGAACGCATAAAGCTGCCTTATACTGAATCAGACCCTTGGTCCATCAAAGTCAGTATTGTCGAAGGCTTTCATGGTCAGAGTTAATTGGTTCTTGTAGGTTATCCGGGCTGTGTAACCGTGGTCTTGGAATTTTCTTTCCTGACGTTTCGCCAGCAGCTGTGGCAGGCATCTTCAGAGTAGATGAAGATGCCTGCCACAACTGCTGGCGAAACGTCAGGAAAGAAAATTCCAAGACCACGGTTACACAGCCCGAATAACCTACAAGAACCAAAGTCAGTATTGTCTACTCAGACCAGCAGCGGCTCTCCAGGGGCTCAGGCTGAGGTCTTTCACATCACCTACTTGCCTAGTCCCTTTAACTGGAGATGCTGGGGATTGAACCTGCGACCTTCTGCATGCCAAGTGGAGTCTCTACCACTGGGCCACAGCCCCTCCCCTAGTATGTCTTTTTATATTGCTTTTACTGTTTCATTGGATGTTTGTAAAACCACTTTGGGGACCCTTTTGAGTTGAAAGCCAGTCTATAAGCGAGCTAAATAAAGTACTAAATAAAATAAGGGCAACATTACTTTTGCTGTCTAATGAGGGTGTACAAACCAGCTTGATCATTTGTGGACTGTCCAGCGGGGAATGTGATCTGGGCTGTCTTGTTGGCAAGTGACACAGTCTGCCAGCAAGTAGGAAAATGTGACACTTTTCCAGGCAGTATTATTGAGACATTTTAAAAAGATTACAGAAGTGGCTTAAAATTACTAGAAACATATTTCTGGCAGTGATGGTAGTACAAAAGGGGACGTGATAATATGGGGAAATGCTAGTGAAAACTTTGTGTAATTGTTTTACCAGCTAGCAATGAAAAGGTTAATTGCCTAGCAACATTTCCATTTTAAAAACTTTATTTTTACAGGGGGTATATAACTTGGCTCAAAAACTTGGATCTGTGTGGAAACTTGGCAAGAGCAGGTTCAACCCAGAAATTTATTTCTGGTTTTGTAAACTTTCAAGTGTATTTCGCTGCATTAATTAACAGATTTTGGTCCCTTAAAAAAAAAAAATTCTTAAATGCTAATTAGTCAAAAAGCATATCCCTACTCTGGGGTAGACTGCTTTGATTTTACAGCTGTATAAATGAGGGCATAATTAAAAAAAAACACCTATTTGTAGAAAGAAAACAAAATATCAGGTGTTTGATTTTATAGTAATTTTTATTGATTTTTTAAAATGACCCCCCCCAATCTTACTGATCTCAAACAAAACTGGATATCCATAGTTCAGTAGAAGGCTTGGAAGTTTTAGGGCTGATTTGGAAGTTACACATTGGCAGGGGTTATGATACATGAAGCAATTGTGCTTTGAATCCGTAATAAAAATGTATTTTCTGAAGTACGAAGATGATGGTGTGTGTTGCTCAGTTCATTTGGGACCATGAAACTGGGTAAGGTGTGCCGTGGAAACCTCTAGACCAGGGGTGTCAAACTCAATTGTTATGAGGGCCGGATATGACATAAATGCCACTTGGTTGGGCCGGGCCATGCCTCGCCAGCCCAGATTGAGAGTGCTGCCTCGGCTGGCTTGTGGGCCGGATAAGAGCTCTCAAGGGACCGGATCCAGCCCCCGGGCCTTATGTTTGACATCCCTGTTCTAGACACCAGTGGTCTCACCCATGTAAATCTGTGTGTCACAAAGTGGAAAGAGTTGAAAGTGGGGAGGGGCTGTGGCTCAGTGGTACAGCATCTGCTTGGCATGCAGAAGGTCCCAGGTTCAATCCCTGGCATCTCAAGTTAAAGGGACTAGGCAAGTAGGTGATGTGCAAGACCTCCGCCTAAGACCCTGGGGAGCCGCTGCCGGTCTGAGTAGACAATACCGACTTTGATGGACCAAGGGTCTGATGGCCAGGTTCATGTGTTCAAAGTGCGAGGAGAGAATGGCAGTGCTTTGTTAAAACCTTTGCCCTGGGAAGAATACCCAGTGAAAACACGGTGGAATGGTTTGAAAGGATTTATAGGTTGTGCAATTTTTATTGATGTTCTGTGTCAGAATGTGAAAAATTGTTTTATGTCATTTGTGGACCGAGAAAGAAACTGTAGACATATGGAAGTAATAATAAGCAGAACGCAGAGGGGCAGAAGTCTCCCCCCTCTGGTGCCCATGGGATGCTGCTGCCCAAACTCAACCTGAGCGATGTATTAGAGCAAATCTGTAGGACCGTGCATGTTCTCTTGTATGTGCACATCAGTGACGCAATCCAATTCTGGTTGCCTCTGTATAGCGCAGCTTATTTCTAAATATCTCTTGCTTGTAGGTAGAGCTAGAACACCATTCCTTAAATTGTGAGTCTGGCCCCAAATGTGGAATGCAGTTCTTTCCCCGGTGGGTTGTGCAGGGAGGAGGGAGGAAGAGGAATGGGGGGGAGAGCAGAGAGAAAGGAGGTTCTGGGGAGGTTTGGTGGTAAAATTGGGGCTTGCCTCTGTTGAATGTGCAAAATGACAATGAAATCCAGCTGGTGTCTCATTAATGTAGTACAAATATAAGTACAGGTTGAGTATCTCTTATCCGGACATCCGATATCCGGACTGATCCGAAAACCAGACGTTTTCAGCTGGAATGCAGGCATTACTCACAGGCCCTCAGCAGCTCCATTGATGGTTCAATGTCCACAAAATTATTAAAAATATTGTTTAAAATTGCATCCAGGCTATGTGTATAAAGTATATATAAAACATAAATAAATTGTGTATTTAGACTTGAGTCCTAACCCCCAAGATGTCGCATTATGTTTATGCAAATATTCTAAAATACGGAAAGATCCGAAATACAGAACACTTCTGGTCCCAAGCAGGCCGGATAAGGGATACTCACCCCGTACAAAGCATGGCAAATAAAATATAAACTTGTCTGCTGTTTACTCGTGTGACATTCCTGCACTGGAGAGCAGGAAAAGCAGCTTGGAGTTATATTGTGAGCAGGCCCTGATTTAGATTTAGTACATTTATAAATGGATCCCATTTCAAAAAACCGAGAACTGCCAGGCTAGAGGATACACATTCCTTTCTTGAGTCACTCTGTGATTTTTTTTCCTGGTACAATGCTACCCATCTTGTTGCACAAAACTAACAGCTGGGGTTGAAGTCTTTGGAAGCTCATTGTCTGAGTTAGCCACTGCAGTAATAAAACACCAATGGGATTTTCAGTGGTTTGGTTGGGAGACTGAAGCGAGCAGTGAAGCCAGCTCTTGAAATTTGGTACTTTAATTTTTTTGTGCTTGTGTTCCCCCCGCCCCACAATCTTTACAGAAGATATACATTACTAAAATTACTTCAGTGTAGAACAATCCAGCATTAGCTGACTTGGCGATAAACCAAAAGGACTGCCCTTACCTGTTTATTCTCTGTGGTAATTTACGCAGGGTCAATTTTGATGCTTGCTCAAAGCTCTTTTTTAAAATGTGACCTTTAAAATGCCTATTCACGGCCCCAATGCAAAAGGAGAAATTCCACCTCCCCGCATACTCGCCTGCTCCTTCGCTCCCTCGTTTGCTTAGGCATTGGCAATGGTCGTTTGCAAAGCTAAGGCGCGTTTGTGATTTTTCATGGTTCTTTCAGTAAATGCTTCGGTGCGGGGGCGGAGCAAATACAAAGGGTTGCGTTAAAGGGGCTCTTAAGAAATGCGAAGCAGGAATGCGCCGGCTGCGCAGTCACTTCCTGAATGACGGTTCAGTGTGAAAAACTCAAAAAATATATGCGGTGCACTTCAGCCTTGAACTCATTGCTAATTACCAAGCATAAAAGGCCAGTGTGTTCCACTCAAATCACGATATCCTTATTGTTGTTTTATTTCAACAGTGGAAAGAGTCGAACGAGACAACCTGTCAGAATATTGTGTTCTGGGTCAACGTCCCATGCACTTACCAAATATCAACCAACTGTCAACCTTGGGCAAAACGAACGAACAGTCTCCTCACGGCCCAATCCACCACAGTACTCCGATCAGGAACCAAGTGCCCACCTTGCAGCCAATCATGAGCCCCGGTCTTCTTTCACCTCAGCTCAGCCCGCAGCTTGTTAGGCAGCAGATCGCCATGGCTCACCTGATTAACCAGCAGATTGCGGTCAGCCGGCTACTGGCTCACCAGCACCCGCAAGCCATTAACCAGCAGTTTCTCAACCATCCACCCATCCCTCGAACCATCAAGCCAGAGCCTACAAACTCCTCGGTTGAAGTCTCTCCAGATATCTACCAGCAAGTCAGAGACGAGCTGAAGAGAGCCAGCGTCTCCCAAGCCGTCTTCGCGAGAGTGGCTTTCAATCGCACCCAGGTATCTCTTTTGAATCTGTTTTCAGAGGGAGAATACGTTTTCCTTTTACCAGAGGACAGTCATGCCTCATGTCACTGGGGAACATTGTCTTGTTTTTCATCTGTCAATGCCTCTTGAATCTTTTCAAATGATAATTTTGGATCTGTATACTGGGAGCTTGATCCAGATGATCAGTGGGGAAAAAGAAAGCAGCATCTGGATTTTCTCTCCCCTATCCATAAACTGGAAGGAAGCTTATGGAGTGATCCTGAAAGAATCTTTAGGTGATCTGCTATCCTTGGCTAAATCTTACAGTCAATGAATCAAGGGCCATCCTCGTCTTCAACTAGTACTTCCTTGGGCTGTGTCTACCCCCCCCCCCCCAGTTCCTACAATTTTTAATTGGTATATGGTCCATTTCCAATAGGCATACTATAAAGAAATCACTGGAAGGGAATAGCCATAAAAATCTATGGAGTGTCAGAGTGTCTCACTTAGGCTTACTCTGCATGTTACACAAAATCCCATGATTCTTTCCTCCACATTTTTTTTAACCCAAAGGAGCCTGGCTAGGCTGTGATTCTGAGCAGAAAACTGGCATGCAACAGGATTCTGTGTAACATCTTCCCCTCCTAGCATTGGTATAGCATGGTGTAGTGGTTAAGAGCAGTGGTTTGGAGTGGTGCACTCTGATCTGGAGAACTGGGTTCGATTACCCACTCCTCCACATGAGTGGCAGAGGCTAATCTGGTGAACCGGGTTGGTTTCCCCACTCCTCCACATGAAGCCTGCTGGGTGACCTTGGGCCGCTGCCGCCTCCTCCTCCGAAATGTTTTCCCTTCTCTGTCTGGAAAGGTAGACTCCTTGTGAGTTTCCCCATATCTTTCTCCTCATGGATGAAAAAGCAACTGTGGAAGGTTGATTTTTAGCTGATAAACAACCAAAGGGGAACAAATGAAACAGAGCTTCTCCCACCCTGCCCTTCTGCCTCTTAGATTCCACTTCCTCAGGTCGCTTTGGGTTAAAAAAAATGGAGGAATGAATCATGGAGCTCGCATAACGAGTAACTTGTATATTTAGACCCTACGGTTTATTTTATGCGTGCATGAATATCAACGGCACTCGTTACCTGTTTGCTTCTGGGCCTAATTTGAAGTGCCGGTCATTGTCTTGAAAGCCCTGCCTGGCCTAGGGCCCTTCTGCTGCACCTTCTGGCATATTCCCATGCAGCAGCTGAGCTCTTCAGGGTTTAGCTAAACAACACTTGTGAGATGAGTCAGGTGTCTGCCAACCACGCTCACAGCCAAATTCATCATCCAGGGACTTACCTGTTGAAAGGCCCATTGCTTGCAGTGGTGTGTGTGTTCCGTGAGAAGGGGGGGTGTTTCAGCCTTTCAAGCCATTTTCCTGAGCAGAAATGGTGCAGGGATGCTTGGGGTCATGTGACACAAGGAGCCCGAGAAGAGGGAAAACAGTCCTCCCGTGGCTGTTTCTGCTTGGGAAAACAGGCTGAAGCCCCTTCCCCCTTTTGCAGTGTTCCCAAGCATCAGGTGCTTTGGCTGGTAAGTACCGTGGTGGAGAGCCAGCGTGGTGTAGTGGTAAAGATTGGCGGACTCTAATCTGGATAACCGGGTTGGTTTCTCCAGTCCTTCACATGAAGCCAGCTGGGTGACCTTGGGCCAGTCACAGTTCTCTCTGAACTCTCTCAGCCTCACCTACCTCACAAGGTGTCTGTTGTAGGGAGAGGAGGGGAAGGTGATTATAAGTCGCTTTGAGACTCCTTAACAGTAGAGAAAAAGCGGGATTTAAAAACCAACTGTTCTTCTTCCTCTACATGTGACTGTGAGCCAGGTTGAGGGACTCCAACAGCTTGTGTGAAATGTACCCACTGGCACCTTTCATCTTGTAGGGCCCTCTCTCAGGGCTCTCTACTTGGCAGGTTTTTTTTCTGTGGCAGGACAGGTCCTTTGTAACGGCTCACCAGAATGGGTGCAGAGAGCACCTTTACTGTGCACCCAAAAAGGCATGTTAAGGGTGCTCGGGCGGGGGGAAGATAAATTGTTTCTGCAGGTCTCACCGAATTTTTTATCAGCATGTGTTTGTTTTATTGCGGCTTACATGTTCGCGGCTTGTTGTTGGTTTGTTAGCCTCGTTGAATCTAAGGAGTTATGGTGGGATATAAACTTTTAGAATATATTATGAAAGCCCTGTGTGTGTGTGTTTTCCTTGAGGGCAGCAGCTGTGGTGGTGGGGAGGCATAAATTGAGAGCTAAGAAGCCGAGGGCAAGAGAGTGCTTTCTCCCCCACCTGTTTCCTCCTCTAGAGTTCCCAATGTATGATGAATTTGTGTCTGAAACTTGGGGCGAAAGGAGGAACTGTGTGAGGGTGTATGTGTGTGTGGGGGGTGATCTGGAACAGGGAAATGGCATTCAAAGGAAAAGGCAGCTATGCTTGTGAAACATTTTGAACTTACCTCACCATTTCCCCTCTCAAAGTTATTCCTTTCCCAAAGCCAGTTTTTCCCAAGAAGTAGGCCCTGGACTTTTCTTACAAGCTTATCGACGTAATGTGTAGTTACCACTTTGAGGTAACATTTTGAGAACTTTTGGTGCTCTATGTAGATGCTGTTATTACTGTTTAATTGTTTTTGGCCCCAGAATAAATGTCTCTGGCCATTTATGCAGGGTCAATTTTGATGCTTGCTCAAAGCTCTTTTTTTAAATGTGACCTTTAAAGTGCCTATCCGTGGTCCCGACGCAAAAGGAGAAATTCCACCCCACCACTCGCCTGCTCCTTTGTTTGCATAGCCATTGGCAATGGTCGTTTGCATAGCTAAGCTACATTTGCGATTTTTCATGGTTCCTTCAGTAAATGCTTCGGAGCAGGGGCGGAGAAAATACAAAAGGTCGCGTTAAAGGGGCTCCTAAGAAATGCGAAGCAAGTATGTGCTGGCTTTGCAGTCACTTTCTGAATGAGGGTTCAGCGTGAAAAACTAAAAAAAATATGTGGGGCAATTCAGCCTGGAACGTGCTGCTAATTACCAAGCATAAATGGCCTCTGGGTTTATAGCTCTGTTGAGGTATATGATGTGCATGGGCATATAGTCTGTTGCTGCAATTTCGGGCAATTATGACGGACTAGAATACGTTTAGATCTGTTTCTGAATCTCCAAGCTTTGTACGACCTATTCTCAAGGAGTCGTGGCCAAGATTGCCATATCTTCTCCCCTTCTATCCGCTGGAGGTCTGCTTCCCACACAGCACAGGCCAATTGTCTGTTCTACTGGATTAATGATTTTTTTTGGCACTGCCATATTGGAAATGCCCTGTTATGTGGGAACTAATTAACGTTTGCAGTATGCTTTCATTGCTTCCTTTCTGCTATTAAATTCATAAGATGGCTACAGCCAGTAAAAACATTCACTTTCAATCAACATGACTGAATTTCTCGGGTTAGCCTTGAGGATATCAAATAAAAATTATAGTGGAATGCATGAGTATTTCCTTTTTAAAATGCTGCTTTTAATTTGGAAAAGCATTTCATCCCTTTGGGATCATAACCTGTTGTGTGTGTGTGTATATATAAAGCCCAGTGTAATAAATGTAGAAAGTATTGACACAATGACATATTTTGAACCTGAGCAAGAGGTCAACGGTAACATTGGCTTTGTAGATTTTCTACTACTGTTGTTGAAGAAAGGGGCTGTATTTCAGTGAAGTTGTTAAATCTATATTGATGATGCCCAAGCCAGCAGTAAAATAAAACAAAAGAGAAAATATTCCCAGGGCCGAAATATTCTAGGTAAAAGCTGCCAATTTCACGATGGTATGTAAAGTGTAACTTAAAACTAGAATTAGTGAAACAGACACTGAAATTCTATAGATTCAGAAGAGCAAGTCAACCACTGCTGCAGTCTTTTCAAGGAAATGTGCGTGCTTTGTCCTGCCCTGTAACTGTGGAACTCATTCTTCGACACCAGAGGGGTATAGTGGTTAAGAGCGCTGGCTTGGAGCGGGGGACTCTGATCTGGTGAACTAGGTTTGATTCCCCACATCCACATGAGGGGCGGAGGCTAATCTGGTGAACTGGATTTGTTTCCCCACTCCTACCCATGAAGCCAGCTGGGTGACCTTGGGCTAGTCACATTCTCTCAGCCTCACCTACTTCACAAGGGTCTTTTGTAGGGGGGAAGGGAAGGTGATTGTAAGCTGGTTTGATTCTTCCTTAAGTGGTAGAGAAAGTAGGCATATAAAAGCCAACTCTTCCTCCTCCTCCTCCATTTCTTGTATGTCTGATCTCTTTGTCACCAGCTGGTTACCTTCTTGGACTTCTGTCTTCTTCTTTGTATCCTTGTATTCTTCCATGACTTTTTGGACAGAAGAATCCATTACTTGTATGTCTGTATTTGTGGCCATCATTTGAATTTTCATGACTTTTATATCTTCTGTAACCAGATCCAACTTCTGATTACATACCTGTGATGATTGGTCAAGAGTCATCATCATTGAAATCAGTTGAGCCATCTGTGTTGATATCTGTTTTACTTGTTTAATTGTCGCCTCAGAATATTTAGCAAGCATGTCCTGTACTTTTTTTTCCATGGTTAAATTCTGTAAAGTTTCCTTTAATTTCATAAAGGCAGGGCTATGAATTTAGCCAGATCAGGGAGAGGTTCCAGACATTTACATATGTAACTTAGTTAAAAAATTGATGGTCATCTAGCAGGAGTCCATTACATGTAGTTGATAGAGAATATTTCATTGACCAGCTTAATATCTTTTTCGAGTTGAAGAAGTGAGTATTTAAGCTTAAAATAACTTTTTAAAGTTGAAAATACCAACGAGTTTTACCAGACGCTCTAGATCGGCAGAACCAGGAAGTATTCCAGGAGTTGCCTCATCGCGGACCTTCTATCGTCTCTTCTCTATGGTTGTTACCTTCAGGAATGGTTTTAGTGTAACACGAGTAAGACGAATTTCCGGTCCTACGACCTTCTTCCTGTTGATTTGCTTGTAAAACAATAGAGAGGGATATTGAATGAAGCACAGAGTCTTCCGGTCAAGAAATCCTCTTTGTTGTAAAACGTGGCTGGAGGACCTTTTTTACCCCAAGCAAATTCTCAAAGGTTTCTCCCTCCCCTTCCTTTAAGAACGCGTCGAATTGGCAGATCTTACGTCAATCATTCAAGCTCGTTGTTTTAGTTTAAGTTGATCAGTTTGATAAGGCTCCTGCTGCTTTGTCTGTTGGATCTCATGCAGCAAAATCATCCAGTTCAATTAAGGGAGGGAAACGGTTACCAGGAATGTTTTCTTCAACCCCGTTATTCGATAACGCCAGTGAAAAGCAAAGGATTCTTATCTACTCACTTGGGCGTCTGGAGGTGAGGTTTTAATCTTGATGTAGTCCTTATGATGTTTATAAGGTGCTGGAGGGTAGATTCTAAAGCCGAAGTTGCGCGCTGGCGATTTCAATCCCTTCGTGCTCACGGGATCAAACGTCTGAAACTCCGGGGGACTTAATAAAGCTTCCTCGGAGTATTCAGGAGATCAAACCGCATATATGGCTGCAGGGAATTCCTGCTTCTCAGCCCACTTGCAAGGGCTGGATTGGGGTGCGGTAAAACACCCCAAATTACACGCAAACTTGGATTCTCCCCAGGAGCCCCTGGGAGGACGTGGCAATCAGCCCAGCGTCAGCACTGGAAGTCCCGGAAGCCAGGAAATAATCCACCAGGCGCATATACAATTTTTCCTGGAAGGCCTTCGCTAGATTGTGCAGGAGAAAACATACTGATCCAGTGACCATTTCCACTGGCAACTTGCTTGACTTTCTCCAGGAGGGATTAGCTCAAGGGCTGAAGGCATCTACTCTCAAACGACAGGTGATGGCGATCACGACGGTTGTTCCCCAACTGGATGGCTACCCACGTCAAGGCATCCCCACATAGTCACTTTCTTGAAAGGAGCCTCAGCCATCTCCTCCGACAATTCATAGATTTCCGACTTGGAGACTTCACGTGGTACTCCAGGCTCTGACTCGACACCCATTTGAACCCTTACAGGAGACTTCCCTGGGTCACCTTAGGATGAAAGTTTTCTTCCTCACGGCTGTTACATCAGCTAGAAGAGTGTCGGAACTGGCGGCTTTGTCATCTAGAAAAAGCCTCTGTGTCTTCCACACGGATAAAGTAGTACTACGTCCAGATCCGGCCTTTATCCCGAAGGTAAATTTTAAGTTCCATAGACAACAGGAACTCCATCTTCCAACCTTTTGCCCTCACCCTTCTCATCTAAAGGAGAAGAACTGGCACACTCTGGACGTGAAAAAGAGCTTTACGCATCTTTTTGAGAAGGACGGAACCTTTCCGGCGCTCGGAGTCTTTATTCGTTTCTATTTCATCACCCAATAAAGGTTGCAAAATGTCAAAGGTAGCTATCAGCAAGTGCATCAAACAGTGTATCCAGCTGTGCTATCAACTTAGCAACATACCAGTGCCGTTAGGAATTACCACTCACTCAGTCCGCAGCGCCGCTACTTCAGCAGCATTTGATGGCCATACATCCGTGGAAGAAATCTGGTCAAGCCCTTCTACGTTCATAAGACACTACAAGATAAATGCCTATTCTTCATCCGATGCGGCATTCGGCAGGAGAGTCCTCCAGAATGTTGTATCAAATGATCAATGAAGACTCCCTCTCAGTGAACGTCAGCTTTTGAAGATCCCGCTGATGAAGATGTACTCCGAACTCAGTGGGAGAACGGAACCTTGGCTTACCTGTGAAGGTTCCTTCTACACTGAGGGAGGAGTACATCTTGCCCGCCCAGGGTGAAGAATGGATCAAGATGAAGAATGTCAAGTGTCCAGATAAAGCTGAATTATTATTTATTTTAAAAAATGGGAAAACAATACGTTATATATAGGAATAATTAGAATAAAGTATTTTAATGTTCTGCTTGTTACTAATTCTTGGTTTTAAGCTGTGCTTTTTGCAGTGGCTGCTCCTTGTTCTTTTGGGTGCACATCTGTCTTTCTGTTTTTAAAAATTCTGCTATGGAAGTCCTCGAACTGAATATCAGAGGGCGGTCCTAGCACATGTGACAGGAAGCAGAGGTTTTTTGGATCCTGCCTCCCTGAGCATAGGAACAACAAAACCTGCTAATGAAGATGTACTCCTCCCTCAGTGTAGAAGGAACCTTCACAGGTAAACCAAGGTTCCGTTTTGCTCACAGCCAGTTACAAAACAGCATGTCTAGAGGCGGGGATTCAGATACTTTCTGCTTCCTTGGAGCTCTTTCTGAGCAAAAGAAAAGCTTTTTAAAACCAAGGCTTGGATTTCTTCCCCCCCCCTTTCAGATTGCTCCGTTTTTCTTGTTGTTGTTCTTAAACAGCATTCTTTTGTGGCAATTGAGTTTGGGGGGTGGAATTTTCTCTCACAGTAAGCACTACAAGTAAGCCAATTACAAAGCAGCATTTAAAGGGGTGGGGACTTGATTGGAGCTTGGAGGCTGCTGGTGCATAGACTCCCAACAGGGAAGTGTGGGTCCAGCAAGCAATGAACCTCAAGTAAAACTCCCAGGCATAAAAGACTTGAATAGGCAATGCTGACCTTGATGGATGAATGGTCTGATTTAATGTAATAAGGCAGCTTCATGTGTTCAGTATCCTGTGTTCATCTGATGATTGATGATGGGTGTAGGAGTTGTATGCCAAGCAGTTAAGGGAGCTTGAGATAACAGGATCTCTCTGTGTGTAGGAGGGCTACTGGGAAGCCCATGTTTGACACATTCTGTTTGATAAGTTGGTGGGCCATCAGGAAATATATTTGGTTGCAGATATAGGCTTGCACAGGGGGAGAAGGATTGGGCTGGAAAAAAAGAGGTTTGGACGTTAGGAGAATGAACAAGCATATCCAGAGGAGAACAACAATTTGGAGGCCAAGGCCAATTTGGAGTCTTGTTAGAAATACCAGTAAATATTCGGATGTACTCCAAGTTACGTACAAAAGTAGATATTTTGGGGTTCTTAAATGAACTGGCTGGTGGTTTTTATTAATCACCAAATGATGGACTAGTGTGTTAATCCTTACTCAGTGTGATGGCGTGTTGAGCATTAACCTGCAATTAAGTTCAGCTTCATAAAATATGTACTCTGGGGCTTGTTTAATAGATAAACTATTCTCTAATTTATTTTAAAGTCCAATGACCTACTTACACAGAGGCTGAAAAAAACCCTTTTACAAACATTATTTCTCCCTTGAGATCTTCCAACTGAGTAAATCTGTTAAATGATGTAGAGAAGCTTTAATCCAAACTAGGCTAAATCCATTGAAACAAATTGCTGACACACACATGCGTATTGATAGATTGGGGGCGGGGGCAGTGAGAGATCTCAGTGAATTCTGTGTTAAAGCTGTAATGGACCCTGGATCTAGTGAAGGAATCTAGTTGTGTTCCATGCATGTCCCCCCGTTTTATCTCAGAGAAGTTAAGCGGGGAGGTCTGGTGGTAGAAAGTGCCGTCAAGTCACAGCTGACTTATGGCGACCCTTTGGGGTTTTCAAGGCAAGAGACATTTGGAGGTAGTTTGCTATGGCCTGCTTCCATGTGGGCTGAGAGAGTTCTGAGAGAACTGTGACTGGCCCAAGGACATCCAGCTTTTTCCAGACATCTAGCTTGCTACATGGTAGGCATTTTTCTGTGTGTAAAGGAGCATTCAGTCATGTCCCAGACTGCAGATGGGAAGCTGTAAAGCCCAGTCATGCTTGCCATAGGTTGCCCTACTCAATTCTGTTGTTTTTGTTGGGAAATCTCTGCAGGCCGACTGTGGAACATTTGCATATGCATTCAGAAAGCATAAAACGAAGGTAGTGGTGGTGGCGATAGTTGGTGAGATTGCCTTGAATGCTGGAAAAGTTGTATGTAGATTTTAAATAAGTACATAAAATAAAGATGCCATTTAAAGGCGTACTAAATGAGTGCCCTTCAGATGCTAACTGAGTAAGGATAGAAGATATAGCTCTGCCCCTCCTCTCCTCTTTGAGTCATGCTTGCGTCCTGACATTCTTGTTTTTAGAAAACTTCATGCAGATTTTGTGGCCTTCTCTTCTTTCTTCCTCCGCACCAGCTGCACACAAGATTTTTAAAAGATGGTATTTTAATACAGCTGCAAACATTGTACCAGAAACTGCGATATCAAAGAAAACCGGCTTGTTTAGAGTATCATCGTAAGCAAGTGACATTTATGTGAAAGGAAATCATCATAATATTTGCTTTTTTGTGTGGAAGTACATTATTTTTGCTTAATAGTTTTCCATAATATCTCTGGTAGCAACAAAGACGTGATTTGCGTTTGTTTGTTTTGGTTAATATATAATATCCAGGATGAAATTATAATTGAAATTTGTAAATACATAAGTATTAATTTCAGTGGAGCCAAGAATTTCTTTTTATTAGTAAAATATATTGCATAGATATAAAACCATCCAGTCTTGTAATGAGTACCGCATTATAAGATGGTAGAATCATTTTCTGAGACAGTTCGCCACACAGCCACTCTGCTCTTCTGAAAGTCCTTCATTAGTATGGTTCCCAACCTCCAGGTGGTGGCTGGAGATCTCCTGCTATTACAACTGATCTCCAGCCGATAGAGATCAATTCACCAGGAGAAAATGGCCGCTTTGGCAATTGGACTCTATAGCATTGAAGTCCCTCCCCTCTCCAAACCCCACCCTCCTCAGGCTCTGTCCCCAAAATCTCCAGCTATTTCCCGACCTGGAGCTGAAAACCCTATTCATTGGTCTTCAACCCATGGGTTGAGATCATCAGGTGGGTCACAGAGCCTCATCTGCTGGAAGGGCAGTCATTTTTACTGTCTCTTGGATAGGTAGGTAAAATGTATTGTACGAGGCCAAAGGCCATAACAATATATCAAAGACAACTGCCAAGGCAGTAATAAATATAACAATAAACAATAACTCAGTAGAATTAAAAACAATATTAAAAATGTTCGAACCAGGCCGTCACATAGATTGAGATGAAGAAGTGAGCTGTGGCTCACGAAAGCTCATGCCCTGCCAGAAATTTTGTTAGTCTTTAAGGTGCTACTGGACTCTTGCTCTTTTCTGCTGCTACAGACTGACTAACCTGGCTACCCATCGTGATCTATCAGCCCGAGAATTCAGCACGGATCTTTGTGGCTGCCAGTGCATACAGTGACATCATATATGCGACATAATGGTGCTCGTTGGATAAAAGATAAATAATGTTACCTGCCGCTGAACGCAGGGCTAACCTAGCTAGAATGGCTGCAAGAAACCCAGCCCTGGGCACCGAGTAAAGGTTACAAGGCAGGACACAATGGGGAAGGTCCTCCGATTCAAGGGCTACACAGATACATACTCATTGGGCAATTGGCGTATGCTGATAAGGGCCCCCTACCATGGCAATTGTCATTATTTGAAATCTGAGGGCTGTCAAGGCTTCTCTAAGTTTATGGAAAGTGATGCTGGACAAATAAGAACATAAGAAAGGCCCTGCTGGATCAGACCAAGGCCCATCAAGGCCAGCAGTCTGTTCACACAGTGGCCAACCAGGTGCCTCTAGGAAGCCCACAAACAAGATGACTGCAGCAGCATTATCCTGCCTGCGTTCCAAAGCACCTAATGTAAAAGGCATGCTCTTCTGATCCTGGAGACAATAGGTATGCATCATGACTAGTATCCATTTGGACTAGTAGCCATGGACAGCCCTATGATCCATAAGAACATAAGAACAGCCATTCTGGATCAGACAAAGGCCCACCAAGTCCAGCAGTCTGTTCACGCAGTGGTCAACCAGGTGCCTCTAGGAAGCCCCCAAACAAGACGACTGCAGCATCATTGTCCTGCCTGTGTTCCAATGCGCCCAATATAATAGGCATGCTTCTCTGATCCTGGAGAAGCTGTGATGTGAAAGGCGTGGAGAGAACATGGGTACAATGCCTCTTTGCATGCTCACTGAGTGGAGCACTGGGACAGTGAGTCTCAGTTGTAGAGAGGATTCCTCATTTGTTTGACCCTTGACTTGTTCTTTACTATGACATACCCCCTGCTGCTCAGGATGCATTTCCAACTCCTCTGTTGCAGTGTTCACCAATTTAAATGATCCTGCAAGGTTTGTACTAGGATGCTACAAAATTTAGCATCTAGATATTTTTGTGCTTTTAAAAAATGTGAGTTTGTATTGCAAAAATCATCCTAGCAGCTAGTTGCTTCAACTTATGAATGAATAGGTAATGCTTGTCTGATAGAACAGAAAATCAGAATATCTATGAACCCTGGGATATTTTGCTGTGTGTCATCCATCCAGAAACAAAATTTTGAAGATCCTGACAATGTCAACATTTGTTTAGCAGAAATAATAGGCTCTTTCACACATGCTGAATAATGTACTTTCAATCCACTTTCAGTGCACTTTGCAGCTGGATTTTACTTGGTGAAACGGCAAAATCCAGCTGCAAACAATCGTTAAAATGCACCAAAAGTGGATTGAAAGTGCATTATTCAGTATGCGTAAAAGTGATTTTCTAGTGTTGATGAAAAGTGGGAGTGCAAAGTGCAAAACATATAATCATTTGGATATCCAGAAACTTGTTTTCCTCAAAAAGAAAGCTCAGACTTTTGACGCTTTGAGGATAAGTATTTCTGAGTTGTAGCGTTGGAAGGGAACCAGTAGGACATTTAGTGCGACCCCTTCCTTTGCCATAGAAACATCATCAAATAAATTACTCATGTCATGAACATTTATTATAATATGTGCTGTGTTTATGAAAATGATCAGCTGGGTAAAGTCGTACTAAGTGCTACAGTTCTAGCAATGAAGTAGGCCTCCATATTTGTGAATGTGTAGACAGAAAAGAGAAAATGGAGTTTTCCAGAATCCCCTGTGAGAAAATTTCTTTGGGATAACCATAATGAATAATATTTCGTTCCTACTAGAACAGAACAGGTGAAGGTTCACTGATTTTGTGACCAAAGTCACAGTTTTTGAAGGTAGTTGTGCCAGTCTGCCGTAGAACAGCTAGATTCATGCATTGTCTTTTGTACATGCAGAAAGATAACAGATAGATTGGAAAGATAACTGATAGATTGGAAGCCAGATCTTTTCTGCCATTTTTCTTTAATTCATAGAGGGAGAAAGAATGTTGTTCTTCTGTATTCATATAAAGGTGTATACTGGTCTCTTGCTTTTGTATCTGTATATTAGCTATCAAATAGGAATGGCATTTTCTAAAGCAACACCTTATTGTGTGAGGCTTCATTCAAACTGAGTGGCTATTTTTGTGTGGCATGAGGAAAGCTTTGTTGCATGCTTAGGAGAGCAACCTAAGCAAGTTGCCTAACATATTACGTTGCAGCTTTTTGGAAGGGAGGGCAAACCGTGAAGACTTTTTTTCTTTTGGCTGTCCAAAATTTTACCCCTATTTTTAAGGAAAGGAATCTAATAGTGTGTGAGCGCAGGGTTCCAGAATGTGAGCCTCTGCTTCTTCCCTCATTAATAAACATATTATTTTCAGTACAAAAAAGGAAGAGTCCAATAGTACCTTAAAGACTAATAAAATTTCTGGCACGATATGAGCTTTTGTGAGCCACAGTTCGCTTCTTCAGTTATTATTTTTCATGGGCATCAGTGTACTGCAAGAATTTTAGGCATAAAGTTGTATAAAGAGGTATAAATAACTGTCCCTTCTTTTCTGATGTTCTTCAAAGAGGCCTATCATGGTTTATCTTCGTAAATACGTTGCAAGTGGCTTATTTCTCTGTCTTCATAATTCCTCACAGATCTGTCAGCAATGCATTGTCCTTCCTAACAAGAGACACTGTAATAGACTTTATTAAGCTAATGTGATAACACCATTTTCTTTGAGGAGCAAAACATTTCATTTTTAATAATAAAAATTGAATTCCCATCATTGCACACGGTATACGTTTTATTCAAATCAGACTGAGTGCTGCTATTCCAAGGCTAAGCAGACATCTCCTGAGATATATATACGTTAAGCATTAGTTTAATGAGTTTTAAGATTCAGGCTCATACCAATATGAGGTAATGAATTAAAGTTTAAAGCGAAATCAGTATTGAAATTCAGGACGTGCCATAGTGGCCTAACTGCAGCATATCCAGAGTACCCCCCTAATGGTTGCAGAATTACCTTTTGATTTATATAAGATTGGAGACTATCCCAGGCGTTCTTAAAATACCAGTCACTCTTAAAACGACAATGCCCATCAAAATGAAGTGAAGAAACCAGTTAGCAAGGCCAGACTGGGTATCTAAGGGCAGACCACTACAGGGCAAGCCTAAGAGAAAAAGAAATAGATCACCACTAGTTGTCTCCTGAGTAAACTGAGGCTATCGTACTGTGGTCACATTATGAGAAGACGAGAGTCACTGGAAAAGACAATCATGCTAGGAAAAGTTGAAGGCAACAGGAAAAGATGAAGACCCAACAAGAGATGGATTGACTTTCTAAAGGAAGCCATGGCCCTCAGTTTGCAAGGCTGTTAAAGATAGGACGTTTTGGAGGATATTGATTCATAGGGTCACCCTCGCTAGGTGCCAGGTCTTACCATCAGCGGTATTGGAGGGAAGATATAAAAAGGTCCCTATAGCAGAAAGGTTTTGCCCTTGTGGGTCATGGGATATAGAAACTTCAGAACATGTCTTGATCCGCTGTTCATTCTACGAAGAAGTCCGCACAAGGGTTTGTTCCCCTTTGCTTAACACTTTCCCTGACCAACAAGAGGAGTTTCTGGCTAAGAAGCTCCTAACTGATGAAAAATCACAGATTACACTCTTGACTGCTAAATTCTGCGCTGCAGGTATTAAAATACCTCATACCCTGACAGGATAAGAGTAACAGAAATACTTTATTATTCAAAATATTAAGAGGCTCACACCAAGTTATACGATGTTTATATAAATTTTATTCATACATGTAATATTTAATTGTAGGCTTAGATTATTTGTAGTAGCAGTAGTAGCTTATTATCTGTTTGTGGCTGTTGTTTTTAGGGCTGTTGAAAAACAAATTTGGGAAAATTTGGGTACAGGTTTAAATGGCCTTTTTTATTCAAGAAAACCCGAATGCCGAATTCCCCTATACTGGTATAGGTGGGAATTCAGCTTTAAATTTGAGATTCCCAAAAAAAGTAGGCCATTTAAACTTATTATACCCATTTTGCGGCTTTCCGCAGCTCCTGCGGGGGCATTTTTTCAGGTAGAGGTCCCAAATGTTCAGGGTAGCTAGAAGGGACTCTCCTTGTAAGAACCTCCAAGTCCGAAGTTATGGAGTCTGGAAGGGGTCACCCCCCTTTCTCTATAAGAATGCATTCAAAACCATTTGTATTGGTTTTAATGAGGAGGATGGGGCGACCACTTCCAGACCCCATAACTTCGACCCCCTGACCCAATCTTCACCAAATATGGGGGTTCTTGCAAGGAGAGTCCCTTCTAGCTACCCTGAAAATGTGGGACCTCTACCTGCAAAAATGCCCCTGTGCCATACTGGTCCCACACACTTAGAGCCAACAGGTGTAGTGGTTAAGAGTGGTGGACTCTAATCTGGAGGGCCGGGTTTGCTTCCCCACTCCTCCACATGAGCTGCAGACTCTAATCTGGTGAACCGGGTTTGTTTCCCAACCAACCGAATTGGTTTCCCAACAAATGAAGCCAGCTGGGTGACCTTGGGCTAGTCATAGCTCTCTTAGAGCTCTCTCAGCCTCACCTACCTCACAGGGTGTCTGTTGTGGGGAGGGGAAGGTGATTGTAAACCGGTTTAATTCTGCCTTAAGTGGTAGAGAAAGTCAGCATATAAAAACCAACTCTTCCTCTTCTTCTCCTCCTCTTCCAGTGAACTGGGTTTGATTTCCCCATTCCTCTGCATGAGCAGCTGACTCTAATCTGGTGAACTAGGTTGGTTTCCCCACTCCTGCACATGAAGCCAGCAGGGTGACTCTTCTTCTTCTTAGTGACTATTATTTAAAACAATAACATTGCAATCCTTAGGGGGGGGGGGGAGTAAGGTGCCTCCTGAGTGCCTTGCTGGCCTGCTACAGCAAGCCGAAAACGGAATTTCCCCCAAACCCCTTGAAACTGCTCCATGCAGTTTTACAAGGCTACACCACCGTTTTTGCAGGCACAAGTTCATGCTGGCAAAAGGGGGCATTTCTGGGGCTAAAGGGCTCAACAGCCCTTCTAGATCCCAATATTTAACATGCCTAACTGATCCTAATCAAAGATGAGCCTATATACTGGCTAGACTAAATGTTCTCCCTTCTGCCGTGCTGCAAGGGAGATATAATAAAGTCCCTTTTGCAGAAAGGGTATATCCTTGTGGGGAGGGTAAAATTGAAACAGTCTCCCACATTTTAATCAACTGTCCTCTGTATGCTAGAGGTTGTTTTCAATTAATAAACCCAATCTTTGTGGACAAAGAATGGCTACCTGTAAGCACTAAGGCCTTTATCCTTATGAACGCGCAGGATCCACTTATAATTGATGTGGTGGCAAGATTTTTACTGAGGGCAATTAAAGTGTGTGAAAGCTTGTGCAACTCGTGAGGTAATTTTAGGGCTGTGAAGTGAGTGACTTCTAATGTATTTAAACCTGTTTTAGTGTCAATTTTATGGAGATGATTTTAAATGGTTTTTATCATGTTTATATAGATGTTGTATAACTAATGCCAATAAAGGCTTCGTATTCGTATTAAAGATCTTGATTAAAGATCTTGGGGTACGGGTGGACCGTAAGTAAAATATGAGAAGTCAGTGTGACACAGCAACAACAACAAAAGCTAATGCGATCTTGGGGTGCATCAACAGAGGCATATCATCCAAATCACAAGATGTCATCATTCCTCTGTACACAGCATTGGTCAGGCCACACCTGGAGTATTGTGTGCAGTTCTGGAGGCCTCACTTCAAAAATGATGTGGACTGAACTGAGCGGTGCAGAGGAGAGCGACCAAAATGATCAGGGGCCTGGAGACCAAGCCCTATGAGGAAAGGCTGAGGGAGTTGGGAATGTTTTGTCTGGAGAAGAGAAGGTTGAGGGGGGACATGATTGCACTCTTTAAGTATTGGAAGGGCTGTTACTTAGAGGAGGGCAGGGAGCTGTTCCTGTTGGCAGCGGAGCATAGAACTCTCAATAATGGGTTTAAATTGCAAGCAGAGAGGTACCGTCTGGATATTTTTACAGTAAGCATTGTTCGACAGTGGTATCAGCTACCTAGGGTGAGCTCCCCCTCCCTGGCAGTCTTTAATAAGAGGCTGGACAATCACTTCTCAGGGATGCTCTAGGCCCGTGTTGGCGAACCTATGGCACGCGTGCCCGACCTGGCACGCGTAGCCCTCTCTGCCGGCACGCGGGTAAGTGGCTCGGGACGGGACCGAAAGTCCAGGCGGGCGAGGCAGCGACGGATGGAAGCGGTGGAGAGAGAGCCAGCCCGCTTCCCGAGGGACGGGGCGAGGAACCGGCAAGCCAGCAGCCAGGAAAAGACGGAGCGCAGAGACGCGGCGGCGCGCTGCCGCACCCCAGCTGTAGCCCCGCCGCCCGGTCGCGCCTGCGCCAGTCAGAGGACTTGGCTGGGGGCGTGGGGAGGAGGGCAGGATGTCCCGCCCCCAAGACCTTATTAGGGCTGAAACATCCTGCCCTCCTCCCCACGCCCCCAGCCAAGTCCTCTGACTGGCGCAGGCGCGACCGGGCGGCGGGGCTACAGCTGGGGTGCGGCAGCGCGCCGCCGCGTCTCTGCGCTCCGTCTTTTCCTGGCTGCTGGCTTGCCGGTTCCTCGCCCCGTCCCTCGGGAAGCGGGCTGGCTCTCTCTCCACCGCTTCCATCCGTCGCTGCCTCGCCCGCCTGGACTTTCGGTCCCGTCCCGAGCCACTTACCCGCGTGCCGGCAGAGGAGGCTCCACCCCCACCAAAGGTCGACCACGAAGCCTCTCCTCACCGCCCCATTTCTGGTTTATTCCCCCCACACACACACACACACAAGAGAGGTGGTGTGTGAGGTAAAGCGCCACCCTCCCCCTCCCCTCACAGCGCGGCCGGGTTTTGAATGCGCGCTCGAGGGCCGGCAGCGCCAAGGCGGGCGGCGAGGAGGAGGTCGGGGCTCGGGGTGGGGGGTGGGGGGTGGGGAAAGCAATGTTTGATTCAAAACTCTACATGGGGGGTTATTGGCCATTTATGAATGGGAGGTTTTGCATTGGATTTGCCATTCAGATGCACATTTTCCCCATCCAGATCCTCAGAACTCAACAATAAGCCCCCTTGCAGAGTTTTTTTTCAGACGGAACCCTCTGAATATAGAGCAGGTTTTGCTTCATATATTTGCCTTAGGGTTGCCAGGTGTCTCTCCCCCAATCATTTACCTCTTTCCCTGATGGTTCAGTTACAAATATCAAGTTTCACTTTGAAGAAGAGTTGGTTTTTATATGCCGACTTTCTCTACCACTTAAGGAAGAATCAAACCGGCTTTCAATCACCTTCCCCTCCCCACAACAGATACCCTGGCCATTTATGCATGGTCAGTTTTGATGTTCACTAAAAGCTCTTTTTTAAAATGCGAATTTAAAACTGCCTATTCACGGTCTCGAAGCAAAAGGAGAAATTCCACCCCTCCCACTCGCCTGCTCCTTTGTTCCTGTTTGCATAACCATTAGCATGTGCATAGCTAACCCGCCACTGTTATTTTGCATGGTTCCTTCAGGGGGATTCTTCAGGTTAAATTGCCGTGTTGGCACTTTGCGATATATAAGAGGGTTTGGGGTTGCAGTTTGGGCACTCAGTCTCTAAAAGGTTCGCCATCACTGCTCTAGGCTGATCCTGCATTGAGCAGGGGGTTGGACTAGATGGCCTGTATGGCCCCTTCCAACTCTTATGATTCTATTCTATGATTCATTGCATTTCCATCCCCCCCCCCCCCACATTACAATTTGAAATAGTTCCTTGTCTTGGGCTGAAGTTTTCAATGAAGCAGCATTGTATTTCCTATTCAAAAGGATGGGAGCTTTGTTTTTTTAAATAACAACTTACCTAAGTTCTTATTTCTGTTTTGACATTAGCCACAGATTAATGATGGAGGATTCTTTGCACTTTATAACAGCATTATGAGAGGCTTTTCTTCCCACCGATTTAAACTACGATGTTGCTGAATTGCTAACCAGATGAGCAAGGCTAGTTATTTGGGTCCTTAGCAAGGTACCATCAAGGTGGTGATAGTGATATGGCAGTTGGTGCTTTCCACCTAGTTGAAGGCCTCTTAACATGTTACAACAGCAGTGTGATCACCATGATGCTCCTCTAATGTGGAAGGGGTTGTGGCTCAATTTGTAGAGTATCTGCTTGGCATGCAGAAGGTCCCAGGTTCAATCTCCACCAGGTTCAATCTCCACATCTCCACTAAAGGGACTAGGCAAATAGGTGATGTGAAAGACCTCTGCCTGAGACCCTGGAGAGCCACTGCCAGTTTGAGTAGACAATACTGACTTTGATGGACCAAAGGTCTGATTCAGTAGAAGGCAGCTTCATGTGTTCACGTATGTAAAGGGAGCCTAAATTTCGCTCATTGTATATATATGTCTGCTTTTTCGTCTTGTGTTGAATGTTCATACTTTGAGCTGTCAGTGATTTGTTGAGGTTCTGTAAGTGCAAGTAATTAAACACCTTCTTGTAATCCATATCCAGAAGCAGTTTTATAATGTGTAAATCTAAGAGATTAAGTCCAGCCCTTTGAAGACTCTTCTTTGAGCTCATACTTCCTTTTACTTCAAAAACACATGTACATATTCCAGATTAGGATTCTTTTCCTCCCTAAAAGTTTTTATTTGAGTTACAGCTGTCTTTTGCTCCCTTTGTGTTCAAAAATAAAGATCTTTACTGATTCCATTTATAATTTTAAAAGAAAGTGCAGCAATTGATAGAAGTTTCGAATGGAAATGGAGCTGTGGAAGTGTGATAACTCATCTTGACTGTACACAGATTTGTTTACAATCAGATCCTATAAGTATCACATTTTCTGTTTTTTTCCTCCATTTGTTACAAGTCTATTTAAAGACACTATTGTTGAAGTTAGAAGACCATTCCTTTAAAAAATTCCAGTTTAAGACACTTATATTAATGAGCCGTCTTAATGAGTATAGGCGAGTTTGATTGCAGGCTTGGGTCTTTATTGCAGCTTTCATCGTGTGCCTGGTTTGTGTCCTAAACCACCTTGTTTTCCAAACTTCACAACTTCACGTAGGATTGGCGTTCTGGAGTTGCGTGACTAGTTGCTTCGTAATTTGCCCAGTTTAAAGAAAGCGGGAGGGGGGGTGTCTGTATGTGGAATGAACTAATTTAACCGATGGAATTTTGTAGAAATGTTGTGGGTTCCCTCCTCTGGCTCGCACCCTGCAGCAGAAACATACTTTGCAGAAACGAAAACAGTCTCCGGCTCACTTTAGGCATTTCTCAAAAAGAGCAGCGCTTCAGTTTGTTTGGCTGGGCCAGATCCCATACCACACACCTGGTGCGTATCACTTTAAAAATAAATTGTGCCTCATTAAATTACAATTAAATGAAATCATGATCATTTGTTTTTTTTTCTTGAAGGGAGACGCTTTGCATATTGAATGCCTAATTTGTTGCAGGTGAGAAAAGGCTGAACGGATTATTTGGTATCACTTTATTTATTTATTTTTTTGAAATGCTGATTGTTGGTTAGTTTTTATATAGACTAGTAGCTCGGAATTATTTGAAGGTAAATGATAGGTGCTCTCACGGTATTTTGCTTTATTGACTTTTTCTTTCACTCTGTCATCTCCTCACCACTGATTATCAACACAGGCTGTTAGAGTAATCTATTCAAACTTGCAAGAAAATAGATTTTTTTGAGACTTCAGTTTCTCCTGAATAGACTATTCATATATAGGCTATTTCCCCATTTGCTTCATTTTAGGGTTCTTTAGGGCCCTTTCAGAAGTGAAAAGACAACATGGGAAAGGACTAAAAATACATGCATAGAGAGCCTAGGTTAGAGATACAGTCACATTAACACATGAAGCTGCCTTATACTAAATCAGACCCTTCGTCCATCGAAGTAAGTATTTTCTACTCAGACCGGCAGCGGCTCTCCAGGGTTTCAGGCTGAGGTCTTTCACATCACCTACTTGCTTAGTCCCTTTAACTGGAGATGCCGGGGAGTAAACCTGGGACCTTCTGCATGCCAAGCCTATGCTTTATAACTGAGCCACAGCCCCTCCCCAAGCCAAGGTTAGAGAAATAGTCTGGTATCCCTGGATTCCTTCCACAGGAATAACATCTCCGATTGAGTTGCTGTCATCCTTTATTCGGTTGGTATCTGGTCTTCCTGTCCAATTGGGTCCTTGAGGGAAGTATGACCCATCTGGGACTCACACATCCTCCCCGATGAGATACACTCAACCACTAATATTTCTGCCTTTTCTGAATTCAACTTCAGCTTAATCTTTATCCAGACTGTAGCAACTTCCAGGCACCCATTCTAGGATGTGACTACTGTTCCTGAATCTGAAGAGAATGGAGAGTTGGGGGGGGGTATCATTACCACATGGGCCTCTAGCCTGTTGGTCTTAGCAGTTTCATTCAGTTGTTAAACAGCATAGGGGTGCGATAAGTCCTGTGGCTCAGTGGTAGAGCATCTGCTTTGTATGCAGAAGGTCCCAGGTTCAATCCCCAGCATCTCCAGTTAAAGGGACTAGGCAAGTAGGTGTTGTGAAAGACCTCAGCCTGAGCCCCTGGAGAGCTGCTGCTGGTCTGAGTAGACAATACTGAATATTGTCGAAGGCTTTCACTGTCAGAGTTCATTGGTTCTTGTACGTTGTCCGGGCTGTGTAACCGTGGTCTTCGTATTTTCTTTCCTGATGTTTTGCCTGCAGCTGTGGCAGGCATCTTCAGAGGAGTAACACTGAAGAGACACTGTCCTTCAGTGTTACTCCTCTGAATATGCCTGCCACAGCTGCGGGCAAAACATCAGGAAAGAAAATACCAAGACCACGGTTACACAGCCCAGACAACCTACAAGAACCAGACAATACTGACTTTGATGGACCAAGGGTCTGATTCAGTATAAGGCAGCTTCATGTGTTCATGTGTTGACCTCTTCCTGAGACCCTGGAGAGCTGTGCAGAGGGGCTCAGTGGTAGCATCTGCTTGGCATGCAGAAGGTCCCAGGTTCAATCCCCAGCATTTCCAGTTAAAGGGACTAGGCAAGTAGGTGTTGTGAAAGATCTCTGCCTGAGACCCTGGAGACAATACTGACTTTTGATGGACCGAGGGTCTGATTCAGTGGAAGGCAGCTTCATGTGTTCTCATTCTAGGATGTGACTACTATTCCTGAATCTGAAGAGAATGGACAATTGAGGGCGGGGTGTATCATTACCACATGGGCCTCTAGCCTATTTGTCTTAGCGGTTTCATACAGTTGTTCAACAGCATAGGGGTACCCTCAGGATAAGTGTGTGGAACAGCAACCACCCAACGCCACCTTCTGTCGTGGCCCTAACATATTAGAGTCTAATCAATAAAATTGAAAGCATAGTTGAGCTGGGCTAAGAAAACTAGTTTTCCTCCAAGAATGCTTGGTGTTGAATCATCACCACCTGCTCAGCCCCTTTGTCCAGGCTGGAGAAGTAGGGAAGGCTTTTTAAAACAATGGCTGAACAGTTGTCTCTTTTAACAAAGTTGGAACTGCACCATCCTGGTGTAGTGGTTAAGAGCAGTGGTTTGGAGCAGTGGACTCTGATCTGGAGAACCAGGTTCGATTCCCCACTCCTCCACATGAGTTGCGGACTCTAGACTGGTGAACTAGGTTGGTTTCCCCACTCCTACACATGAAGCTGGGTGAACTTGTGCTAGTCACAACTCTCTTAGAGGTCTCTCAGCCCCACCTACCTCACTGGGTGTCTTGTGGGGAGGGGAAGGGAAGGTGATTGTAAGCTGGTTTGGTTATTCCTTAAATAGTAGAGAAAGTCGGCATATAAAAACCAACTCCTTCCTCTTCTTCTTCTTCTTCTTCTTCCTCCTCCTCCTCCTGATATAGTGACCAGTGCCTTGATTGCTCAGGTGTTAGAATTGAAAAATTGTTTTTGATAAGCTGTTGGTGTAGTGGTTAGGAGCGGCGGACTCTAATCTGATGAACCTGGTTCGATTCCCCACTCCTCCACATGAAGCCTGCTAGGTGACCTTGAGTTACTCACAGTTCTCTCTGAACTCTCTCTGCCCCACCTAACTCACAAGGTATCTGTTGTGAGGAGAGGAAGAGAAGGCAATTGTATGCCAGTTTGAGTCTCCTTACAAAGGTAGAGAAAATCGGGGAATAAAACTCAACTCTTCTTCTTCTTTCTTCTTCTTCTAAATATTTAAGTGACCGCTCATGGAGATACAGTAGCTTTTCTTGACAATAGTTGCACATATTGCATGCAGACTCTTGTTAATAGCGTGAATTAAAACCACAATAGGCTAACAATAAGCAATATAATCCCAAGCATTCAAACACATAGTGATTTCATTGTGAATGTATGATTGAAGGCATATCAACATGAATGGGGAGGGGCTGTGGGTCAGTGGTAGAGCATCTGCTTGACATGCAGAAGGTCCCAGGTTCAATCCCCGGCATCTCCAGTTAAAGGGACTAGGCAAGTAGGTGATGTGAAAGACCTCTGCCTGAGACCCTGGAGAGCCGCTGCCAGTCGGAGTAGACAATACTGACTTTGATGGACCGAGGGTCTGATTTAGTATAAGGAAGCTTCATGTGTTCATGAACTAACATCCATGAGCTAGTACTGAAAAATACAAAGTGAGATCAAATGGTTCAAATTCTGCTTGGAGCAGATAAATGGGTATATTACAGTCCCAACACAACAATAATATAATGACTAAACAGTAATGTTGATAGAAGAGACGGAGAACCGGATGTCTGCCGTTTCGACGAATGACTTCATCAGTCTACATATCATGCAATAAAGAGGAGATGTATGCTTAAACAACCTTCCTGGATTACAAGAAGGGGTTTAATTCCTTATACTTACAGAACCTCTACGAATCACTGACCGCTCAAAATTTGAACATTCGACACAAGACGAAAAAGCAGACATATATATATATATATATATATATATATATATATATATATATATATATATATATATATACACATACATACACTGAACGAAATTTAGGCTCCCTTTACACGCACGAACACATGAAGCTGCCTTCTACTGAATCAGACCCTCAGTCCATCAAAGTCAGTATTGTCTACTCAGACCGGCAGCGGCTCTCCAGAGACTTAGGCAGGAGTCTTTCACATCACCTACTTGCCTAGTCCCTTTAACTGGAGATGCCAGGGATTGAACCTGGGACCTTCTGCATGCCAAGCAGATGCTCCACCACTGACCCACAGCCCTTCCCCATTCATGTTGATATACCTTCTATCATACATTCACAATGAAATCATTATGTGTTTGAATGTTTGGGATTATATTGCTTATTGCTAGCCTATTGTGCCGTTGTTTGGTTTTACGTTCAGTATTTCAGCACTGGTTGGTCATTTGTATTTGCTTAATAGCGTGAATTAGGCAGGCAGTACCCTCAGCACAGAATGCTCCTCTAAGGTACCCTACAGCTACACTGAATGTTTGTTCCCTGCATAGGAAAAAAAAACCCACCCTGGCTGGGGGTGGAACTGAGTTTTGGGTAAGTCGCAGAGCGCTAAACCTCTTCCCACTTATTGCAGCCCGGCCCTCCTTCCAGCAGCTTTTACAATTTAAAAACAAGAAAACACCATGGTTGACTTGGGATCTCTCCCAACATTGTGTCTTCCTGGACCGTGCCTGGTTGAATAATCCTCTTGCAAATACAAGGTGTTGCAGCAGCCTGTTCCGTTGGTTGCCAACCATTTTGAATAGTTAGAGTCCATCTGGAACAGGCAGAACTGCTGCGTTTGCAGCCTCGCCGTTGGCTCACTTGACCCTAGTCATGCTGTTTTATTACTTGTTGATGCCATGAATATGTTGTAAGCATTGGTCTGATCGTGAAGGAAGTCATCAGCGTATCTCTGTAGCCTTGTAATTCATATGAGCAAATTACACCTAGCCTGGAAAGCTGACCTGGGTCAATCTGCACCCAACCTCCCTCCCATCCACTGGTTTGTACGCCCTACCTGCTCACTTACAGTATATATCAAGTTTTTGTTTCCTTCTTTGGTCAGATTCGGCAGCCGAGATGGGTCTCTAGCGCCAGGGTGTAGGATCCAATATCTGTCTTCTGACTGTAGAGCCAGGATTGGCGGAGGGGGTTGGTATGTATGTTCTGTTGAGGAAATGTGAAGGGAGTTAGGAATGTTTAGTCTGGAGAAGAGAAGGTTGAGGGGGGACATGATCGCTCTCTTTAAGTATTTGAAGGGCTGTCACTTAGAGGAGGGCAGGGAGCTGTTCCTGTTGGCAGCAGAGGAGAGGACTCGCAATAATGAGTTTAAATTGTGGGCGGAAAGGTACCGGCTGGACATTAGGAAAAGTTTTTTTTTACAGTAAGAATTGTTCGACAGTGGATTCCGCTACCTAGGGAGGCGGGGAGCTCCCCCTCACTGGCAGACTTTAAGCAGAGGCTGGACAAGCACTTGTCAGGGGTGCTCTAGGCTGATCCTGCATTGAGCAGGGGGTTGGACTAGATGACTTGTTTGGACCCTTTCCACTGCATGATTCTATGTAGCTCTCTGTTGTATGTTCTTGGTTGAGAAGCCCAGCACAGTTTTATATGTGGATTTCGTCTTCTCTTTCTCTGCTGGCATGAAACAGTAAATGGGCAAGAGAAAGAGGGATGTCCATATGTCCTTGTGTGCCAACCACAGTCTTTGGGTATCTGACCACTTAGGGTGGCCTGTCTGGCTTCGACCAGAGCCTGGGCCTTTTCCATTGTGGCTCTGGCTCTGTGGAAGGAGCTTCCTGAAGAGGTGAGCCCCCCCCCCCCCAGTTCTTAGAGATCTTCAGGAGGTGCTGCAAGGCTTGACTGTTTGTCAGGGATTTTTTTTGGGGGGGGGGCTCGAACGCCAGGCATCATTTAAAGAGGGGATGGAGAGATTGGAGGTTTGTTATTTTGTTATGGTTTTAAGTGGAATCTTTAAAAACTATTATTGTAAGCCACCTTGAACCATGAGGAAAGTGGGGTATATATGTTCTAGTAGATAAATAAATAGGGAATAGATTTTAGGCAGCTGGGAGAGGGAGGAGGAGGGGTATAAGCAACAGAGGGAGGGGCTGTGGCTCAGTGGTAGAACATCTGCTTGGCATGCAGAAGGTCCCAGGTTCAATCCCCGTCATCTCCAGTTAAAGGGACTAGGCAAGTAGGTGATGTGAAAGACCCCTGCCTGAGAGCCTGGAGAGCTGCTGCCGGTCTGAGTAGACAATACTGACTTTGATGGACCAAGGGTCTGATTCAGTATAAGGCAGCTTCATATATGTTCATATATGATTTTGGTGCTTCACTTGGCAGATATTGTTACTTGACATGTTCACTGCCAACACAGTACATTGTGGTTTCTTCAGCGGAACTGTGGGACTTCTGTGATCAGATGAGTGTCTCTGACACAGGAAACAGCTGAATTCAGTTGTGCATGGAATACTTTTGGGGAGGGGCCATGGCTCAGTGGCAGATCACCTGCTTGGCATGCAGAAGGTCCCAGGTTCAATCCCCGGCATCTCCAGTTGAAGGGACTAGGCAGGTAGGTGATGTGAAACACCTCTGCCTGAGACCCTGGAGAGCCGCTGCCAGTCTGAGTAGACAATACTGACTTTGATGGACCGAGGGTCTGATTCAGTATAAGGCAGCTTCATGTGTTCATGTGTTCAACAGAACAGCTGGGTGACTTCTGCCTGACCAGTTATCTGTAGGCATGCCCTATATATGATGTGTGACCATCGGGCAGTAGCGTTACCTGTAATTGAGTAGGATTGAGAGCATATGTGAGGCTAGTGGGTAATTAGCATTTCTCCTAGGAAAGAGGCAAGACGTATGCACGGCAGTAGCATCTTACAACGAAACATACAGTTATTTCGTAATCTGTAACATTTATGTGCCATGTCAGGACCTTGGCTAGCATTCTACAAGCCCAAGTATATGTTACATTCAAACCTACATAACCCAATCCCTGATTTCTTTCATGTAAAAAAAGCTAGAGGTATGTGATAAATTGGTCAGTGTCACCTCCTGGCTTTCTATGTGAGGCAGCAAGAAAATTTCAAATTATTAATTTCTAAGATGAAGTATCTGGAGAATTCCTCATATTTGCAGCATTTCCTCCCATTAGTGCAGATTGACAAGTTTGCAGTGAACGAACTGTAACGTCCAAGCTCCTGCCAAACATTTTTCTTCATAAGTCTCCTGTGCTGTTTAAATGTCTGAACTAAATTTACCAAACTTGGCAGATTCCTGAAGAGGAACAGGGCTGCCAAGTGTTTCCAGCCTCAATCAGGGGAGGGAAGGGAAGAAGAGAGCGTGTGTGTGTGAGAGAGAGAGCACACATGCTAATAGTTCTTAAAATATTTGCAGGAGGCACCTGGCTATCATTGTCATTTTAGAACAATGTCCTACTGCCCACCTGCCTCTCTGGCACCTCTGCATTCAGATTGCTCTTAAATGGATGACTGAATCTGAACGGAGTTGCTCCGTAATAAGCCAGCGTTCTCAGAAAAATTAAGCTTGCTCCTACAAAACGTTCCCTGTGCTTCAACAACTCACGAAGGGTCTCAGCTTTGCAACCCGACTAGTTACAAACAACAACAACAACAATTTTTTTAAAAGACTTGGCCTTTTTTTTTTAATTTTTTGAACCAGGGATTGCTATCAGAGATCCTGCGTAAAGAAGAAGACCCTAGAACAGCCTCCCAGTCCCTCCTGGTAAACCTGAGGGCAATGCAGAATTTCCTCAACCTTCCTGAGGCAGAACGAGATCGTATATATCAGGATGAGAGAGAGAGGAGTATGAACTCCGGTGTGAGCATGGTGTCTTCAGCTGCCAGCAGTCCAAGTTCCTCCAGAACCCCCCAGGTAAGGTTCCGACCATCTTATGATTGCTTTCGGAATGGCCCCTTGGTTTAGACAACCGTACAGCCAGGTGTCATAGAAGATGCCTTGTTGGGGTTTTCTCAGGTGGGGGGCACCCAAGTGCAACCTGGAAGTCTCATCTTTTGAGGATCTGGAGCTGCTGCTTAGAATCATAGAGTTGGAAGGGGCTATACAGGCCATCTAGTCCAACCCCCTGCTCAGTGCAGGAACAGTCTAGAGCATCTCTGACAAGTGCTTGCCCAGCCTCTGCTTAAAGACTGCCAGTGAGGGGGAGCTCACCACTTCCCTAGGTAGCTGGTTCCACAGTTGAACAACTCTTATTGTAAAAACTTTCCCCCCTAATATCCAGCCGGTACCTTTCCGCCAGCAATTTAAACCCATTATTGCTAGTCCTCTCCTCTGCTGTCAATAGGAACTGCTCCCTGCCCTCCTCTAAGTGACAGCCCTTCCAATAATTAAAGAGAGCATTCATGTCCCCCCTCAACCTTCTCTTCTCTAGGCTGAACGTTCTCATCTCCCTCAGCCTTTCGTCATAGGGCTTGGTCTCCAGGCCCCTGATCATCCTCGTTGCTCTCCTCTGCACCCGCTCGATTCTGTCTGCGTCCTAAGAGGGACCTGTTGTCTTCTAGCAACCCTTGCTGGGTAAACCCCATAAGTTACTTATGAATGCTGCAAATATAAAGAATGTCCTGCAAGCGATTACATGAAAGAATTCAAGTGCAGAGCATGCTCCTCCATCCCAACCCCAGGAGGCTCTGATGAATACACCCAGTGCCACGTGGACAGTGCTGAGAAATAACGCTTCACGTGGATCTCCCCTGAATGCCTCAGAGAACATTTATTGACCATGAAAAGAATGGGATAGCCACTTGTTCCGATCCTTTCAATCCCTGCGTATATCAGAGCATTTTTCTCAATGATGACCCTTGGTTGCTATGCGAACAAGGAATTACTGCAGTCACCTCTAGCCGATGGCAAGCCAAACTCTTAGCAGCAACTATGTGGTGTAAGCAAGGATCTGTCTTGGTGACTGCAGTCTACCTGTAGCAGAAATGTGTTCAAAAGTTCCAGCTGGTTCAGAACAGGGCGTCCGCATTGGGACTTGGTGCCTGGAGCACATAACACCTGCATTTAAGGGATTTAACTGGCTTCTGGTTTGTTCCTGAGAGTAATTCAAAGCGCTAGTGTTAACCCATAAAGCCGAAACATCTGGGACTGAATCCCCTAAAGGCCTGCCTGCTCCTGTGTACACTTGCCCATGTGTCGAGATCATGAGCAGGTGCTCTGTTTGGGGCCTCGGAAGTGATAGTAGCAAGCTCTCTCCTTTCTGCAACGCAAGATGAAGGGCGAAAGCAAATACTGCAAGGGGTCGTCACCTGGTTCCTGCCAGGACTTGTAGAGAGGGGCTTGATGACATATTTTCCCTTGACTGAGACCCTCAAATCAGACTTCAGAACTGTTGTTATTTTGGGGTGGGGGAGACGGCAGGCTGTACTGCTCTAGTGCCCATGAGTAAGTACAGCGTGGTGTAGTGGTTAAGAGCGGTGGTTTGGAGCGGTGGACTCTGATCTGGAAAACTGGGTTTGATTCCCCACTCCACATGAGCGGCGGAGGCTAATCTGGTGGACCGGATTGGTTTCCCCACTCCTACACATGAAGCCAGCTGGGTGACCTTGGGCTAGTCACAGCTCTCTTCGAACTCTCTCAGCCACACCTACTTCACAGGGTGTCTGTTGTGGGAGGGGAAGGGAAGGTGATTGTGAGCCAGTTTGATTCTGCCTTAAGTGGTAGAGAAAGTCGGCTTATAAAAATCAACTCTTCTTCTTCTTCTTCTACTTCTTCTTCTTCTTCTGGGTTTTGTTAAAAAGGATAAATTCAACTGAGAATTATTATCTAGTTGGTTTGATTTCAGATAATATAACAATCAATTTGTAATTACCTGGCGGGGGGGGGGGGAGGACAGTACCAGCATGATGTTTCTTTTTTTTTTAAAGAAAAAAATTATTTGGGAAACAACATTTCCTCAATCAGATAACAACATTTCCTTAATCCACGCTGGGCCGTGGGAAAACAACACAGGGCGGATGTGGAGGGCCTTTTGAGCCATGGCCCCGTGCCCCCAATGCGAGCACAGATCTCCTGCCTCCAAACCCCGCCCCTTTTGCCAACCTCGTGGTGGGATGGAGCAGCGTTATAGCTGAACTGTGTTTCTAATCCTCCAATTACCCTTTTTTTCCATAAAGTTGACCGCAGTTGAAAATTGCATTTTAACATACTCATAACTTCTCCTGGTATGTAAGTGTCTCTTTGGTCACCGTTAACTGGCAAGAGTAGAAAAGGATGGGTGCCTGATTTCGAAAGTTCTTTTCCGGGTTAGGCAAGAGCAACAGGGACAGGAAAAAGCAGCTCAAATCCTGCAAAGGGAACAAGCAGAGCAGCAGAAGCGGCCATACTTCTATGACGCCGGCTTTGCCTTCTTGTTAGGGTTGCCAGGTCCCTCTTCACCACTGGTGGGAGGTTTTTGGGGTGGAGCCTGAGGAGGGCGGGGTTTGGGGGGGAGGTACTTCAATGCCATAGAGTCCATTTGCCAGAGTGGCCATTTTCTCCAGCTGAACTGACCTCTATCGGCTGGAGATTGGTTGTAACAGCAGGAGATCTCCAGCTAGTACCTGGAGGTTGGTAACCCTACTTCTTGTGGATATTCACCCACAAACAAATGGTTCTCTCCCACCCATGAGCCACTGATAGGCGATTGAGGGAGATGGGCATCTTGACTGTACAGGTGAAATCCAGCTTATTAGCTGATAATATAGCATCATTCTCTTTGATCAAATACAAGGAAAAATGTATTTTTTTTAAAAAAGAAAGACAAATTTGTTTTCTGGTGCCAAAGTTAATTCTATACCATACAAAATGTTGTTTCCATAGATACCAGTCTGTGATATGATTTGCAGTGGGGTGGGCCATATGAGAGAGTATTGAGAAATAGAGTATTACCACTTGCCTATTGTGTACCTTTCTTGTCCTTTCAGTTGTTACCCTCAGCTCGCAACTGTAAGGTGAAGAGTTGCTGTTCTGAGATGTGTCCTTGATAATAGTTAAGCAGGGCCAAATGGGTGTAGTAAAAGTGAGTCCAAACACATTGAAGGTGAACTTGGAAAGTTTAAATTGCTGATTCCTACGTTTCCCCCCCTTTCTTTTTTGTTGTTGTTCTTTGATGAGAATTGGGGGGAATTAGGAAAAGGCAATTACCGCAAGGTTGATGTTAGCCAACAGAAGGAAATGTTAAGTCATTTGTATCGCAGAAGCCCAGAGAGATCACATCTGTGTTTCTAACAGTGCTCTTCTATGCAGAGTTACTCTAGTCTAAGTGCATTGATGCTGATGGGCTTAGACTGGAGTAACTCTCAATAGGATTGCATGGTAAATAAAATCCCGCTTTAGAGGTAGTTTACTGAAAGGTGGTGTTTTGGGGTTGTTGTTTTTTGCAAACAGTGAACCCACACGACTGTGCTAGATCCTACAAAGACTGTAAATATTCAGCGCCACCTCTAAATCAGGTGGTTTTGTGGTACCAGCATAGCGAAAATGGCATTACTTTCTTTTCTGAATATCTTTTTTTTGGCCTTTGCGCATTGATTGACTTCCCTAAAAAGCTTTGTAGATTTCCTTGGTTGCTACTGTGTGTGAAGAACTGGTGTCAGATATAGCAATAAAATGATAGTTAGGTATACCAATTATTTGGTGGTTTCAGTAACATACTTCTGACCTTAGTTTCTGAGGATAGCCCTGTTGATATGCAGTGCAAAGGTTAGATTTGAGTCCAGCAGCACCTTAGAGATCCACAAGATTTTCAAAGTATAAGTTCTCAAGTGTCAAAGCTCCCTTCATTTGTTATCTGATAAGGAAGCTTTGTCTTGCAAAAGCTTATACCAAAAAAAATCTTGGCCTCTAAGATGCTACTGGACTCGAACCTAAATACTACCTGTACTGTTGAAACCGAGCAGCCTGGCGAAACACACCTCAAGAATCACGATGGTTAGCCATGTTAGTCTGTCGATAGCAGCAGAAAAGAGCAAAAGTCCAGTAGCACCTTAAAGACTAACCCTGCCAGAAATGTTGTTAGTCTTTAAGGTGCTGCTGGACTCTTGCTCTTTTCTACATCGCAAGGATGTTTCTAGTATCATTTGCTTTCCCTCTCCGTCCTGGACTTCCCCTAAATCTCGCTTTGTTGGCTCAGTATCAGGAAGTACCAGCATCCCTCTGTTTATTGTCCTTCATTTGTCACAGAAGTTGATTGGAAATCACTCAATTAAAAGGAGTGCAGTGGAAATACACAGGACTGCAATATGAACGCAGGAGACCAAGGGCTGCTCATTAGACACACTGACAAGTCTGGCATTATCACTTTCTTTTCATTTCCACTGATTTCCTAGGTGAAATTAGGTGACTGCCTGGCCAGCATAGTGATGGGAAACCATACGTACGTATAGCTTTAATAAAGGATGAGACAGTCGTGAGGGAGTGCATTAAATTGAGTAATAATTTATTATTTAGAGACCTCTATGCATTTACTCATTTTTTCTGGGAGAATAGGCTCTTCCTCCAAGGTATACTGGTGTTTTTTTTTTTTCCCGGGGGGGGGGGAGGAGAGAGAGAGAGAAGCAACCATTCAAACACTCCTGTATGTATTGTATTTGTGGTAGCCAGCTGAATCAGGTAACTGGAATCATAGCATCTCTGTTTGGGTAGCAGTTTAGCTTTTCGGCATTTGTGTTTCTGTACAGTGTTAGAGAAAGAGGGAGAGAGAGGGGTGCTCGTGAGACCGGGGGAGGGGTGGGGAGCCGCTTGTGTCCTATAGGAATGCATTGCAATTATTTCCAATCACAATTAACCCGATTAGAATAATGGACAGGAAGTGTCCCTCTGTAGCTAATGCAGTTTGGCATCAGCTGACTGAAATCCTCTGATAATTTCTGCACAGATGGCTGGGCTGAATAGCAGCACTTTTTAAAATTATTATTTTCATGGTCTCTCGGCAGGCCAAAACCTCGACACCGACAACAGACCTCCCCATTAAGGTGGAAGGGGCCAGCGTCAACATCACAGCTGCCATTTATGACGAGATCCAGCAGGAGATGAAAAGGGCCAAGGTGTCCCAGGCTCTGTTTGCCAAAGTGGCGGCCAACAAAAGTCAGGTGAGTCGAGGGCCCTCTCTCTCTCTCTCTCTCTCTCTCTCTCTCTCTCTCTCTCTCTCTCTCTCAGCAAAAGAGAAAGTGTTTGAGGTTGAAATTGGACCCGTCCCTTCCCCCACTAATAAAAGTACAGCTGTTTCTACAGTTATAATAAGGACAATAATAATCATCTCTGGAGAATCCATCATGTCTTTGTAGCCCCTGATGATTTCTTTTCTCCTTTTTTAAATGAAATGGCCAGCAAAGGCATAATCTGATCATTATACTCTAAAAGAAAGTGAAAAAGAAACAAGACGGTGTAACGTATCTGAATCCCTCCCCCCCATACACACCTTGCTCAATAAAGTGAGAGCCTTCCAAAATAGTCATACTTAACAGTCAGAGCGATTTGGTTCTTCTGTAGCCCTGCAAAAAACTATGGGAGACCTCAGAAGGAGGATCAGTCACTGATACGGTTCTTAACTTTTGAATGTATGTTCCTTTTGAGTAAACAAATGAAATGAGAGCATTCAAAAATGCTAAAAATGTAAAGGAGTTAAAAGAGAGCTTCTACAAGCTTTTGCAGAAACACGGACAGTCTTACCACTATGCTACTGTGGATTTGTACAACAATACATGAAGAGGGACTTGACTCTTTCTCCTCGTTCTCTTTCCGTCTTCTAATTCACTGTATCTTTAGGTGCACCCCTTGTTTTCGGTGGAGCCTCTGGGTTAATGTTTACAAAAAAGGGGCAAAAACCCAGGCACAATATAAAATGCATAAAAGGAAAATGCCACGAAGCCCTTCTTACACTGTTAAAGGAATAAAAATCTCATGTACCACATGGCAAAATATAATGAGAGCTGGAGCTGTTAAATGAATAAAGCTGTTAAAAGCATAATGCCACTTGGCACAACTACTGTGCATTTAACGGTTTTCCACTGTGTAATAAATGACATATGTGGTAAAAGTGCAGTAAATATAAAAAGTGCACAATTGATTTTGCAAACGTGCCCTTCGTCCTTTCCGTCGTACAAATATCAAAGATGTGTGTGCAGCCAAGAGTGGATAGCTCTTAATCAGGATCCTTTTAGTGCAAACTGAATTACCAGGCTCTTTCTGAGGTTTGGCACTAAAATGCCTGTAAGCTTCCTGTTGTTTTATGCAGAAGTGTCTTGAAATAGAAATTCTCTGAGCCACCCAAAATAAAATAATTTGGGTGGCTCACCAGCTTCAATCTATGCCAGTTTGTATGTTAAAAATTCCAAGGGCGCTGGTCACCACCCACTCTCCTGAGTTAGAATCCATTAATTGTTGTTGACTTAAATAAAAATGTTGCAGTATGTGGTGCAAGCTGGGTATCCAAGGTTGGGTGGAGAAGGTAAAATTATATAAAGCGCTTATATCAGATTAAAAGCATTAAAAATGATAAAAACCAGGCACACTGGCAACTCATAAGGTTGATAGACTTAAACCAAGCTGACCATATGCGTTTCGGCCTACAGGCCTTCATCAGTGGTCAAAAATCAACACATATAATGCACACACAAGTAATATATGTATGACCATATATACATAGATAACTTTATACAAGCCCAGGCATGTGGGAGCCAGCGTGGTGTAGTGGTTAAGAGCGGTGGTTTGGAGCAGTGGACTCTGATCTGGAGGACCGGGTTTGATTCCCCACTCCTACACATGAGCAGCGGACGCTAATCTGGTGAAGCGGTTTGGTTTCCCCACTCCTCCATACAAAGCCAGCTGGGTGACCTTGGGCAAGTCACACTTTCTCAGCCCCACCTACCTCACAGGGTGTCTGTTGTGGGGAAGGGAAGGTGACTGCAAGCCGGATTGATTCTTCCTTAAGTGGCCGAGAAAGTCGGCATATAAAAACCAACTCTTCTTCTTCTTCTTCTATAAACATTTTCAAATTAGAATTCCCTCTAGGTAGAGTACCTGTAAGTTGTATTACACTGGGCTGTATTGGTCTCTCGTACAAAGTGCGCGTGCAAGTATCAACCTGGTAAAGCAGTGTGTAGCCAGAACGTGGGGTAGTTAAGAGTGACCGTACAGGATGTGGAAGAACCGAGTTTGAATTCCCCCTCTGCCGTGGAAGCTTGCTGGGTGACTTTGGGCCAGTCACATGCTCTCAGCCTAACCTACCTCACAGTGATGTGGCAAGGATAAAGCAGAGGAGGCGAGAACGATATTATCAGCTACTTCAGGTCCCCTTTGAAAAGAAAAGCAGGGCATAAATTTATAAGCGAATAAATGCAGTCAGTAGGTAATGCAAAAGGATTAAAAAAAAAACAATTGAGCAGCAAGGGCTTAGAAAGTGTGAAGACATAATTTGTTGTCACTTTGCCCAACATTGCATCATGAGCAAGTCTTCTTTCGTTTCACAGTTCTAGCAGGTAGTGTTGATTTTCGTACGACACTTCAGCATGGCTTTTGGTAGCCTGAAGATAGCTGGGGGCTTTCTGTTTGGAATACAGAAATTCTGTGAGCGCAGACAGCCACATCAAAACTGTACTGTGAGCTCATAGGTGCTGTTTACTGTAGCTGGCCTATCAGGGTCAGTTTCCCGAATGCTGGCAGACTGTTCTTGATGAGCAAGGTACCGTTTTTCCTGCAGCGTGAGCTTTTTATATTCTCGCCTAGCTTGGCTGGATGTGACTAGTGGAGCTTCCACTTTTTTTTTTAACTTGAGGAATTACCCTCAAGTATCCATCTGCTCATCTAAAATTTAAAGCCTAGGAAAGAATTCAAATCCAGAAAACACATAAACATCACCTTAACGTATAAGTATTATAAACACCATCTACCCAGGCTCTTAAGTTCCTATGGAGAGCCAGTAGAAAATCATGAGCAATGGGGAGGGGCCGTGGCTCAGTGGTAGAGCATCTGCTTGGCATGCAGAAGGTCCCAGGTTCAATCCGTGGTATCTCCAGTTAAAGGGACTAGGCAAGTAGGTGATGTGAAAGACCTCTGCCTGAGACCCTGGAGAGCCTTGGAGAGAAGCTGTGGCTCAGTGGTAGAGCATCTGCTTGGCATGCAGAAGGTCCCAGGTTCAATATCCAGCATCTCCAGTTAAAGGAACCCGGCATGTAGGTGATATGAAAGACCTCTGCCTGAGACTCTGGAGAGCCGCTGCCTGTCTGAGTAGACAGTACTGACTTTGATGGACCAAGGGTCTGATTCCGTATAAGGCAGCTTCATGTGTTCATATGCTAAACCAGTGCAGCATCTTAGTCCTGTATCATGTTCAGTGTTCTCTGAAGAGGGCATGAAGGCTTCACTTTAAACACTTTCACGGCTTTTAGCAATTAACCATACTTGGTATTATGTAATTCCTCCTGTCTCCCCCCGCTCCAGTCAGTTCTTGGACAAATCAGTCTCAGAATAGCAATTCCATGCAGACCTACAGGTACCATGACAGGGCTAGAAGATGCTGTGATTCCGACATGGTACATGGTCACACTGTTCGCTTGCACTGTATCTGGTTCGCTGCTAAAGAGCTAAAAGCATGATGGGAGAAAATGTCAGTTCTGGTTCCGCTCCTTAGCCAAAGCTGATAACATTGAAGGAAAAGGATCACATAGTATTTGGGGCACGTGGATGTTGAAATCTAGAGGAAAGCTGAAAGCTAGTAAATTAAAAATAAAGGGGGAAGCTTGTTCATTGTCAATGGCTTTAGTGTCGGGAAAAAAATCTATAATTCTGGGTAGCTCTTGCATGGATGATGAAAGCTATGCAATGGGATCACCTGCAGGCATGGGAAAGATTTTTCCATGTAGAAAAACAAGACTTTGTAAATTGACTACAAAGAAAAAAAGTGGTGGTGGTACATGTGTTTGGCCAGCGTGGTATAGTGGTTAAGAGCAGTGGACTCTAATCTGGACAACCAGGTTTGATTCTCCATTCCTCCATATGAGCAGTGAACTCTAACCTGGAGAACCAGGTTCGATTCCCCACTCCTCCACATAAAGCCTGCTGGGTGACCTTGGGCCAGTCACAGTTCTCTCCGAACTCTCTCAGTCCCACCTACCCACAAGGTGCCTGTTGTGTGTGTGTGTTTGGGGGGGGGGGGCAATTGTAAGCCGCTTTGAGACTCCTTACCGTAGAGAAAAGCAGGGTACAAAAACTAACTCTTCTTCTTTGATTAAGGGCCAGTTAAGTAATCAGGCTGTTCTTATATTTTTGTATGTGTTTTATTCTAAGGTGGGGGGAGTTGAAGCCCCTGTCAGCTGGGGTGGTGGTGATTTATTCTCCCCCCACCCCAAATTCCCTAGACTATCACTGGTATCTAATAGGAAGTAACAAAACTGGGCCACACAAAGAAGGGATTTGGGAAACTTCACCAAAGGAACCCCCTCCCCCAGTAAGCAGCCTAGGGGAGGTCAGAACGTGCTCTTGGACCACAGAATGGGGAGTACAGTTGAATGTCAGTTAAAAGAAAAAAGGGACTTTCTTAAGTGAATGTTAGTTAAAATTAATAAGGGAGGGAAAGGAAAATTAGCCTGTTTGGGATGTTGAGAACTCATAGAATGCTGGAGGAGTGATTTGGAGGGTGGGATTTCCTTGAGGACCCCTGCTTCTAGAATCCTGTTTATTTGTTGAGTGTGGAGACTCAGCGTGTTGGATAAGGCTGGAGAAACCAAGGTTCAAATCCTCTCTTTGGTTCAGTCATTCTCCCTCCAATCCAGCCTGCCTAGGGTTGCCAGCTCCGGAGTGGGAAATACCTGGAGATGTTGTGGGTGGAGCCTGAAGAGGGCGGGGTTTGGGGAGGGGAGGGACTTCAATGCTATAGAGTCCAATTGACAAAGCGGCTATTTTCTCTGTCGGCTGGAGATCAGTTGTGATAGCAGGAGATTAGCAACCTGGAGGTTAGCAACCCTAAACCTGCCCCATAAGTGTGTTGGCGAGGGTAAAATGGAGGAAGCAAATTAAGAATGTCACCTTGAGCTCCTTGGAAGATCAACAGTATAAAAATGGAATGCAGTCCAGTGGAGACAGGAGGGAGTTCCCTGGCAGCTGCCGTAATCTTGTTAAGGGAGATACTCTGCATGCTGGGGAAAGTAACCTAGAATATTCTGGAAGTGTAGCCCTCAATTGTTGGAAAATTTGTAGTTGACTCTTAAAAATGGCAACAGACTGATGTAAAAATTACATATTTAATTACGTAATAAAGGTATGTTCTTTTTGGTTGCCTTATTGATTTTGATGTTTTGTTTTCACCATTGTATTTTCAGCCTTCTTTCTGCATCCATGAGGGCTTAGAAACACAAGAGTTCTTGGGATTTTAATAAGAAATCCTGGGGCAAAAGAAGTGCCTAAAAAGAGCGCATATTTTATCCTCTGAAGAATTCATTTACTGTGAGGTCTAGGTTGGAAAGTATGCGGCCACCCTTCCTCTTCCCCCATTAACAGACAGTCTCAGGTAACTGAAGCAGGAAGGGAAAGTGTGAGAAACAGGAAGGATCTCCTTCGCACTAAGGGCTAATTGTGGCAGATCATTGTGGCAGATCATTTTTGGTAGGCTGTGCTGAAACATGGGAGTACCTTCAACAATTTTTTACATCTTTCTGGGATCACAGAGGATCATGGGGAAACACCAAAACGGGAGATCGTGCATGCCTTCTGCAACATGGCTAAAATCCTTACAAAATGTATACATATGATAAATATATAAGTTCTTAGATCAACTTTGTTTTGTTGTAGGTAGGAATACTAAATGTTTTCATGGTAATTAAAATGTACAGCTGGTGGTGTTAGTTTAACCAATGTAAAAAATATACATATGACCCACATACAATATCATTATCATATAATAGGTATTACTTAACTATGTACTTGATATAATAGATAATAAATGAGAAAATCAGTATACTAGCTATAGAATTCCGTATTTAAATGCTTGTTCTCTTAATATTAATTAATGGTTTTTCTTTATATTAAGTGTGTACTCTAGATGTATACTAAATTAATGGGCAGATGTTGAAATACCGGGGCGCCAAGGTATAGGGAAATTTAAGCACAGTTGCTTGGGCACAAACATGTTGTTACTTATGGTTTTCTCCCAAATTTCTTTTTCCCATTTTCTTTTTTCTGTACCCCTGTATATTAAAAATAAATAAATAATTGGGGTTTTTTTTTTTTAAATCTGGAAGTAAATAATCCTCTACTTTACAGAGATCCAACACACGATTGTAATTAATTGACATTTTGAAGCAGGGAAAGTGCAGGACGGATTGGAACAGGGTGAGTTCAGGTGTCCCCTTCACCCTTTCATGTAGTGATAATTCATCAGTGGTGGTCTTTCTTGCACCATTCTTATGAAATAAATAGATCTTTTCAGGGTTAAGTCACAGTGTGATGAAAACAAAGAAACAGCTCATCTGTCATGGCGACTGCTGTCATCACAAAGTTAATGACATCTAAATCCTTTAAATGGAAGCAGGGGAATAAAATAAAGGTAAGGAGTAGTTTTGCAGTTGCTGATTAAACTCCTAGTAGTTAGGGAAGGGCCGTGGCTCAGTGGTAGAGCATCTGCTTGGCATGCAGAAGGTCCCAGGTTCAATCCCCGGCATCTCCAGTTAAAGGGCCTAGGCAAATAGGTGATGTGAAAGACCTCTGCCTGAGACCCTGGAAAGCTGTTGCCAGTCTGAGTAGATAGTACTGACGTTGATGGACCAAGGGTCTGATTCAGTGTAAGGCAGCTTCATGTGTTCAAGTATTATGGTGTAGAGCAGAGTTAGGTCGCTGACTTTCTTGTCAAGATTTCATTAAGGACCGTAATAGAAGAAGAGGAAAAGTTGGTTTTTATATGCCAATTTTCTCCACCACTTAAGGAAGAATCAAACCGGCTTGCAATCACCTTCCCTTCCCCTCCCCACAACAGACACCCTGTGAGGTAGGTGGGACTGAGAGAGCTGTGAATAGCCCAAGGTCACTCACCTGGCTTCGTGTGTAGGAGTGGGGAAACAAATCCAGTTCACCAGATTAGCAACAGCCGCTCAAGTGGAGGAGAGGGGATTCAAACCCAGTTCTCCAAATCAGAGTCCACCACTCCAAGCCACCACTCTTAACCCACTACACCACACTGGTTCACCATCAAAAGTAGCCTTTTATCCATTCCCTTTTCTAGAGTAATCCCTTAGGGCCCTTTTCACAGAGATGTACTGGATTAATAGGAGGAGAGCTGTGCAGCGAAAGAACCATTTTGGAATACTACCTGGTTAATTTTGTGCTGCCGTAGACTCATGTGAAGACAATTACTGCTGAACATTTGTTTTAGGGCCTTTGCATGAGTACCGTTAGAAAGTCATCTGTCTGTCACTGATAGCACAATTTTAATCTCTTTAAAGGCATACATCACACATTGCCTTTTTTGTCACAGATGCTGACATTTTCTGCACTGAAGATGTGGGTGAGGAAATATCCTCTTACCATATATCTTTGAGTCGAGGTTTTTTGAATCACTCCCTAAAATTTTCCTCATTTGCCTACTCATGCATTCGCTGGAACCCTTGCAAAATGTCAGCGCAGAAACATTTATTTATAAACTATACATCTATCTATATATAGAGACGTAGTTTGAGAATATAAAGCTAAACAAGTAGCCGTTTGAGGTCAGCTAATTAAAAGCCTGAGAGACAGTCACTGCAAGGGAAAATGTATTGGTAATGGTGCCTGTCCTATTCCGGTGGTGTTTCAAAAATAAACTGCTTGGGGCAGCGTATTCCTTGCTTCCGTGTGGACATTAGTGCCTCAGCCGAGCGTTGGCAGCTCCCTTAAAGTCTGTCTGCCGCAACTTCCCAACGACTTAAGAGCAGCAAAAATGTCTTGCCCTCCAATTCTAAAAATTCTGGCCTCGGGTGTTTTTCTCACTTCTTTCTCTTGTGCGGTTTACATGTGCCACACACTGTCAGCATGGAGACATTTGTAAGTCATATAAAGCATTCTGACCTTTGTAGCTCTTATACTTGTACAACAAACGCCTCCTTCGCTTTCTGTTCCGCTTGATCAGAAGCCGCTTTAAACTGCAGGAGTGAAAATGATCTCAATCTAGCAGAGGAGTTTAGCGGGGGGGTGGGGGGGCTGGGCCAAGCAGGGTCCCCTACCCCACTCACTTTTGAATCATAACCACTGCCGCCATTTTGTGTTGTATCTTTCCCCCCCCTCCACCCAGTGATCTACACACAAACTCCCAATAGCGTCCAGTGCTCTCTCTCCCTTCCTTTCTTCTGCACATCTCCATCTGGCTCCCAGAACTCAGCAGAGTACAGCGGAGAGACCAGGGCGGGATGGTCTGTGCTGCAGCTGACTTGTGCTCCTTCTTGTCAAGCCCTGGATGTCAGTGGAGGAAGTTGTGACTGGCCTTCATCACCCCAGCGTGGTGTACTGGTTAAGAGCGGTGGTTTGGAGCGGTGGACTCTGGACTGGAGAACTGGGTTTGCTTCCCCACTCCTCCACATGAGCGGCGGAGGCGAATCTGGTGAACTGGATTTGTTTCCCCGCTCCTCTACACGAAGCCAACTGGGTGACCTTGGGCTAGTCACAGTTCTCTTCGAGCTCTCTCAGCCCCACCTACAGGGTTGCCAACCTCCAGGTATTAGCAGGAGATGTCCTGCTATTCCAAGTGCTCTCCAGCCAATAGAGATCTGTTCACCTGGAGAAAATGGCCTCTTTGGCAATTGAACTCTATGGCATTGGAGTCCCTCTCCTCCCCAAGCCCCGCCCTCCTCAGGCTCTGCCCCAAAAGCCTCCTTCCGGTGGTGAAGAGGGACCTGGCAACCCTATCCACCTACCTGACGGGGTGTCTGTTGTGGGGAGGTGAAGGGAAGTTGATTGTAAGCAGGTGATTCTTTCTTAAGTGGTAAATTCAGCATATAAAAACCAACTCTCCTCCTCCTCCTCTACCACCACCACCACCTTCCAGGGCCTCTGCTGTGGCCTAAGAAGTGTGGGGATGCTGCTGGCCTCATCCGCGGGATCGCCCGTGGGCGTGGCTCAGCAGCAGAGCCCCAGCTCCACTCTGCACTGCCTGGAGGGCCTGGCCTGCACAGGGAGCATCCCAACCAAACTTCCCTGTCCTATGGCCTGCCCGGCTCTTCCTTGCCGGCTGTTGGGTAGGACTTTTCATTGGGGGCTCACCAACATTGCTTCAGCCATCAGCGGGGCCTGCATCTCCCGCTTGGGAGCCTCCACTGGCCCAGGTCAGTTCAGGGACGTGACCCTAGACAGACACCATTACTTTGCCTGTCTACCACCTTCCCCCAAACAGGGCTAATAGCCTGGAGGGAAGGGCAGCGACATTCAGGGAAGCAGCAAGGCAGGAAGTGTTATCCCCGCTCTCTTCCTTCCAAGCTGTAGCCCTGATCCAACTGCGACTCCTTGCTTTTTAAAGGTAAATTATCAGTTGATGATCTGATCATAGCTTGTGACAGCGTGTGCAATTTGACTGTCCAGGAAACTAACGAATGAGCCTTACCTTCAGTGCTGTCTACTGTGGGCTACGGCTTAAAACATATGCTTAGTTCTGCTTGCTTTTAAGCGGGGAAACCTAATAATTTGAGGTCCAAATTCTGTTTACATGGGGCATGTTGTGTACGTTGCAGCCCTTTTAGCAGGTGCTTTAAATGATATTTTCTCAGCCGCTGTTTCTGACCTAAATATTACAGAAGTAAAAGGGTTGAGCAGCTAAAAAGGGATCGCTGATCAATTTGGGGAATGAGTCTCCAGTTCTCCGCCTCCTTTTTCCTCTAGGGGCTTTCTGTCTACCATACCCAAATGTATGCATTGATTGAGCAGAAGAATGGGAAAGCGTCCTTCCCCAGCAGATGCTTTCTTTTGCTGTGGGAAAGGCGTGCCATTGGGAAGGAGATCCGGAAGTTAAAAATAGGACATTAATAACGCTGATATTTGTTTTACCAATTTAAAATACTTAAGACACGCTAATGCCATATCAAGATATGACAGGCGAGCTTATCCGTCCAAGTTTTCCAAATGTAAGAAACTGGGTGGGATTCCAGTGGCAAGCAGGCCGGCTGGGGTGCAAAACAAAGCCGCCAACTGAGGCCCTGCAACAATATTGACACCCTCTCTGCAACTGTAGAGGCAAACGGAAATATTAATCGCTGCATTTCCATGTTCAGAAGATTTTGGTGAGCTACTGAAGGCTGGCTTTACAATCCACAATTCGTGTTGTGTTTACATTGGTCAGGCATGGCATTATCACGCAGTGCCACGGTCAGTCATTTAAAACACATAGTAGAAAATAAGAAAAGAAATAAAAACAGATGAAATGGGGCAGATGTGAGAACTCCCATGCCTAGCCATTTATTTTATACATCCCTCTCGTTATTCAGAGAGCTCATGGTGGCTTCCTTGTTTACCATCCAGACATTGATCAGACCTACCTCCTGCTTGGTTTGAATGAGCTAGATCAGCGGTTCCCAAACGTCTTAGAAGAGGTCTTTTTCTTTTTTTGCAGGTGGGATAGAATACCTCTCCGAAGGGGCTTCCTGCTTTTACACCTGTAGGCAGCGCCTGAAAATAACATGCACGTTTTGTTTTTCAGAACTACTGACTTCTACTGAAATGCAAATTTAAGCAGCTTTATTAAAACTGTATGATTCACGGTAGATATTTAAAAATGGGGGTGACAGTCTTATTTTAAAAGTCTTGCAGTGCTCCCAAAAGATGGTGAAGTTTAACTTGGACAGCTGTTCAGAGGACAAGAGTTCCAGCACTGAGGGAAATCTACAGGGTGTCTCTCTCTTTATCTGGCTGTATGTAGCGCATGGACAGCATTGTTAGGACAATGCATTTTTGATGTTGGAGATGAGTGAGACGTAGGGGTAGAGCCTCTCCAATATGCTGTTTATGGCTCAAAGGAGGCAGAAATCCTGTTTCGATATTGGAGTACCTAGGTAAATATGCTCCTGAGGACTCCTCATGAGAAGGTGAACTGGCATTTTGACCAGTTTCCAGCCGATAATTCAGGTTAAAAACATGGTAAGAATAGGAGTGCCCTGACCTAGATGGCCCAGACTAGCCAGATCTCATCAGATCTCGGAAGCTAAGCATGGTCAGCCCTGGTTAGTATTTGGATGGGAGACCACCAAGGAATTCTAGGGTTGCTATGCAGAGGAAGGCAATGGCAAAGCAACTCTTGTTAGGCCCCTTTCAAACTGCCCTGATAATCTGGTTGAGCTGCGGGTTGCTAAAAATGCGGGTTGCATTTTTGTATCAGTTCAGACACAACCAGTTTGGCTTCTGGCTGCTAACATATTTTTTTACCTGTTCAGACAAAGCAGCTTGTGTTCCATCGGCGTTGCAGAGCTCTGCTTTCTCCTGTTTTCAGTTCTTCCTTACTCTTCTGAATTGACGCAGTGTGCTGTTTGAACTGTCTTGGGCACTTCCAAAAGGACTGCTTCCCCCCCCCCCCCCACACACACCTTTTTTGTCTGTGCATTCTTTTTCGGCTTTAAAAAATACCAACGTTCTAAAATGAGTGCTATAGCACCATAGCAACCCAGTGCATCCCAATGCTGGTGATGTAGCAATTTAGTGCTCTATCACCAGCATTGGATTGCTATGGTGCTATTGCGCTCATCTTAGAACATTTTTTCTTAAAGTCGAAAAAGAACATGCCGCCCAAAAACGGGAAAACAATAGTGGCGATGTTTGAACTGGCCAGAGCGCTTTAGAGTCGGCTCATAGACGGATTGAAACTAGCTGTATGAACGCCCATCTCTGTATCGCTTTACTTGGAAACGGGCCAACGACGGATGACACCAGGCTTAGAACAGTAATCTGAAAGGGGCCTTCGTCTCTTGCCTTGAAAACCCTACGGCTGTGACTTGACGGCACTTTACCCACACACAAGAATAGGGGCAGGCTCTTCACAGTGATGTTGAAGTTAGCTACTGGGCATACCTATGCATGAGACTGGTGGACTGAGAGAACTGGGCCACTAAAGGGTCAGCTACGTTGAGGACAGAACATCTCCTGGGAGGTGAATTCGACATACATCCACTTTCACTGAATCTGACCTACTCTGTTCCCCTGTCTTCCCTGGCACCACTAACGTTAACTGAAAGCCTGAAAGCAACCTGAATGCTTCCATCCATGTAAAGTTCTGTATCAGCATTTCTTCTGTGGACATAATTCCCTTGGAATGCTCAGTATAACACACATGGCTCCCTCTGCTACTGCCTTCCTGGGAGAGGGAAAAATACCCACAACTTGCGGGTGTTTTTTTAAAAAAACAGAAAAGGGAGATTTATTTATTAATAATTCATGAGTTCTCATCGAACATGCACGCAGCAACGGTGCTATTCAATAGAGAATACTGTCATCTGTCACTGTTTTATTTGACATTTACACTTTTTTTTTTTGCTTGATACTGCAAAACTTTCTTGGATGGCAAACTAAGATTATTTAAATATGGGAAAAACATTTTACAGAACGCACACACTTTGTCTTTTACCTGGTTAGGAAGGGCTAGTTTGGACCCGTGCGCTGGGGCAGAGTTGTCTTCTGTATGGCACCCAGGACCCATTTTTGTAGACTGTTAGATAGTTCTGAATGGGCTAGGAGAAAAGCCGCTTAAATAAATAGAGGGGGGATTAAGAGGAATAGTGAATGAAAGCAAAGTCTGTTGTAGATGAGTGTACAGATAGACCGTGGAACAAGGAGAAAACAAATAACCGTGGTTAGGAAGGAAGCAGACACAAATGAATTGCCATTGCTGGTGCCGAATAAATATTTATAGATGGGTATCAGAGGGAGGCCCAGTGGTTATAAAATTGCATGCATGAAGAGGGCATTTAGCACAATGACATTAGAGTGGGGAGGGCTGAGCAATTTCTGGCTAATATTAGGCTCATGGAAATCTTTCTGCTCGGTAGGTTAGTTATTATTTATAAAAATTGCAGAACCAGCTGATACATTCATAAGCTAATTATTGTGGCAGCTGGGCATGGATGGTGCAATATGTCTGAGGCTGTGAAGTATCACAGATTTCTTGGGCCCTGCTGTGGTGTGTGTGTGCATGTGCATGCGGGCTCGCTAGAAGGCTAGATCCCTTCATCCGATCAGCCAAGCAAATAGTTCCTGAAGAAAACTGGATTAATATTTCCCTCAATAGCACAAATATTCACTTTCCAAACTGGGCTGCCCTAGACGTGCTGTTAGCCCCTGCCCGCCGAGGAACTGAGATGTTCCCCGATGTCCTCAGGGTGGGACCTGCGCCTGGTAACCCCCCATGCCAGAAATTAATTTGGTTTGCTCACGCAGGCACACATGGTCAGGCTGCAGCGTCCTTCTCTCCGAGCTTCCTTGTCAGGACCTTCCAAGTGGCTTGGCACGTTGAGCCCTGTAATTCCTAAAGACAAATGGCAGCCAGCGCCCAGTCCATAATGAGGCCTGCAGTGTCAGGCTAAGTGGCTGTAATGAGCGCGGATTATAGGTGCACTTATCAATCAAATGCAGCCGAGGCATTCCACGCTCAGAAGGAGAGATGGTCGCCCTCCTCTGTCCCTTGTTTCTGTTTGGACTGAGCCCTCTCATGGGGCCAGCTGCGTCCTCTGGCAGGTCATTGCCTCAAAACCTTGACTTTGAACAGCCGTAGGATTTTTTGCTTTCCCTTAAAAAAAAATATTGCGAAATAACTGGTCTTCGTGCTCTTGTTTCCCTTGGGAGGCTTTTAACCGTACCTGCTTGAAACATTTGAAAGCGTTTAGCTGGATGGAGAAATAGGAGCTTATTTTTCTCCCCCCACAGATGGTTTATTTTACATTTCAAAAATTATTTCCTTTTGTACCAAGGAAACCCCTGAGAAAACACTTTTGGAGCTGAGAGGGGGTTTCTTTTCTCTCTCTCTCCCCTCTCCCCCCTACCCGCATCATTATTAAAGAGATACGGGATTAGGGGTGAGAGATGTCGGTGGATGTCAGCCATCACCTGATTCCGTGGTTAGCCACATACCAACTTAAAACACTCAAGACAGATATTTATTCCGAGCAAATAACTGGATATCTTCTTTTCACCCCCCCAACTCCTAGCTTATTGCAAGGAAAAATCAGGTCTGCACAAATGTGGCCTCTCGCTTGTAAAAACAAGGCAGTGTTGTGTTACAGATTAGTTTATAAATCCCGGGTGGCTTCACAGTTCGGTGCCCACAGCTGCTGCAGATGGGCCTAGGTTTTTGTCTCTTCGCTGCGCTGCAGCCGGCAGTTGAAGGAGAAAATGGAATGATCAGGTTATTAACATGTAGGCCGTGAGGAAGAGGCTTCACAATGAGAACAGCTGGTGTTGCTGTCTTGGCTGATGCAGCGGAGATAATCAAATCTTGCCTTTTTGGGGGGGAGGGAGTAAAGGCAGAAGACGCAGCGGAGAGTCAGACAAACAGCGACATAATATTATCGGGGGCTTTTATAGCACCTTCTATCGGGAGTTATCCTCGGCTTACAAGTTGGTCCGTCGAAAGCTTTCGACCGCGCTTTAGGCTAGTGACGAGTCTTTCTTTTGAGGTACCTTCATTTGTAAGTTTTGTTTTGGGTTTTTTTTTGGGGGGGGGGACTTTAAACCTCCTTTTAAGGTTTAAGAGCCAGCGTGGTGTAGTGGTTATGAGCGGTGGACTCCAATCTGGAGAACCGGGTTCGATTCCCTGCTCCTCCACATGAGCAGCGGACTCTACTCTGGTGAACCGGGTTCGATTCCCCGCTCTTCCACATGAAGCCAACTGGGTGACCTTGGGCTAGTCACAGTTCTCTTAAAGCTCTCTCAGCCTCACCTACCCCACAAGGTGTCTGTTGTGGGAAAAGGGAGGGAGATTGTAAGCCAGTTTGATACTCCTCAAAAAGGTAGAGAAAATAGGCTTATGAAAACCAGCTGTTCTTCATCGTCTTCTTTAAAAAAAAAAAACACCTAAGTGTTGAGGTGCTCCTTAAAAAAAAGAAAGACAAAGTCGCTGACATTTCTTCAGTATCACTACGACAAAAGCCCTCTAATATTGTATGGGTTGGGCACATTGCGTCTAAACGCTAAACCGTAGCTAGAAGACGATGGACTATAAAACTGTCAAAATAATTTACTTAGCAAGAGTTGAAAATGCATGTTTTTACGATACATCAGATTGCCTTGTGTTTCCTCCTTGTAAAAAATGACAACGAAGGGACGATCTAAGCACAGCTGTACAGGAGACATATGTTTGCAGGTACAAGCAAAGTCTCCTCTTTCACCAGGCTTTACAGATGTACATGGTAAAGAAGCCATTAGTTATTAGATTCAACCGATGAGAGCCATGTACCCTTTGTGTATATGTTAGCTGCTGAGGCTAAGAGAGTTCTCCACCCATTAGCAAGCATTGTCCTTCTGCCCTACAGCTTGTATCATTCTATTCCAGGGGTGTCAAACATACGGTTCGCGGGCTGGATCTGGCCCCTTGAGAGCTCTTATGTGGCCTGCAACCCAGCCAAGGCAGCCACTCCCCAGACCCGATCTGGGCTTGCAAGCCTGCTGCATGCTCACCAGCTGAGGCAGCCACACACACACCGCTCCCAGTCTGGACTATCGCGTTATTGCCCATCCCGTCCAAGGGACATTTATGTCATATCTGGCCCTTGTAACAAATGAGTTTGACACCCCTCCTTTATTCTCTTAGGACCATAGGCAAGATAGATTATTAGAAGAAAACCCTGTAAAATTTACTATATGATACTATTCCAAAGATGTACACAGAAAGCTGATAGGAAGAAAGTAGATTACTTTGAAATGCGGCATTGGAGGAGAGTGTTTCGGATACTGTGGACCGCCAAAAAAACAAAAAAAACAAATCAAGTCTGAACTGACCCTAGTAGCTAAAATGACTAAACTGAGGCTATAGTATTTTGGTCACGTTATGAAAAAACAAGAGTCACTGGAAAATACAATCATGCTAGGAAATGTTGAGGGCAGCAGGAAAAGAGGAAGACCCAACAAGAGATGGATTGACTCTATAAAGGAAGCCACAGAGCTCAATTGCAAGACCTGAACAAGGCTGTCAAAGATAGGACGTTTTAGAGGACATGGATTCATAGGGTCGCCATGAGTCAGAAGTGACTTGACTGTACCTAACACACACAATATTCCACAGAATGAATTGAAATCCATCATACGTTTCAGGTGGTGGGTAGGTACATGTTGCTTTCATCAATTGCTGACAAACCAAGCACACATAGCTTTTCTGCATTCTTTCTTTGTGCTTAAAAAATTGTTACAGAGCTGGATGCCAGATAATGGGCAACATGTAATACTTCGTTCCCTGGTTTGTTGTTTAGAGGGCCGCTCCTAAGGATTCCCTCCAGAAATTCTTCTGACTGGGATTTTGTCAGTGTGCCAGCTTTATTTATTAATTGGCTCACAAAATTTATACCCTGCCTTTCTGCGCTCATAAGGGCCATCAAGGCGGCTAACAAATTGAAAACATACATAATAAACCCACATCTTAAAAACCACTAAAACCAACCAAAAACACATCGTTAAAACAATTAAAACCAGAGCTAAAACACATACAGAAAAAAAAAAAACAGTTAAAACATTGGGCAGGAACGAGGGATCTCTGAGGGAACGCCAAACAAAACAAAAACAATTTCACCCGCTGGCAGAAGGTAGCAACAGAAAGGTGCAGATGAGTTTTCCTAAGGAGAGAGTGCCAAAGTTTTGGTGCCATGACAGAGAGGGCCCTGTTCCAGGCTTTAATCTCAGAAGGGGGGAGTTCCCAAAGTAGGACTTCAGAAGATGAGTGAACACATGAACACGTGAAGCTGCCTTATACTGAATGAAACCCTTGCTCCATCAAAGTCAGTATTGTCTACTCAGACCGGCAGCGGGTCTCAGGCAGAGATCTTGCCTAGTCCCTTTAACTGGAGACGCCAGGGATTGAACCTGGGACCTTCTGCATGCCAAGCAGATGCTCTACCACTGAGCCACGGTCCCTCCCCAGTGGACAAGTTCCATCTTCTCTGCACATTTTCTTTCTCATTTGTGATCTCCCAACTATGAGTTGTTATTCAACTCTTCCATCGTGTTGGAGCTCTGGAGTTTTCAGATATGGACGTTCTTTACTTTAATGATACTATACTCACACAGCCGACTCAGCTCTGAACAGTCTAAGACTCAAAGGAAATATATATATATTGCCCAGTAATGTGAGGAATGGATTTTTAAAAATTTCTTTCTTAAAAAAAAAAAAAAAAACCCAAGGGGAAAAAACTCAAAACCCAGTAACTAAATAGAGTTTTTGAAAAGAAAAAAGGTAAAGAAGAAGAAGAAGAGTTGGTTTTTATATGCCGCCTTTCTCTACCACTTAAGGAAGAATCAAACCGGCTTACAATCACCTTCCCTTCCCCTCCTCACAACAGACACCCTGTGAGGTAGGTGGGGCTGAGAGAGCTCTAAGAGAGCTGTGACTGGCACAAAGTCACCCAGCTGGTTTCATGTGGAGGAGTGGGGAAACCAACCCGGTTGACCAGATTAGCCTCCGCCACTCATGTGGAGGAGTGGGGAATCAAACCCAGTTCTCCAGATAAGAGTCCTCCACTTCAAACCACTGCTCTTAACCACTACACCACGCTGGCTCTCAGCTACATAAAGTAGATACAAAAGTATAACAACAGTGGTGGCAGATCTACACATAAGTTTCCATAAAAGGTTTCCAAATATCTAAAAATAAGTCCATACACAATTGTCGTCTATATGCCGTGTGTTCAAATATTGATAGAATTGTAAGATCCTCAGTCTTTTGATTTATCAGAGGTGGGCTTTTAGCTTTCCAATGTTGTAATCCGAGTCTTTTAGCTGCAGTAAGGGCATGGAAGGTCTATTTTCGTTGACCATCAGCCTCCAAGAGATGGGTGGTTAATTTAAAAGTAAATAAGCATCCTCAAAAATCAATAAACATTCTAATACAAAATGGATATCAGTAATAACTTCTTCCGGAAAAAACGAATGACAGGACATGACCATAGAGTATGTTTAAGGGATGCAACCTGTGAGTTACGATGCCAGCAGTTAAACATTTTACTCAGTCTTTTGCTAAAGAGTCGCTGTGGTGTACAATATATCCTAAACATAATTTTTGCTGAATGAGTTTCAACTTAAGATCCATGGAGAGAGCAGGTCTAAATGTTAAGGCCACATCCCATTGCTTTAGCAAAACAGGACGATCTAGATCCTTATTCTGTTCATTCCTGAATGAACTGAAAATGCTGCTTTCTGTAGTTAGATGACTCACACATGAACACACATGAAGCTGCCTTATACTATATCAGACCCTTGGTCCATCAAAGTCAGGGTTGTCTACTCAGACCGGCAGCGGCTCTCCAGGATCTCAGGCAGAGGTCTTTCACATCACCTACTTGCCTAGTCCCTTTAACTGGAGATGTCGGGGATTGAACCTGGGACCTTCTGCATGCCAAGCAGATGCTCTACCACTGAGCCACGGCCCCTCCCCTGAGCCACGGCCCCTCCCCAGTTTGCCCCTGTGCACTCATATGTGTGCTTTGGGGCAACTTGGAGGACGTCGTCTGAGTTTTAGCAAAATTATAACGTGCGCGATATCTTCAGGTCGCCGCAGCTCTCAATGCTGTAAAATAAGCTGCTAACAGATAGGTAGCGGGAATGGAAAGAACCATCTGTAATAAATAACATTAGAACAACAGAAGCAAGAGGTCTTTTAGCAGTAAACAAGTTCCCATAAGCTCAGCGCTCCCAATGTTCTGACTTCCCACTGCAGGGTTGGCTATGTGAACTGCTCCGCTGGAAAGAAAACCCGAGTCCGGAAAATCGCACCCTTTGGGAAAATCTCTGCACCATCCGGCGCTTCCTGAACCTCCCCCAGCACGAGCGGGACGTGATCTATGAAGAGGAGTCCAGGCATCACCACAACGAGCGAATGCAGCACGTTGTCCAGCTCACCCCTGAGCCTGTGCAGGTCTGTCTGTTTTCGGTGATTCTTTTGTCCTGCGCGGGCTGTTAACAGGAAGAAAATGTGCCCGGGTTGTGCATCTCCCAGACTTTAAACGCGCACACCTTTTGGTGTCTTCTCTTGGATTCCTGGCTTCCCTTAGGAATCACAGAGTTGGAAGGGAACATCAGGGTCATCTAATCTAACCCCCTGCACAATGCAAGAAATTCACAACTACCTCCCCACACACACACACACACACCGAGTGACCCCCCATGCCCAGAAGATGGCCAAAATACCCTCCCTCTCATCATCTGCTTAAGGTCATAGAATCAGCATTGCTGACAAATGGCCATCTAGCCTCTGCTTCAAAACCTCCAGGGAAGGAGAGCTTACCACCTCTTGAGGAAGCCTATTCCACCAAGGAACTGCTCTGTTAGAAAATCCTTCCTAATGAGAATCAGAACTGTGTTGCATAAATTGTGTTTGTGTGAGTATGCATGTTTCCTTACAAAGAGAGCTGCATAGAATAGCTAGATTTCAGACCAGTAGCACCTTAGAGACCAGCAGGATTTTCAAGGTACAGGTTGAGGATCCCTTATCCTGACTGCTTGGGACCAGAAGTGGTCTGTATTTCAAATCTTTCTGTATATTGGAATAATTTGGATTTTTTTGCATATGCATAATGAGATATCTTGGGGATGGGACCCATATTCATTTATGTTTTATATACACTTTATACCCATAGCCTGAATGTAATTTTAAACAATATTTTAAATAGTTTTGTGTACATTGAACCATTAGAAAGCAAAAGTGTTAACTATCTCACCAGGATACCTGTATCCGCTGTTAAACAAGAGCAGCAACAAACAAACATACTGCCCTTGTACAAATCTGTGGTGAGACCACACTTGGAATACTGTGTACAGGTCTAGTCACCACACCTAAAAAAGGATATTGCACAGCTTGAGAAGGTGCAGAAAAGAGCAACCAAAATGGCTAGGGGACTAGAGCCAGAGGACTAGAGCCAGCTAAGAGAGCCAGTGTGGTGTAGTAGCAGTGGTTTGGAGTGGTGGACCAACACGGCTGCCCTCCGAAACTATCTTCACGGAAGGCAGGATGGCGTTGCTTTCTAGTGTCTTTTCTTATCCATGCTTCAAGAATTGGCTATCAATGTTTAGCTATAGTTCTCCATTTTACATTTTTTAATACAATTTCCAGGGTTTGTAATCATCGTGTTATTAGAACAGGGAGATGGTGCTGGGAGACAAAGCACCCCCAAGGAGACGGTTCTTTATGAAAATGTCTGAGGAAAAAAATTGGAAAATAAAATGTTCAATAAAACAAGATATTTCTAAAAGTCAACAGGGCGACTGTTTAAGTCTGTATTTAACTTTCGATTTTCTTGCATGTCACCCTTATCTTCGATGTTAAACTTTTCATATGTTAAAGTTGCATGTGAATGTCTGCCATGAGATGGCTGGAAAAAAGGAACTTCAGTGGAATATGTGGTTGTGTGAATTACTCCTCCTCCTGCCCCTCATTGTCTGGTTTTTTTTGACAAAGAATTGTCAAATGCAGCTCCCTTATGATTTTTTGCTCCCTATGCTTGCACAGGGGACCTTTACCTTTATCATGACTCTTATCTTATATTCATAATAATTTTCTATTACTATCTTCACCCTTCCCCTGTGCATTTTCTGTTCTGTTTTTGGAATGAAATCACCATTCCCTAGCCTGCATGCTTATTCTCTCAGGACTGTGGACTTTTGAAGAACCTTCTGGGATTGCCCACAATATCTTCTTACACCGTCACCTATTTTCTTAGACATCTCTCTTAATTAAATAAGACGCGAGTAGAAAAAGGCTAACAACATTTATTGTAGCATAAAGTTCCGCGAGTCAGTTTATGCTAGATTTAGTCCAGTAGCGCCTTAGAGACCAAGAAAATATTTGGGTTATAAGCTCTCAAGAGTCAAAAGCTCCTTTTGTCACATACCAGCGTTTATGCTCTGAACTTTTTAAAGATCAAATACTTTCATTGCATTGACTCAAAGTCATAGCAAACAACAAACTCAGAATCATAAAATCACAGCACAAGCAGAAACAAATAGTGACCGTGCATTCCTGAGCCTCTGGTGGCCGGGGTTGGCGTGGAGGAGGCACCGCCACGCCGCCTCCAAACCATTTTCCTGTTCGCCGAAAACCTTAAAAAAACCTTTTGTAGGCTTTTAAAAGTTTAAATGGGGCTTTTCACCCCATAGAGAACAGCGAGACTGCACCTGCTAAAAAGCAGGCGCACCAACGCTGTTTTCGGCCCTGGTGTTACGGGGCAAAAGGGGACAGGAGGCTGCCTACAGGCAGCCCCATCCCCCGAAACACCCTGGGGATGCCCCAGGGGACGCTGGAACGCCATCAAGAACACCGCTGCAGGCCTTTATGCCATGGCAGCGCCCAGAGACTGGCATCCAGCCCTCCCCATCCACGTTGGGGCCACTTACGGTGGCGTGAGTAGGCCAGATGCTGACATAGAGGGCCCCAACACTAGTGCAGGAATGCACTGGTACAGTGCCAACTATAATATAAAATTCACAACTATAATATCAGATTAATTTCATAATATCTTCCCTAATAATGAACTACACCATAAAAAGCAGTGCCACCGGACTCCTGTTTCATTTTGCAGCAACAGACTAACACACTTAACTCTCTGGATTTCTCTTTCCTAACAGTGGGGTTTGCTTATTTGTAAAAAATAAAAATCAGCTGAAGCCGAATCTGTCAAAGAAAGCCCCGTGTGGCAGAATATTTGTGATTTTTAAATTTGTTCTCAACAAAACTTCAGTTGAGAGTTTCCAATCTTGACAGTAGCTTCAAGTCATTGAGGGTTGGTGAACTTTTCAGAGTTTGAGTGCGTCTAACGGTTGACCTTCATAATTTAGCCTACTTTGGGAACGCATCACTTTTCTACATAGTGTATGTAGTTTCTTAGCAACACCTTACCCAGCATTGCGACGTGGTGCATTTGTATCTGGTCAGCAAGTTACAAAGCCTTGGATTAATTATTTATTACATTCAAAATATGAAAAATGAAGAAAAATAAATGGAACCAGCTGGCAGCTACACATAGCAAAACTCTGGAGACTTTCCAACACAGTTGATACACTAGACGTGTGTGCTGGGGGATGCGGCATTTAAGGTATTGTTCTGCCCATCTAGTATGTGCTCTGTTAACCTGATGCTAAATCCAGTGACCATCTATTAAGTAATTCAGCCAGGAAGTAATCATGGTAGTTAGGTTCTGGTGCATGGTGTAGTGATTAACAGCGATGGACTTTACATTTATTCAAGTTTAGTCTGTTAACATTCTTGTTGCAGTTGATAAAAGATAGAAAGCCTCATCTAAAGAATACATTTCCCTATACAAGTGGCTAGCTAATCCAGCATCATGTGAGTGCAAGTATGATTGTATTGGTTTTTACAGGAGAGATCTGTAGAAACCGTCTGCCTCCATGCAGACCATGTGGAAAAGAGAAAGACAAAATGGCTACTGAGAGAGGAGGAGGAAGGGTTTTAGGGTAGTCCCCAGGTTCAGACAAAGAGGAACATCCCATTCAAGAGACCCTGGAGAGCCGCTGCTGGTCTGAGTAGATAATACTGACTTTGATGGACCAAGGGTCTGATTCAGTAGAAGGCAGCTTCATGTGTTCACGTGCTAGTCCTCATCCTGCGAAGATTACCCGCTCTGTGCCTCCAGCCAGCGCCGGTAGGCCTCAAGCCAAGCACTGTGCCTTTCTCTGTCGCTGCCTCCTTCTGTCAGCCCTTGACAAAGCCTCTGGTGAGTCAGCAGTTTGAGGGCTAGCAGCTGGGCTACTGGATGCAGGCTCCATACAGGATGGGAGTGGTCCTGACCAGACTTCAGGCTGCGAGTCCCGCGGAGGCTCTGGGAGGTCAGCAACCTGAGAGCTGACAGCGGCGCTACTACACTTCTCCTGAGGCTGGGACGGATCTGATACCCCTTCAGGCTGCAAACCCTGATGCAGGCCCAGCGGGGCTGGATCCGCCTGGTAGAACTCTTCCTCTGAAGGTGTCTCATTTCCCGGAGACTGACCCATGGCATAATCTCTCCATAAGGAAAAAAAGTTTCCAACTGGATGTGTAAATGCTTGTGCAAATTGGGCAGATAAGGGGGGAATACATGGATTGCACATCAAAATGTACATGTTGTATGTCAGTTTTTTTTTTAAAAAATCAGAGTTTCAGTATTACAGTTTCAAGCCACATAGACCTGCTGATTTCAGCCTGGACATCTAAAAGAATGATTTCAGCGAATCCTCATTTGTGCTAAAATTTATAAAATACTTCAGATGCACAATGCAGGAAACCATTATATAGTTAAAAGTTAGGGGGAAAACTTAGGCAATAGATTAAATTGCTAATTAAAGACAGAGCTGACAGTTATACGTTTAGTTTAATGTCATCTAATATTTTCCAGTACGTGTGACTCATTCCTGAGGGTTAGGGAGATATAAATATCCTTATTTGCCAAGGGTTGTCCTGCTGTTAAGTTCCATCGTGCCCCCCTTTTCCAGAATTGATTTGTTTTGCCTTCCCAAACCATTGTTCAGTTACTAATATGTTCCCAGAGTGTGTTGTAAAACTTCTCTGGGTATAGTGCTCATGCCACTTAATGGAGCAGTCCAACTGAAATCTTTGGAGAGACGAGGGCATTTGAGGCCTCCGCAAACAGCAGCCTTTTAAACTAAAGGGTGCCCGAAAAGTAAGCGAACCACTCGGAGCCAAACCATCGTCTCGCTTGCCACAGTTGAGTTAGTTGCCATCTTTTTGGAAACTGGTGCCTTGCCACTCAGAAGGGGGAAAATGTGGCTATGCGTTGCGGTTTTCTGTTTTAACGAACGTTGGACCACTTAACTTTTTTTAATAAGCACTCTGTAGGCACTATAAGGTCAGTTTGTGGTGGCTCAGGAACCTTGTTCCTGCAAGCTTTGCACTCATTTTGACGAAACCCATAAAAAGCACGCAACAGTCAATGGAGCCCTTTCTGCGGGATGCCGGGGATTGCCAGTTGAGTTTCTTATGATAGACAGATATTTAGGATTGCCAGCCCCCGGGTACTAGCTGGAGATCTCCTGCTATTACAGCTGATCTCCAGTGGATAGAGATCAGTTCCCTTGGAGAAAATGGCCGCTTTGGCAATTGGACTCTATGGCATTTAAGTCCCTCCCCTCCCCAAACCCCACCCTCCTCAGGCTCCACCCCCAAAACCTCCCGCTGGTGGCGAAGAGGGGCCTGGCAACCCTACAGATATTACAATTTCAGTGGAAAGCCACCAAGATCGTTCTGTGGAAGCCAAGCATACCTCTTGGGTCAATTCGGCTCTTTCTCGTTAATGTGGCTGCCTGATTGCGGCTAGAAAATGCTGCAGATTTTTCTTAACATAGCAACGTGATGGAGGAGCATAAAATAGATACTGTCACTGTCAGAAGCATAGGCAACAAACGAGTCAGAAGTGCTCCCCTCACATATGTCTCAACCCCTGGGAAGGCACTGCCTTGTCTTCTTTGGACTTTGCAGCTTACACCTCTCTTCATCAGAGGACCGGTGCAGGGTGGTGGTCACAGTGTTGGACTAGAATCTGGGTAACCCAGGTTTGAATCCCCACTCTACCATGGAAGCTCACTGGGTAACCTTGAGCCAGTCACTCTGTCAGTCCTAAGATACCTCACAGTGTAATTGGGGAAGGGCCGTGGCTCAGCAGTAGAGCATCTGCTTGGCATGCAGAAGGTCCCAGGTTCAATCCTTGGCATCTCCAGTTAAAGGGACTAGGCAAGTAGGTGATGTGAAAGACCTCCGCCTGAGACCCTGGAGAGCCGCTGCTGGTCTGAGTAGACAATTCTGACTCTGATGGACGAAGGGTCTGATTCAGTATAAGGCTGCTTCATGTGTTCTTCTGAAAGGCAGTTTTGGGGAGGGGCCGTGGCTAAGTGGTAGAGCATCCACTTGGCATGCAGAAGGTCCCAGGTTCAGTCCCCAGCATCTCCAATTAAAGGGACTAGGCAAGCAGGTGATGTGAAAGACCTCTGCCTGAGACCCTGGAGAGCTGCTGCCGGTCTGAGTAGTAAAATACTAGCTTTGATGGACCAAGGGTCTGATTCGGTATAAGGCAGCTTCATGTGTTGCGAGAATAAAATGGAGGTGAGGAAAGTGATGTAAGTTGTTTGGGGGTACCTACTGGGGAGAAAGGCAGGGTGTAAATAACATAAATAAAATGAATAAGTCCCGTTGCTGTGTTTGATTTTGACAATAGCCATCAACTTGCTCACATCTGAGATGTTTGCTATGCCAGTAACTCTTGGACTTGGGGAAGGAAGGCTTCAAACACTTTCCTGTCCTCCTCTGCCTCCCCACCCCACCCCATGACCCTTCCTTGATCTTCAGAGTAGCCGTGTGGTGCTGCTAATCAGTTTTCAAAAAGCCACAGGAGATTTTATTCACAGATTTTCCGTGTCGTGTCATGTCTGGTTTGACCTTAACCGGTAGCTAGTGCAGCCTTTCCAATACGGTCATATAATATGTCCTCGGCAGTTCACCATGGTCAAATGACAGAGAGCTGCTTTTTGCACCATTTTCAGCGCCTGGACAGTCGTCGGCATTCGTTTCTGGAAGAATGGCCACCCCAAACAGTCCTGTTCCAAACCTCTAGCAACCGAGCGTATAAACTCAATAGAATCCTGGAAGAAAATGACAACATAAGGGGTCTAGTGCCAGCTGGTTGAATACCACACAAAGAACTTTTGCTAACAGTTACTCCAATAAGGTAGGAGCCCCATGGCGCAGAGTGGGAAGCTGCAGTACTGCAGTCAGAAGCTCTGCTCATGACCTGAGTTTGATCCCGACGGAAGTTGATTTCAGGTAGCCGGCTCAAGATTGACTCAGCCTTGCATAAAAATGAATACCCAGCTTGCTGGGGGTAAAGGGAAGATGACTGGGGAAGGCACTGGCAAACCACCCCATAAACAAAGTCTGCCTAGTAAACGTCAGGATGTGACGTCACTCCATAGGTCAGGAATGACCCGGTGCTTGCACCCCTGCATCTGTAGTTTAAAAGATCTTGGCTAGCTGGTATTGGAATACTCTTTCCTGCCTCAGGAGAGCAGTTTCCAGTTAGAGAAAATATTTTGAGTTAGAAGAAGAGTTGGTTTTTATATGCCGACTTTCTCTACCACTTAAGGAAGAATCAAACCGGCTTACAATCTCCTTCCCTTCCCCTCCCCACAACAGACACCCTGTGAGGTGGGTGAGGCTGAGAGAGTGTGGCTAGCCCAAGGTCACCCAGCTGGCTTCATGTGTAGGAGTGGGGAAACCAATCCAGTTCACCAGATTAGCCTCTGCTGCTCATGTGGAGGAGTGGGGAATCAAACCCAGTTCTCCAAAATCCACCGCTCCAAACCACCGCTATTAATCACTACACCTCGCTGGCTCTCCAATGGTCCAAAGTGGTATTGAATAGTCATATGTGTTTCTCTCTCACACATAATTTTCAACAGTTTAATTTTGGAGCAGTTTTTTTAGCTGAGCAATTTAAAATGTGTACAACACATGCTACATTATTTGCTAAAAATATTTAATTTGCTGTACAATAATGTGATAAGCAGAAAAGTTAATAGATGCATCAGACTAATTTTTTTTCTGCAATGGAGTACAAAACTGAGCCAAATTCGGCTTCGCCAGTTTTACAGTCCCTCCATTTGCACTCCCTCAGTTGGACTCCCCAGCAAGTTGGTAGCTGTGGTAGATAGTGTGTCAGGAGGTGAGGAATATAAAAACCGGAGGTTCACTGGCCCATTTGCTGATATTAGTCATGTACCCTTTTTACACATTAGAGCAGTGTTGTAGGGATTGCTTTTGGAAGGAGTCACACTTTGGTGCTGCTATAACTTTTAAAGGCCCATAGCCAGGTAGGTGAGACCAATTCTGCAGGCCTGTCCCACAGAATCGGCATTCCTAGTAGGGTGTCAGTTCAGATGGAGAGAGCCATGTGGTCATGGACCTTTACACGTTTCAGAAGCAACATGGAATTAATCGACGGGAAAGCAGCTGTCATAGCATTGCCACAACATGTAAAGGTGTTGCGTACAGGCAGGGACCAGGCAGAGGTGCTTGGCTTCTGACTCCACTCCCAGCAATGGAGAGTACTGGGGGGAGCAGAACCTGTCGCGGTTTACTCTTCCCGGTAGTGTGGGTGGACTGAGTGTGTAACCAAGGCAGCACTCTAAACAAGGAACAGGTCTACTCACCAGAACGAGCTCCTTTGAATCAAGGACTAGGCTCGGTCCTCCCAGGTTCTGCAGGGATACCAGAAGGGCACGAGCTGGTAGCTGGCACCTACGCGAGATAATACTGAGCACAGAGATCTCAGCACGAGCAGCAGCGCTTGCAGTAATTAGCAAAGTTGTTCCCACACTGACTGACTGGCCAGCCTAAGATTTATGGCTGTTCCTCCTCACTCCCTTCCCGGACCAGCTGTTCTGCATCACTCGCTGGTGTTGACTCCTGCAAACACCTACGACCAATTGCCTGCAATCTCGCGCTGGGACGCCTCTCCTGCAAACTGAGCCGAACCTTTGATCTTTGCCGGCTAACTGGGCTGGGCGAGTCTGGAGGTGATAACCTTCTCTGTTCCTCTGCTCCTTCCCAATATGTACCACCTTCTTCTGCAACTGCCGTCTTTGCTGGTTCAGACCTATGGTCCAGTCGCCCTGGTAAGACTTCCACTGGTGCATCACCCTGCTCTGCCACTCCTTCCTCCTCTTCTTCCGAGGAGAGTTCAGGCTGACTCATGACAAAAGGTCACCTCACTCTCACTGTGAGCTGACTCTGGGGAGGCAGCCATGAAAGATTCTGGCAGTAGGGGCGTGCGTCTTAAAAAAGGTATTTTTTATTTTTCAGATTTGGGTTTTGGCATGGGCATAAATCCAGCGGTATTTGAGTCCCCTTGTGCCATGTTGGGGGTTGGGTTTTTCCAGGATTCTGGAATTATTTGGATCTGGAGTGGCTGTTTTTTCAACCAAATGACACCCCAAAATCCAGGAAGGTTAGCGCTGCCTGTCCATTAAAGAACCCCCCTCCCCAAGTTTCAAGTGAATGGGACCAAGAGGTCCAATTTTTTGCGCCCCTGAACTGGATGCCCCCAGCCATCCTACTTTCAGGGTGTGGACTGGGAGGGGAAAACAGCCTTGGGAAAGGGCCCTGCCCCCACAAAGGAGGGAGGGAGAAGGAGCCGGCCAGACCCACTGGTCCTGGCAGGAGCCGCTTTCCTTGGCCCAGGTGAGACTTGCACTGGCCAGAAGCTGCCTTCCCTTGGCAGCTTCCCTCCCATTGCCTGGGAAAGCCTTCTCCTTGGTAACATCAGTGCTATGGAATAGTATGCTGGAGGAAGCATGTTTACAGGCACTCTTATTCAAATGAAGGCTGCTTTGGAGGTTAAAGAGGTAAAGCACCGGGTCATTACTGACCCATGGGGTGATGTCACAACCCGACGTTTACTAAGCAGACTATGTTTACGGGGTGGTTTGCCATCGCTTTCCCCAGTTGTCTACACTTTACCCCCAGCGAGCTGGGTACTCATTTTACAGACCTCGGAAGGATGAGTCAACCTTGAGCTGGCTACCTGAAATCCTTCCATCGGAATCGAACTCAGGTCGTGAGAAGACTGGAGGTTACTAGTGGCAATGCTGCATTTTTCTGAAAATTCTATCATTTGTTTAACTGACGTGGTTTGATTTGAAATTGGTAGTGCTGATGTGCTTTTAGACTGCAAGCTCATTTGAATGCCATGATATAGCATTGCAACTTTTAAAATAAATTAAAATAATTCGTCTGCGATCTTCTGTACAGTCCCACATTGGGACTGCGCTTGCGCAGGCCAACCTCGGAAAGGATTCTTTTAGCTTCTAAAGACAATAGGGGACGCCGTACGCCACTGCGCATGCATCCGCTTTCCCGCCCGATGACGTGGCGTAACGACACCCCCTCTCCCCAGTTCGTTCTTTGCCGCCAGAAAGAAAGGACGTTTTCTTACAGCTTCGCGTTTATTTTACTTGAGACAAGAGATTTGTAGAATTATGGCACAGGCAGCGAAAAGTGTCTGCAATGTGACACCAAAATGACTAAAACCGATGAGCATTCGCTCTGCGTGCTCTGCCTGGGTGAGTCCCACAACGTGGCTACATGTAAAGCCTGCCTGCAATTTACTCCGAAAGCCCCTTCTGACAGGGCTTCCCGTTTAAAAGCTTGGCTCTATGAAAAAGTTTTATCTGGGTCTCAAATGCCGGCCTCGAAGTCATCGGCCGAGTGAGACCATGTGACCCGATCGGAGTCTGTCGGATCTGTGCAGTCGGATCCAACTTCAGCGTCCACCTCCAAATCCCGCCCCAGATCCCCAGGCCCGACAGACAAAAGCAGGAGCGCATCTGAACCGCCCCCAAAGAAAGTGCGGGCAAAGACCAAGCACTTAAACAAAAAGCCAAAAGAGGCGAAGGGCTCAGGTTCCAAGGCTTCTTCGGACCTGAATTTGAGAGAGGGCGAGCATACCCCCCCTCCTCCCCGCACCCCCTCCTCTCATTTTGAGAAGGAATCCTCGGATTCGGAGGTTGACCTACCTGACTTCTTTTTGAAGGAGGTCCATGATACTTTTCAGCCATTCCCCAGTGAACAGCCAGTTCCGGGTTCAGGCTCAGTTGAGAGTCAGAGACAATCTATGGCCCCACCAATGCCTCAATGGTGGCCTCCCCAATGGTATGGGCCGATCCAATCAGCCCCCTGGCAAGGGTACCCCTACCCATCTTGGGGTCCTCAATCCCAACAGCCACAGCAAGTACCAGCTTGGCCTACTGCTCCCGGGCAACCTGCAGTTCCACAAGGGTTTTACCTTTACAAGATCACCGTTTGTCCTTGGGCACTCCTGATTCAGAACAGGACTCTCATTCGGTCCGCTCTGAGCTGGGTCTGGAAGACCCTTCTGAATCTACACCGGATTTAGCCTCTGGTGACCACCTACCTGGCCCTTCTGGAGAGGAGATCACTAACTTCTCAAAACAGATGGCTAGAGCAGCTAAGGCGTTAGGATTTGATGCTAAATCTTTGGCACCTAAACCAAAGAAGAATATTTTATCTCCACTATTCTCCCAAGCCTCCACTTCTACGGCTTTCCCAGTCCTTGAGGACTTTATGGACGTGGCTAGAAGGGTTTGGGAAACCCTTCCTCCATCCTCCACTCCTTCCACATCTAGGAAAGTGGACAACATGTACAGGGTCCTGCCTACAGGATGTGAGTTTTTATTTTCACATCCAGCCCCTTCTTCAGCGATCGTGGCCGAGTCTCAGAACAAACGCCTGGGTAGCCACTCATCACCTTCTGACAAAGACAGTAAGCACATCGATGTCCTTAGCAGAAAGGCATACTCTGCAGATGCTCTCGGATTTCGAATTGGGAACTACCAGGCTATTATGTCGGCTTATCACCTATTCCTATGGGAAAAGATGTCTGGTTACCTGGAAAATCTGCCTGAGAAGCAAAAATCATTGGCCAGAGTAGTGATATCAGAAGGAACACAGTTGGCCAGACACCAGATGAATGCTGGTAGGCACGCCTCAGAGTCAGCTGCTAGGGGCATGGCTGCTTCGGTCTCTCTACGCAGATTTGCTTGGCTCCGCTCTACTGCCCTATCCCATGACGTAAGGAGCACCATTGAGGACTTACCCTTTGACGGCAAAGGCCTATTCGCTGCGACCACTAATGACACTCTCAGGCAACTAAAGAAAGAGAAGCAAGATGCCAGGTACATGGGGGTATCTGCTCAGGTGTCTGGCAACTTCCATAGGCCACGTTATGGCTATAGGGGCAATTTTTACCAACCAAGGTTCCAGAGACCGCCTCTTCCTCCACCACCTAATCCTTATGGGCAGCAACGATTCTTCCAATCTTTTCAACACCACAACAGGCGGAGATTTCCGAGGTCACGATCCTCTGCCCCGTGTCCCAGTCTCCAAGAGGACAAGGCCCAAAGCCATCTTTTTGACTGTTAAAGAATAGGGAAAGTCTTCCCTGTGTGTTTGGCAACCATTTAGCCTCTTTTTATTCAGCCTGGTCAGATATAACCACGGATGTTTGGGTTTTACACCTCATACAATATGGCTATTCGTTAGAATTTCAATTTATGCCTAGTTTAAGTCACCCCCCACCCTACAGCGGCCCCAAGTTGTCTCCAGCTTTACAAGGCGCCTTAGAGGAGCTAGTTAACAAGAGTGCAGTTCAACCTGTTTCAACTTCCTTGAGAGGTTTTTATTCCCGATTGTTCGTGGTTAGTAAGAAAGATGGCGGTTTACGCCCTATTCTCGATTTAAAATGTTTTAACAAGTGTTTGCAGTATAAAAAATTCAACATGCTGACTGTTCACAATGTTTTACAGCTATTAAAAGTCGGTTGGTGGTATATGGTTATTGATTTGAAGGATGCTTATTTCCACATCTCTATTCGGGATGACCATCGTAAATATCTAAGATATGTTGCAGGGGACAAGGTGTTCCAATATGCTGTTTTACCTTTTGGATTGTCCACAGCTCCTCGTGTCTTCACCAAATGCATGGCCGTAGTGGTTGCACACCTCCGTACCAAGGGCTGTGTGATTTTTCCTTATTTGGACGATTGGTTGGTGACAGCCCCTTCTTTTGAGCAACTAACTTCCCAAAGAGAACTCATACTGGATTGCCTAAGCTCCCTAGGCCTCAAAGTCAACCTTAAGAAATCTACCCTTATTCCAGCTCAGATTGCTAGATTCATAGGCACTTCCCTAGATTCCATTCTAGGTAAGGCTACTTTACCACTGATAGAGCCAACAAGTTATCTGGTATGGTGAGATCCTTTCAAAGGAAGAGGCATCAATCGGCCTTGCGCATTCAAACACTTTTAGGTTTGATGGCTTCTACTACAGCGGTTATCAAAACTGCCCGTTTACACATGAGGCCCCTCCAGAACTGGTTTGTTAGGAAATTCAAACCTTTGATTCAATCTCAAGAGACTAGATTTTCAGTGTTACGTACTTTATCATGGTGGTCCCAGATGCACAATTTGACATCTGGGGTTTCTTTTGGGGTATTTACTCCTGATGTGGTGCTCACATCTGATGCTTCATTATTGGGTTGGGGTGCACACTGCCAAGGGTTTTCGGTTCAAGGGTTGTGGTCCCCTCAAGAGATTTCTCTTCATATTAATGTTTTAGAGCTACAAGCGATTCGTTATGCTATTATGTCTTTTGCAGAAATCCTGTACAACACGGTGCTCATCCAGACAGACAACACCACCGCGATGTTTTATCTAAACAGACAAGGGGGCACGGTTTCCCTCACCCTATGCAGAGAAGCAGAAAGCATTTAGAAATGGGCACTTCTACACAACGTGTCTCTACAAGCCATCCATATTCAAGGAGTACAAAATGTCAGGGCAGATTCCCTGAGCAGGATTTCCCCACCACCACCACGAATGGTCTCTCAAGTGGGACTACATTCTACCCATCTTTTTGGAGTGGGGGTTCCCCGAAATAGATCTATTTGCCACATCTCAGAACGCAAAGGCACCCCTTTTTTGTTCCAGGGCAGGCCACGACCCGTGGTCTCTGGGGGACATGTTTTTGAGGCCTTGGGTGGGGGCTCGTTTTTATGCCTTCCCCCCTAATACCTCTGATTACCAGGACGCTGGCTCGAATTCAGACTTACAAGGCTCATTGTATTTTAATAGCCCCGTATTGGGCCAGACAGGTTTGGTTCACAGAGCTGAGGAGTCTTGCTCAGGGCAATTTCAGACATCTACCGTCAGCACCAGACCTTCTATCAGAAGGTCAGATGCGTCACCAAGAACCAGGCACGCTCCAGTTACCAGCCTGGCTCCTAAATCCTCCTCAGTAAAACTTTCTGATCAGGTTCTAGAGGTGGTTTTGAATTCAAGGAAACCTTCTACTAGGGTTTCTTATGCCTTTAAATGGGAACGTTTTTCCAGATGGGTTGCAGCTACAGAATATTTCCCATCGTCATGCCCTTTACCGATTGTTTTGGATTATTTACTGTCCCTTAAAAAGGGGGGTTTGAGTTTGTCTTCAATTAAGACTCATTTGACAGCCCTGTCTGCTTTTCATGTAGGGGTGGATGGGTGCTCCCTAATTTCCCATCCTACGTCTAAGTTGTTTTTGAAGGGTTTGTCAAATATGTCTCTAGTGAGACATGTGCCCGTTTCGCAATGGTCCCTGTCTCTAGTTTTGGCCCATTTGATGCTATCTCCCTTTGAATCCATGGAGAAAGTTCCCTTAGCATGGTCGTCTTATAAGGTGTGTTTTTTGGTGGCCATCACGTCAGTACGAAGAGTTGGTGAACTCGCAGCGCTGAAGTGTCACCCTTCCTTTGTCCAGTTTTACCCTTCTAGGGTAGTGCTACGTACAAGTTTTGATTTTAAGCCCAAGGTTGTGTCTGAGTTCCACTTGGAACAAGACCTATCCTTACCCGTATTTTTCTCAAATCCACAATCTACAGCAGAAAGAACACTTCATTCTTTAGATGTTAAACGGGCTTTATTATATTATTTAAATCGTACAAAACAATTTTGTAAGTCGGATTCTCTGTTTGTTTGTTATGCTGGCCCCAAGGAAGGGGAAGCGGCTTCTTCCCAATCTTTGTCCAGGTGGATAGTACAAGCAATAAGACACTGTTATGTGAAGGCTGGTAAGAGGTGTCCTAAAGCCTTACGGGCTCATTCCACTAGAGCTCAATCTTCTTCAGCAGCATTTCGGAAGAGGGTCTCCATCAAGGACATCTGTAGAGCCGCTACTTGGTCTTCGTCAGAGACCTTCGTTAGACATTATGCTGTTGATGTGGACGCAAGACAGGATGCAGCTGTGGGGAAAGCAGTGTTACAGTCATTATTTGGCTGAGAGCTCATTCCCCTCCTCCAGGTGTGTGTATTGCTATATAATCTCCCAATGTGGGACTGCACAGAAGATCACAGACGAAAACAGAGTTGCACTTACCTGTAACTGCTGTTCGTCAAGATGTCTTCTGTGCAGGCACACATCCCACCCTCCTGCCCCTCGGAGAGCTCTCATGTGTTGTTTGATTATTTTCAGTTTTAAAAAGTCTCTTCGAGAGGGCAAAGAACAGAACTGGGGAGAGGGGGCGCCGTTACGCCACGTCATCGGGCGGAAAAGCGGACTCATGCGCAGTGGTGTACGGCACCCCCTATCGTTTTTAGAAGCTAAAAGAATCCTTTCTGAGGTTGGCCTGCGCAAGCGCAGTCCCAATGTGTGCCTGCACAGAGGACATCTTGACGAACAGCAGTTACAGGTAAGTGCAACTCTGTTTTTCACTCTGATCCAGACCCACTTAGGTACTGCTCTAGCAAGAAGCCTTTACTGGAGACTGGCAGGTGCCAGAATAGCTGGTCCATAACTTTTACTCTCTCAGCAGGTAGAATATAATTACAAAAAAGACCCAGCTTTAGAAAGTAGTTTTTTAGCAGTACTTTGAATACCTGGAAAACCATATCAACCGTGTTTTAAGATCAATCTTCTATAAAGTGGTCAAAATTTGCTATCAGGTTATACATCAACATCAATATAACTAATTCTCAACATGAGATTGGAGCCATTAACAGACAAGAGAGAAGTCTTTCTACACACCTGAAAAATGCCCCAGGTTTGCAGAAATATATGAAATAAAAATACATTGCCCCCCCCCCCCGAATAATAGCAGAACGTACAGCTTTAAGAAATGAGGGCTCTCTGTGGCCATTGCTAGGCAATCACCACAGTATTGCCAGTCTCCAAGCCTTGGTTTCTGTCAGTAAAGGTGGGAGGGGGAGGCAAGGTCCTTTCCAGCATTGTTTTGGCCAGCGGTTCCCAAAGTGCTCCGTGAAACATCTCCTAGTGCTCTATGAAGAGGTTGGAAAGTAAATAAATAAAATTAATGTGTCAAGATCTCAAAACTGTGAATTTTTGCTGCCATGAACTGTGTGTAGGTAAGTATCGAGTAGAAATACTGCTGTTGTTTGATTTAGTATATAGGTGCTAGGTGAAAATAAGTGCTCCATGACAAATTTCTCTCCTGAAAAGTGCTCCATGACTCAAAAAGTTTGGGAACCTCTTGTATTGGTTTTAAGGGAGAACTCTTTGGGACCAGGTTCTTTTGGCTTTAAGGGCAAGGACTTATCAGGGCCAGGGTCAGCAGCAACCACCAGGGGACTTGCTACCACATGACTTGTATGACTAACTCAGGGTTTGCTACTTGCTACTGTTCAGCAACAGCCACCCCATGAAAGCCAGCGTGCTGTAGTGGCTAGAGTTTTTGGCTAGGAATTGGGAGATCAAGGTTCAAATCTGCTGTGGAAACTCTGTTGTGGAAACTCACTAGGTCACCTTGGGCCAGTCATACAGTCTCAGCGTACACAATTCTATGTTGGTCACTTGTGGTCTATGAGAAAAAGAGCTTTCCTGCTCTGTTGCCTGGGATCTGCTATAAGGTACAATAGATGATTAGGCGAGTGGGTGTTTGCAAACATTTTGTACAGTATCATGTTTATGTGCACATTTTTTTCTAAAAGTATTTTGATATTCCGTATGCTTCATGGAGGAGAGGGGTATTTATGGCTACTAATAATAATGGATACTACTCATGATGCATACCTATTCTCTCCAGGATCAGAGGAGCATGCCTATTATATGAGGTGCTTTGGAACACAGGCAGGTTAATGCTTCTGCAGTTGTCTTGCTTGTGGACTTCCTAGAGGCACCTGGTTGGGCCACTGTGTGAACAGACTGCTGGACTTGATGGACCTTGGTCTGATCCAGCAGGGCTGTTCTTATGTTCATTGTTGCCAAATGACTGATCAGCTCTTGCCGCCACTCCGGATGGAGCTGTTCTATCTTCAGCAGTTTACTCCCCAGTAAAGGAAAGAGAACTTGGGCTGCTTCACATATGATGTTTTTTCCTAAAGGGATGTGCATTCACGTAATGCTGCTGCAGTTGTCTTGTTTGTGGGCTTCCTAGAGGCACCTGGTTGGCCACTGTGTGAACAGACTGCTGGACTTGATGGACCTTGGTCCGATCCAGTCTGGCTTTTCTTATGTTCTTAATTTTTTATGCTTGCTTCTTTTAACATTATGAGTATACTTCTTCAGTTTGGTCCTCAAATCTCTTAAACTTTTAGAAGGCTTAAAAAGATTTTTAGACAGGGGTACTTTAGATTCACAGTCTCCACAGAAAATAACGGGCTAGCTTTGGACAAAGCCCATTACTAAGCCCCTGGTATAAGTTAGTGACACAAATATAAATAAAGACTGTAGAATAAATGGTGACTTCCCAAATACCACAATACTGGAAGGCACTGGAGTGTTTATTATCATTGAAGAAAGCCAGCTAATAATAATGTTAACAACCTACTATTAGCACTTATGGAAATGCTATGTTAATTCCTCTGCTTCCGATGTCTGACGTTCACTAAAGAATGAATCTCCTCTAATTGATTAAGACACTAAGAGGGGGAATGGTAAACATCCAACAGGACCTTTAAAATATGTGTATAGACAGCCCTTACCATTTAAGTGCTAAGTAATTATTACTATTTATTATTAATTTCCTCCCCCCCCCCTTTTCCGTTATACGAGCAGGAAATAATTTCGCTTCATTTTGAAAAGTGAAAAGCCTTTTCCCTGTGGCATTTGAAATTTTAATACTCCTCAATAAATAAAATTGTATCTAATAACGTAACAGGTTTCATTTGGCACCGCGGTCTAGATGCATTGCTGTTACGGAAGCATAAATAGTTACAGCCTTCCAAAGCCGAGTTTCTATTTGCTAAATATACTTGGCTTGTTTTAAAGTCCTCCACGTGCAGTCATTAATACAATCCTCTTTGACAGCATTTAATTAAAGTGCTTTTCTCTATTAAATTCATTAAAACTTTTTTTTAATATAACACTTCCCCCCCCCCCCCCCCGAAACCCTTTCATGCCAAGGACTTGAAGGCCGCTTTGCATAATTTCACTCCTTCACCGTAGATTGTTAATTAAATTTAACTTAGTGTCTGCTTAACGCTGGTGGGAGATATGACAAATCAGTACAGTTCGTATTGGACTAACTTTGTGTGTGCTGGCATTCGATGTGCCCACAGCTTTTTCTCAGAGTATGTGAGGGGAGGGGCTAGGCTCAGTTGTAGGGCATCTGCTTGACATGCAGCAGGTCCCAGGTTCAATCCCCAGCATCTCATGTTAAAGGGACTAGGCAAGTAGATGACCTGAAAGACCTCAGCCTGAGACCCTGGAGAGCTGTGAAGAGGGGCTGTGGCTCAGTGGTGGAGCATCTGCTTGGCATGCAGAAGGTTCCAGGTTCAATCCCTGGTGTCTCCAGTTAAAGAAATTAGGCAAGTAGGTGATGTGGAAGACCTCAGCCTGAGACCCTGGAGAGCTGCTGCCAGTCTGAGTAGACAATATTGACTTTGATGGACCTTGATGGTCTCACTCAGTAGAAGGCAGCTTCATGTGTTCACGTGTGAGAGGGGAGGGAGGATTCCTTCTCAGTACAAGGACTTGAACCTCTCGGTATTGTAACCAAAATGGACCCAGGTTGTGCCAGAAGTGTAGAGTTATGTGGCTGAAGGTACAGAGGTATGGGGTTTGGGTTGTAGAGTTATGTGGCTGAAGGTGCAGCAGTATGGGGTTTGGGTTGCCAACCTCCAGGAAATCTCCCACTGTTACAACTGATCTCCAGGGGACAGAGATCGGTTTTGGAAGGTGGACTCTATGGCATTATACTGCATGGAAGCCCCTCCCCTCCCCAAACCCCACCCTCCTTAGGCTCCACCCCCAAAATCTCCAGGTGTTTCCCAACATGGAGCTGACAACCCTAGAACTTCTGCCCCAGTCCCTGTTTAAGAATGACCCAGTTACTGAATGTTCACACGAGGGCCTTTTGCCTTTTCATTGGGCGATATGTCAGTGTCATTATTTTTTCTCAGAACCAAAATAGACATGCTTACAGTCTTTTCAAGAACCACAACATAAAACTAATAGTATTAGATGTATTGTAAAGCAATTATCAAAAGCATTGAAGACTGTTGTGTTGGAGTTGCCATATCTGCAGTCTTTTGAAAGTATTCTAACAGAAGACAGTCACCATACGTTCTTGGTATCTTATTCTGTTGGACCCAAATGAAACAATATTCTGCAGGGCAAATTAGTATCCACTGTGTGAAAAAGCAAAGGCAGATCTCCATAGATAGTTCTGTTTCGAAAGAAGCTCTGAAACACTGTTCATGAATTGGGCTGAATATTTTAGAGATTATATAAAAGAACTAATTCACGTTAATTGTGAGGATTGGCGTCATTTCACAGTGGGCCTTCATGAGAGCATTTGGTGGGGGGGAGGGCTGGGGGATTGTTGAGTATTAATAGATTATTGACAGTTTAATGTCTTGGCACCTAGACAGCCCATAAGGTATAATAAACAGGAAGGTGCCTGATGTGAGAGCAGTCAATAGTATATTCAATCAGAACCTTTCAGTTAATTGCTAGTTGACCTTAGAGATTTCCTTCAGTGAAGTAGTCTCCTTAGTTCAGATCTACCAGCACCAATGGGGAGTTGGATCCTCCAGGATCCAATGAAATCCAGAAGTGTGTATATTTGTGGTGCTTTGATACAACTGTGCAGAACAATATTTTCCCCATAGGCTTTAAGAAGAACCACAACATGAAACTAATAGTATTAGATGTATTGTAAAGCAATTATCAAAAGCATTGAAGACTGTTGTGTTGGAGTTGCCATATCTGCAGTCTTTTGAAAGAAGCTGCGTACTTGCAATCTTCTCCAATACACTCTGTGGTTATTTTTGGGCGGAGGAATTTTTCTGGGCAACTTCCCTTTTATATGAATGCCAAATTTAATAGGGCTGTGGTCAGTGTTCCCAACTGGCTTGCCTCCTGTCCAGTCAGGTTTGTGGAGAGGGGCTGTGGCTCAGTGGCAGAGCATCTGCTTGGCTTGCAGAAGGTCCCAGGTTCAATCCCCGGCATCTCCAGTTAAAGGGACCAGGAAAGTAGATGATGGGAAAGACCTCTGCCTGAGACCCTGGAGAGCCGCTGCCAGTCTGAGTAGACAATACTGACTTTGATGGACCAAGGGTCTGATTCAGTGCAAGGCAGCTTCGTGTGTTCATATGTTCACGACTCCCTGCTCCAAATCACAGTCATTTGTGATAGCCTTCATCCCTTTGTTGTGACTAGAATATGCATGAGCATAGTCAGTGGGAGGGAACTTGAACACATTCATTCTTACAACATAGTCTGCTTTGGTCACCTCCCTCGTTTCTTTCTACACGGTGCTGTTTCGCAAAGCCAGTCTCTTTACGTTTATGGCTAGCTGTTCGTATTAGCTTTCAAGAGCAAGAAAGGAAGCCTGGGACTGTCTAGTGTTCTTAAGTACTCTGCTTAGCTCCTCTAATTTTGGGGAAAGGGGGCTTCATATCTTGATATGATCTAGATAATCTACCCAGGCAGACAGGAAGCCACAAGGGCAGTTCTTGACCCTGAGTAACATTAAACCATCTGCTGACTTGGGCGAGGAGGCGGCACGGTAGGATCTGTAAAACGAAAGAAATAAACCTGCAACCCCTCCTCCCTTCAGTATGGAGCTGAGTATGCGATGGAGAGGGGGAGAGATTGAATGAGTGCTTGTTGATGGGTCAACAGCACAAGTTCTAGTGTGCACTTTTTGGTGAGAATGAGGCTAAGGGCCAGACTTGCCCTTTCTTCCGTGTTCCTTTTAAGACTTTTTTGTGTGTGTGCAAGTGCAGCTGAGAATGCTGCTTTATTTTTAGTAAGAAGGTGAAGGTCTGGAAGCGTAAGCGTACCATTTTTCTTCTCACTAAAAAACCAAAACAAACCAGAGTTCTTCTCTCTCGTCAGCCGTTTTCTTACTGGTTGCATTTGCAAGATCCGGGGGGGGGGGGCGGGGAGAGAAAAGGATTTTTCCATTTATAGTAATCCTTTCCCTAGATTTAACAGCCACTGGCTACCCATCAACCACTTCACACTTTAAACAGGGGAAATGAAATTTAGTTTTTCCTTGACACTATAAAGAGAAATGTTGCCACATCTCTCACGCAATTGACCGATCTATTTGTCAGCAGATAACACAGTCCCCACTTCTCAGAAAGTGTCTTTAAATGAAAATGAAAGAACTTATAACGTAGTTTGACCCTAAGTGATTCTCAACTGGCCCTGTTAATGATTTCGTCTCTTAAAACATTTGTCTTTGGCTGCCCCTCCACAGGGGCTCAAAACAATTGTTCACCTAAGAATCTTCTGAGATTTTCATGTCATATTGAAGGTCAGAAACATTCTATTCTGCTTAAGGCTTCTCCAGAAGTCAATCTGTCAGATGGCCTGATTCAGCATCCATTTTTGCACTTTTAGACATTAGTTTTAAAAACAGCCCTTTCTTCTATTAGGGTGTATAACTCCCCCTTCCTTAAAAAAGGAATGACTTGTAATCCTGTTGCCTAACAACTCCCCCCCCCCCAGCCTGGTTGCGTGGCAAGCGCACTATTTTAAGCACTAAGAAGAAAGCAAAAAAAAACATTGCAGGCAAAGTACTACGTGGCCTAGACAATAAAACTCTAGATATAGTTTTTATATTATGTTTGAGCTGTTTTGCCTTGTACTTTTGTTACGGGCAGAGCAATCCTAAAGGGAGGAGGCAAAAGCTCTTAAGAGCCGGCACAACCCCTGCGATGGCATAAGTGCCACTTGCGCTGGCTAAACTGGCACTTTTGCCACCGCAGGGACACTTAGGAGCAGCGCAGCAGCAGGAGCCACAGTAGGGTTGCCAGGTCCCTCTTTGCCACCGGTGGGAGGTTTTTGGGGCAGGGAGGGACTTCAATGCCATAGAGTCCAGTTGCCAAAGCGGCCATTTTCTCCAGGTGGACTGATCTCTTTCAGCTGGAGATCAGTTGTAATAGTGGGAGATCTCCAGCTAATACCTGGAAGCTGGCAACCCCTACCCTGACCCCAAGCACAGAGAGCCCAACCCTAGCAAACACGTTGAATGCAAGTTGGCTCGGGGGAAACCCCAACCCAACTCACGTTTAACGTGCAACCTGACAATCACCTTTAAAATGGGGGGAGGCAGGTTGACTCCGTAGTACAGTCCAGTGACAGGAGGGGTTTCCTCAATCCCTCCGTTCCACCCTGTGCTTTCGCTGGTAGAAAAGGGCTGTGCAGGGAGGGCTGTTTGTCTTACTCCTGGTTCTGTGTGTCTGCCCTGGGTTTCCCGCAACGACCCAACTCGAATGGTCTAGTGTGGTGTGGTGGTTAAGTGCGGTGGAGTCTGATCTGGAGAACCGGGCTTGATTCCCCACTCCTCCACATGAGTGGCAGACTCTAATCTGGTGAGCCAGGTAGGTTTCCCCTCTCCTCCACATGGAGCCTGCTGGGTGATCTTGGCCCACTCATAGTTCACTCCAAACTCTCTCAGCCCCACCTACCTCACAAGGTGTCTTTTGTGGGAAGAGGAAGGAAAGGCGATTGTGAGCCGGTGTGATTCTTTCTTAAGTGGTAGAGAAAGTCGGCATATAAAAACCAACTCTTCTTCTAATCAGACCCTTCTTCATAGGCTTCAGCTGATAACATCTGTATAAAGAAGATCTTAACTGGATGCTGATGCTGTTCTGTATATAATAGTACCTGTACCAGAGTTCAAAGAGCAACAAATTTAAAGTCTTTGTGCTCACTCTCTAAAGTCAAACATGAAGGAAAGGTCTCTGACTTGATACCCAAAGGATTAGAATGTTCTGTAATTAACTTTTAAACTAAGATTATAACCACATGTATTCTGCCAGTATGAGGTGTGGTAGCCCTGGCTATTTTGCTTCAGAGTATGGTATCTGCTCACAGTGTTCTTTAAAAAAAGTTATCTAAATATATGCTTCCCTGTGTGTTGCTCACACGGTGCAATTTCTGTAAGTCTTGTTATTAAGCACACTGGTCGTTATTATCCCCCAAAGCAAAAAAAAGTCATCTGAGTAGTGTTTGGTCTGCACAGATCTCTCCCCCACCCTCACTAGCCATAATAGTTTCCCCTACTTCTGAATACTCTAATTATTAAAAAAAAAAATTAATAGCCTTATGTTTTGCTGGCCAGATAGCAACTATTCCTTCTTATGATTCATCTGAATTCATCCCTTTCTAAAATAAATCAAAACTCTCTTCTCAGCTGAGTAGCTGGAAACTGACATGATTATACTGTTGGCCGACTAAGACATGGCAGAAGAATATTTGGGGCTGAGACTAAATTCTTCATAACTGGAGGATGACACATGAATCAGAGCCCGATATCTTCAGGCAGAAAAGTGCCAGTGTCTTAAGAATAAAAGTTTTTAACATTCGCTTTTTTCACTAAAAGCACGAACTGTGGAATCTAAAATGTGAGGGCTTTGGTTTTTTTGTTTTGTTTTGTTAAAACGTCTATTTTGATCTGGATTTCCTTTCCAAACACTTACAAACCAAGCACATAGAGGCCATTTATGCAGGGTCAATTTTGATGCTTGCTCAAAGCGCTTTTTAAAAAATGCGACCTTTAAAATGCCTATTCACAGTCCCTACGCAAAAGGAGAAATTCCATCACACACACACACACACACACACACACACACACACACACACACACATGCCTGCTCCTTCATTCCTTCCATTAGCATCCACCGTTTGCTCGGCTGTGATTTTGCATGCTTCCTTGAGGGGATTCTTCGAGGTGGGGGCAGAGCAAACACAAAAGGTCGTGTTAAAGGGGCTCTTAAGAAATGCAAAGCAGGTATGCGGTGGCTTCACAGTCACTTCCTGAATGATGGTTCAGCATGAAAAATTCAAAAAAAATATGTGGGGCACTTCAGCCTGGAATGAGCTGCTAATTACCAAGCATAAAAGGCCATAGATAACTTTCTGACACTGAGATATTATATAAAAGATGTATAATTCCATCATGATTTAAAATATCAAGGAGGGGGACGACTGATGTACGTTATATGATTAAGTCAAGTTTTCCATTTTATAATTCATGCATTTCCTGAACAAGAATGCCTACTAATTGGTTGCTGACACAAAATAGATTGGGTTGCCACTAACAGTGCTGCCCTATACAGAATTACTGCGGTCTGCGCTGGATTGTAGTGTAAAAGAAAGCCTGTACCTAGGGGCATCATGCAAAACTTCTGTTATGCCAGCCAGGTCACTGCAAAATTGTGTTTGCTCAGAGATGTCTGGGATTAGAAAGTACACAGCTTTTTCTGTGTGCAGTAAGCCAGATTGCTTATTAGGCTGTATTTCAAGAGAGCGTTATCTGTGCAGGATTGTGGGCTAAGGGCCCTGAACTTCTCATAAGTTAGGGCAACACATTATTGTGCAGACCACTGTTTTTGTGTTAGGGAAAGTAAATGTATATGTCATGTTGTTGATAAGTCTTCATTTATTAAAAATATTTCTCTGCCTCCTTTCCACCCAATTCAAGGTCCCTAAGGTAATGAACATGAAATAGGGTTGCAAACCTCCAGGAAGTAGCTGGAGATCTCCCGCTATTACAACTGATCTCCAGTCGACAGAGATCAATTCCCCTGGAGAAAATGGCCACTTTGGCAATCAGACTCTATGGCATTGAAGTCCCTCCCCTCCCCAAACCCCGCCCTCCTCGGGCTCTGCCCCAAAAACCTCCCGCCAGTGGCAAAGAGCAACCCTAACATTAAAACAAGTAAAAAGCATTGTGTGTTATAAATAACACAAACACATTTAAAATATAAATATACATAATAAAATATAATATGCAGCAATACATAATAAAATATAATATAAATAAAATATAAATATAATAAAATGTATAATAGAATAGAATATAAATAAATATAATATATATATCTTAGGGGTGTGTGTGTCAAAGTTCCGGCACCACAACTCTTGCTTGGGTTGCCACCCATCTAGCCTTCATTGGCAGGGGCACCCAAAGCAGACCTCTAAAGATGACTTGAGCAATCAGGTAGGTTCATACAGGAATAAGCCATCCTTCAGGTAGGCTGGCTACAAGGTGTATAGGGCTTTATGATATGATAATTCACCACAGTAATAAATGCGGTCCAAGGACTATTGTGATATATTTATGGCTTTCATTTAACAAGATGGATGACTTTAGTATGGTTGTTTGTATTAGTATTAAACCGAGATTTCATTTGAAATCGAGTTATTTTAAAAAGGACACAACTGATGCATTTTATCCAATTCATATTGGGGGGGGGGGTTTAAATCCTGGTTTTATATCCTTCCTTCCCTGAAATATTCATCAGATTCTGTTGTTTTACTGATCACCTATTGATAGATTCAGGTATTTGGTTTAATTATTTAAAACCCCTTTCAAAATGTGCATTTAACAGAATCTTTTTGCTCATACGTACGCCAGGCCCGTCCTGCACAGGTGCTTAAGAGTGTCAAGTATCACTTTAGCTTTCTGGAGGTTCGTTTATCATGGCAATATCTGCGTGGTATGTGGAGGAAAACTTTACCATCAGATTTTATCTGGACTCACTTCCTGAAGTCTCAAGGCAAAGTTCCTGTTTTGCCTCCTGCACACCCCTGACCACTCCGGCATGAGGCTCTGTTCATCCCGGTCAGGAGAAGCAGCAACAGCACAAGACCATCCACTCCTTTCCCTTTTGATCATTAACACAGCCGGCAGCAGCCAGTAAGGGCCCATGACGCATAGCTGCATACTACTTATTGCAATACTAAATGTCCTGTTGAGAGAAAGAACTTAATTTTTTGTTGTTAAGTTTTTGTCGTTGCCCACTTTTCTAGAAAACTAAATGGGCATGATAGCTAGATGGAAACAAGAAAGGTTCGTCCTTCTGCCTTTCCAAAAGAATTGCAGATCCCCAGAGATTCCTATGCTCCGCTTTGGAAAATGCTACACTGTACTGCATTGGCTTTCTGACCAATTTAAATGTATGGTACATCTTACAACACTATAAAAGCATTTCTAAAAATTACAGATTTCCCTATACAAACCTTCCTTATTTATAGTCTGTTATTCCATAAATTGCACAGAAATAATCTGCCTTTATGAAAACCAGTTCACTATAATAGGCTTAAATTTACTCAACTCTGTTCTGCATTGTGACCATGTTACTAAGGAGGGTAAAATGAAGTATTCTTCTGACTGTGTTCGGTCATGTTTGAGTTATTCATACATTTGTACTCTGCCTAATGCCATGATTTGAGTACACCTACTGAATGCAAATCCTTGCAGTGCCAGATATTTTTCTGACTGTTAAACCCCCCTTCCCCACAACATATACAAGTACAAATACAAAATAAAATATAAAACACCCTATTGAAAATGGCAAAAACTAATCACACTCTGCTGAAGTATATTATGCTTGAAAAGTAGATTTTTTTCCTCTGTGTTTCTCAATAGTTTTTCCCCCTTCCTTGTTAAAATGCCTTCATTTATTATTATTACCTAGCAAGTATTCAAAGAAAATTTAATTCCTGAGATACACTACAATGCGGAAAACCAGTTAACGGGATCCAGCTTTTGAAAATTTGCTGGTACCTCTTTAAAAACATAAAGAAGAATTAGGACCGTTTTAAGATGAAGCCCATTTTAAATAAATAACCCCAAAAGAGAGATTGTTTCTGGATGCAATTAAGCTTGTTGTATACTGTAGCTTGCTTGTTCGATTATCTTTGAGACCCATGTTTACTTCGTGAAGCAATTATTAAAAATCCCCCTTTAAAAAAAAGGCAATACACAAGAAATGCCAGTAGCGCTTTGGTTACGATATTAAAGAAAGCTAGATGAAAGTGAACATATATATATCCATGTCAGACTTCCGACCATTTTGCACGCTCATATTGATTTCTTTTGACATGGTCTTCATTTATTGAGTACCAAATTTTTTTTTAACTCCCCTGTCCATAACGCTACACGCCGCAAGCAACTGTAGAGGGAAGCCAAGGTATATTAAACCTGCCCGAAGTAAAAATGTAATCTAACACCTGTAGTCTGTATTTTGTCATCACTTCACAGAAAGTGTGTGTGCGTGCGTGTTTTAATAACAGTTTGAACCTTCCTGAGCTTGTAACCTTAGGATACTATATCCTGCATCTATTAGGCTGCATCAACAGAAGTACAGTGCCAGATCATGTGAAGTGATGGTATCGCTTTGCTCTGCTCTGGTTAGACCTCACCTAGAGTATTGTGTTAAGTTTTGGGCACCACAATTTAAGAAAAATGTAGATAAGCTGGAACGTGTCCAGAGGAAGGCAGCGAAGACGGAGAGGGGTCTGGAGACCAAGTTCTATGAGGAAAGGTTGAAGGAGCTGGGTATGTTTAGCCTGAAGAGGAGAAGACTGAGAGGGGATATGATAACCATCTTCAAGTACTTGAAGGGCTGTCATAGAGAGGGTGGTGCTGAGTTGTTTTCTGTTGCCCCAGAAGGTCGGACGGACCAGAACCAACGGGTTAAAATTAAATCAAAAGAGTTTCCATCTAAATATTAGGAAGAATTTTCTAATGGAGCAGTTCCTCAGTGGAACAGGCTTCCTCGGGAGGTGGTGAGCTCTCCTTCCCTGGAGGTTTCTAAGCAGAGGCTAGATGGCCATCTGTGAGCAATGCTGATTCTATGACCTTAGATGGATGATGAGAGGGAGGGCACCTTGGCCATTTTCTGGGCATGGAGTAGGGGTCACTGTGTGTGTGTGTGGGGAGGTAGTTGTGAAATTCCTGCATTGTGCAGGGGGTTGGACTAGATGATCCCTGTGGTCCCTTCCAACTCTATGATTCTATATAATCCGAGGAAAGCCACGGAACTCAATCACAGTATTTAATACGGCTTTGTGGCGTCGAGGTGCCAAACCACAACTCCCTCCCCCCTCCCACGCACAAAAAAATCCAGAATCAAATGTAGTGCTAATGCAGTGCTGCGGTGTTTAGCCAAAGGAGACAAATGTATTCCTCAGAACAAAACAAGATAAAGTCTTAACCACTACTTTGCAAGGAAAAAACAAGCGCAGGTGCAGATTGGGTAACTGCTGCTGCCGCTCTCTCTTTCTCGTAGATGCTCCGTGCAGCCAGTCTAGGCTTTTTTGGCAGAAAACGCTGTCTAATTAACACTCTTGCCAACAGGACCCCCAGACTGGGAGGGTGTTGAAAGGTGTGGAGTTGTTTACTGAAGCTTTTGTTGCCGTCGCCGTGCTCTCTGCTCTGTATAAATTCTCTGGGTGTGTTTACAGCGTCTCCCAACATCTGTTTCCAGAATGCGAATAGGCGGTGCGTCCTCTTTCAGCAAAAATGTGGGCTTGGAAAGCGTGGCATTTGAAAGGAGGCTCTGCTGAGGGTGCTGCCCCCCCCTTCAGGGCTAATGACAATATGTGGGGGGCGACGTTGATTTTGATTGATTAAAAGGCACATGAAGCTGCCTTCTACTGAATCAGACCCTTGGTCCATCAAAGTCAGTATTGTCTACTCAGACCGGCAGCAGCTCTCCAGGGTCTCAGGCAGGGGTCTTTCACATCACCTACTTGCCTAGTCCCTTTAACTGGAGATGCCAAGGATTGAACCTGGGACCTTCTGCATGCCAAGCAGATGCTCCACCACTGAGCTACGGCCTTTCCCGCATGGGTTAAACCCTTCCCTCCACTTGTGCTGGGGGCCCCAATCTGAATTTGGAACTCTGCTTGGCTTCCATTTTCCTTTTTAGAAAATGCTGAGAAAATGTCATTTTTCTTTTAGAAGACTGAAGACAGCGTAGGAGGTCCCCCCCCCCTTCCCTCCAAATTTTTAACAGTGAAACTGTGTGTAGCTTAGGGCTGCCAACTCCCAGGTACTAGCTGAAGATCTCCTGCTATTACAGCTGATCTCCAGCCGATAGAGATCAGTTCCCTTGGAGAAAATGGCCACTTTGGCAATTGGACTCTGTGGCATTGAAGTCCCTCCCCTCCCCAAACCCTGCCCTCCTCAGGCTCCTCCCCAAAAACTTCCCACCAGTGGCGAAGAGGGACCTGGCAACCCTTGTGTAGCTAGAAGCATTAAGCCCTCCCTAAGTGGCCCCGATCCAAATCAGTGCTTCACGCAGTGTAATTAAAAGACTAACAGAGATATATGATTGTCTAATTAAGGGCTGTTAAATAATGGTAGCACAAATGATGTATAAGCAATCTGGGTTGGAGTCCAGTAGCACCTTAAGAGACAAACAAGATTTTTGGGTATAAGCTTTCAAAAGTCAAAGCTCCCTTCTGACTCCTGAAAGCGTACACCTTGAAAATCTTGTTCATCTTTGTTCTCCATGACCGGCTGTGGACAAGAAATTGGAATTGAAAAGACGCCCCTCCCCTTGGAGCACGAGGAGGTGCTTTCCCTCTGTAACTGTTGTGCTCAGAGAGGGACGGATGCCATTTTCTCTCCGTTCTCTTTTTGCTACTGCTTGGGGATGAAGAAGAAGAAGAGTAGGTTTTTATATGCTAACTTTCTCTACCATTTAAGGCAGAATCAAACCGGCTTACAATCACCTTCCCTTCCCCTCCCCACAACAGACACCCTGTGAGGTAGGTGGGGCTAGAAGAGTTCAGAGAGAACTGTGACTAGCCCAAGGTCTCCCAGCTGGCTTCATGTGTAGGAGTGGAGAAACCAACCCGGTTCACCAGAGTAGCATCCGCCACTCATATAGAGGAGTGGGGAATCGAACCTGGTTCTCCAGATCAGAGTCCCTGGCTCCAAACCACCGCTCTTAACCACTACACCACACTGGCTCTTCGAGCACGCTGTCTCTCATCTTTTTTGTCGTCAACTATCTTCTTATGGCTCAAAAAGTTTTATTTACAAAATGTGTCCAGTGTGGCACAAACATGACTCTCTCTGCCTCTTCAGTTTGGGTGAGTTTCTATAATGTTGGGGCCTGCTGGCATTGCCAACAATTCACCCCCAAAGTGAGAAATGACAGGGCCTCCTGGCTCAAGGCAGCCCTTTGGGAATGAGCCCTGGTTAGCTCTGAGACTCTGGTAGCTAAAGAATCTGCCGCATGAGAGTGTCCAGCCCAAGCTGAGCCGTCTGTTCACATTGGTCAATTCTGACTTCGGATCCGCCTTAATGCCGATCTCAGTCCCCAGGTCCAGCTTAATACATCAGAACCACCACCTAAAAATCTAAACCTAAGCACTCAGACAAGTCATCTGCTCATCGGCTACACAAGGAACCTGAGCTCCTGCCCTCGATTCGGGAACCGACACCCTTGGAACCAGTATTGTTGGATGAGGATGTACCACCTCCTCACACACCATAGCCACCACAACTGCAGGAACTGGAGGAGTCTTTTTCCTGAATCTTTCCTCTACAGCAGAGAAAGCCTTGCACACTCTAGACGTTCATAGAACTTTATTATTTTACTTGCAAAGGTCCAACAGTTTTCGCAAAGATAAAACATTGTTTATTTGTCACTTGGGCCTGAGAAAAAGACTTAGCCTTATCTCAGACTCAGTGGATAGTTACAGCCATAAATCTCTGCTATTGATATGCTGGTGTCTCCTGTCCTTGGTCAATCCGGGCCCACTCAACAAGAGCTCGGACTTGCTCCCCTGCATTTCTGCATGTGGTACTGTTGATCAACATCTACAGAACTGCCAAGGGGTCTTCCTCAGAGATGTTTGCTCACAACTATGTGACAGACATAGATACAAGAAGAGAGTCAGCATCCAGCAAAGCTATCCTGCATTCTCTCTTCAACTAAAGGTCTCACCCCTCCTCCTGGTGAATAGCTTGTTATTCTCCCTATGTGAGATTGCAGAGAAGAACAAAGATGAAAACACTTATCTGTAACTGTCGTTCATCAAGTGTCTTCTATGCAGGCCCACATTCCCTCACTCCCGCCCTGCTATGAGTCCTTATTTCAATTTACTCGTTTTCTATCTCTCCAGCGGCTCAGGAGAACTGAGGGGAAATGACGCCCCTCCCTCTTGGAGCTCAATGGTTTCGGCAGGAAAGTGCCTCCTCGCACTCCGAGGGGAGGGGGATCCATTTCAGTTCCTTTTAGCTAAAAAGTTCTACTTCGCAGCCAGCTTGCGTATGCGCAGTCCAAATGTATGCTTGCACAGAAGACACTCGAACAACAGTTACAGGTAAACGCAACCCTGTTTTCTCTAATGTGCTTCTGGACTCCCTTCCAGCTGTTCTACTGAAGACCAGCATGGCCACCCTCTGAAACAAGTATTCTATAGAAGTCTTTTTGTCTGTGGGCTTCCTTTCTGCATTAATGGCAGATCCCCCATTCACTCAGTTTTTCCCAGGCAAGGAAACGCGGGGTCATCTGCTGAAGCTGGAGGGTGAGAGATTCAGAACAGATAAAAGGAAGTATTTCTTCACACAATGCCTAGTTAAATTGTGGAACTCCCTGCCCCAGGATGTGGTGATGGCTGCCAACTTGGTAAGCTTTAAGAGGGGAGTGGACATGTTCATGGAGGAGAGGGCTATTCATGGCTACTAGTAAAAATGGATACTAGTCATGATGCATACCTATTCTCTACAGTCTCAGAGGAGCATGCCTATTGTATTAGGTGCTGTGGAAAGCAGACAGGACAATGCTGCTGCAGTCGTCTTGTTTGGGGGCTTCCTAGAGTCACCTGGTTGGCCACTGTGTGAACAGACTGCTGGACTTGATGGGCCTTGGTCTGATCCAGCAGGCCTTTCTTATGTTCTTATGTAAAGAGGGGGAACATTTAGAGAACGAAAATGTTGCTCTTGAGCAGGCTTCAGGCCCTGCCTCTATTAACTTGGGATTGGGTGACCTTGGGCTAGTCGCAGCTCTTTTAGAGCTATTTCAGCCCCACCTCCCTCACAGGGTGACTGTTGTGGGGAAGGGAAGGGAAGGTGATTGTAAGCCGGTTTGATTCTGCCTTAAGTGGTAGAGAAAGTCAGCATATAAAAACCAACTCTTCTTCTACCTCCGGCCCAAGCAGCCGATCCCCTTCAAATTTGTCCAGTGGAAAATATAAAGACAGAGCTGTCCTTTCTTTAGGTTATGTTATTTATTTATTTGATTCGATTTCTGACTTGCCCTCCCCGGCAAAACCGGGCTCAGAGCGAGTTACAACATTCAAACAATAAACAGTCAATAAATCTAAAAATCTTTGAAACAATATACCTTCAGCCTTATACAATATACAATATACACAGCAATATACACAACAGCATTCAAGGACATTAAAGTACAAGCTTGCCGCTAGAGCAGATACAGGCCAGGCCCTCCTAAATTCAACAACGCAGATAAATGGAGGGGAAGGTAGGGAGACCAATATTGTTGACGTTCAGCGGCTGTCCTCAATTGTAGGCCTGGTGGAATACCTCTGTTTTGCAGGCCCTGCGGAACTCTTTCAAGTTATTAGGGAGAGCTTTGCACCAGGTTATTAGGGAGAGTAATAATTATTAGGTAATAATTAATATATAAAGATACTCTTTTGTATTTTTTGTATTTTGTTTTTTTTACTGTAATTTCTTTTATTATTGTATTGTTTTGTTTTGTGTTATAAAAATTTAATAAAAAATTATTTTTTAAAAAAAGGAAAGAGAACTTGGGCTGCTTCCCACATGACGTTTTTCCTAAAGGGATGTGCATTTGCGTAGAATAAAAATGCCATGTATAATGTGATGCATTAACAGGACCACGTACCTGTTTACCATATGTGTCGAAGCAGTGTGCAGCAGGTTGTTCACTGGATGTGTTAAACTATGTCGTGTCCGTAGAGGATGTTGCGTGTTGTGAGATTTACCTATCCAGGTACAAAGGGGGAGGGACCCATGCGTCGTTTCCCCAGAAGGCATGGAGAAAAACCTCTCTCTCCTATAATCTTTTCTGGCAATCTTACAAAAATGTGAAAATGGTTGTAATAGACATGAAGATACTCCATAAGGTTAACCGTTCCAGGCAGTCATCACCACGCCAGTTCTGCTACTACAAGGAAACAAATGAAGCCCACATTGTAAAACAAAAAAATCTCTATAGTTGGGGACGCAAACAGGGCAGAAATGTGACTTCTTTTTCTGGTCACCTGGGAGGGTTTATAAGTGCAACGAAATGTATCTTTCCACCAAGTTAGGGCTGTTAAATGTTAGCTGACTGGAAGAATTAACACTTAAGGAAATGTGTATCTGTATTGCCTCACTTAACCCAGAATTTTTGTAAAGCTCACTTTGCCTCTCTAATTCTGCATTCAGAAGGACCACAAAAGTTGTCTCTAGGTAAAATCATACACAACTTCGACATAGAATTAAAGGCATATCTGCTTTAGATTTGGTTCACAAATTATGTTTTGGGGGTTGGGAGTACAAAAAGGTTTTTAACCCCACTCTTCCTCCAAGGAGCTCAGGGAAACATTCCTCATTTTATCCTCGTGATAAACCCGTGAGGGTGGTTAAGCTGAGCTACTGCCCCAAGATCTCCCTGAGAGCTTCAAGGCACAGGGGAGATTGGACTCTAGATCTCCCCTAGGAGCCAGCTTGGTGTAGTGGTTAAGAGCAGTGGTTTGGAGCAGTGGACTCTGATCTGGAGAACCAGGTTCGATTCTCCACTCCTCCATATGAGCGGCGGACGCTAATCTGGTAAACTGGTTGGTTTCCCCACAGGGTGTCTGTTGTGGGAGGGGAAGGGAAGGTGATTGTAAGCTGGTTTGAGTCTGCCTTATGTGGTAGAGAAAGTCGGCATATAAAAACCAACTCCTCTCCTCCTCCTCCTCCTTCTTCTCCTTCTCCCCCTCCTCCTCCTCTTTCTTCGTGACATTCGAACACTACACCGCATTGGCTCTCCTTGTGGCACACTTAGAGCTTGACTTTTAAGTATTGAGATTCCGCTCTCTGAAGAGAGGACAGCGACTGCTGCTTTTTTTCAGATAACGATAGAAGGACAGTCAGCTGGAGCTTAAGTGGCGTTTGAGCTTCCAGCCCTCAGGATATCCCCATAGGCTTGCCTGCTGTGGAATCCCTGCACATTTCAGAGATTTTCCAGGGAATGTTCTTGTATACACACACACACACACACACACACACACACACACACACACACACACACACACACTGAGTGCCAGTTAGGGTTTCCAACCTCCAGGTAGTGGCTGGAGGTCTCCCGCTATTACAACTGATCTCCTTACGTGGGTAGGGGGTTAGACCTGTTCCTGTGAGTTTAGTGGCCACGTGGCATGTAGCAATTTAGCAGGAGCTGCCTTTCCTAGGAGATCTAGTGTTTATGTCCATGTCAGATTGCTGTTAATGATACAGGAGCAGGTCCAGTTTAAAACATGACTTTCTGTGGCTGGCTGAGCATGGCGGTGGTAGCGACCAGGTGACCATTAATTGATTTCCTCACTGAAGCATCCACGTCCTGGTTAGCCCTCGAGGACCTCCAGGGTTCCCTGGAAGACAATTTGAAACGACTGCCTTAGCTTATTACAAGTAATACAGATCATTCCCATAATGATATACTACATTATATATTTTCCTAAACTTAATCATTCCATATCATACTTCCTTCCCCGCAGGCATGTACTATTATTTTTTACACATGGTTCCCAGCTGGATTTCATTGGGGGCTTCCAAACATATTGCAGAGTTGTGTGTTTTAATAGGAGCCACTTTATCTTTTTAAAGTCAACTTTCATCATATTAGGTATCTCTCTGCCTTTTCTGTCTAAATAGGCTAATACCTTGGGAAAGTGAAAATTAATACCTCTGAAAATTAGACCAGAGCAGCCTTTAATTTCAGCTTTCCCCCCCTTTTAACAGGCAAGAGGGGTGCAGGATTCGCCGTTCCAACATTAAAGAGTAAATGCATTAGAGAAGCAGAAACGTTTGAGACCTGTGGCTAGGGGACAAAACCTGTTTCAGTTCAGATTTTCAAGGAGATGGGAAATGATTTGGGGGAAGAAATAGGAAGTCAGTTCCAGATGGTAAAAATTGCAGAGAAGACTTGCCCCTTTTACGAATGGAGGAACAGAGGAAGGAGCAAAAGCGGGGAGCGGAAGACTTACTCTGAGAAAGTCAAGGTTGCGTCAGGATCCTAAGGCTGTTTTCTTGAAAGGAGGTCACACGGGACTTCTGTCCCAATGATGGCATTTAAGGCAAGGAGGACCTCTTTGCACAACTCCTTAGACTCTACGCTTCAGAGTCAACCTGCAGCAAGGTAGTCATGGAAAATTTAGCAGCGCATGCATGATACAGCAATGCTTCTGCCTTTTTATTTTCTCATAGTGCGAAAATCTGGTCTTGTGCGAGAGGCCTGGAGAAGAAAAACGAAAAATCAAGCCTGTTTAAAAAAGATTCTTAGTCACTGTTCTAGTAACGGGAGATTTTGCATAAAGGGGAAAGGGTTAACAGTATGTGTGGAGGGAATACCCATTCATCTCCTTTTTGTGGAAGCGATTTCATTGAGAACTTTAAATTGTAGGTCAGAAAGGCGTGCGTAATGAAAACGGAGCCCCGAAGTAGTCGTGTGTGTGTGTGATCGCCACAGAAACAACCCGTGCATACAAGGCTTAAGTGTCAGGGATCCCCAGTGTCTTACATCATATCTAGTATAGCCCTAAGCTATGCTACTGATTTCAGTGGGACTTAAATACATCTGACGTCAGCAGCGGGCCTACCAGGGAGGTAGTGAGCTCTCCCTCACTGGCAGTCTTTAAGCAGAGGCTGGACAAGCACTTGTCAGGAATGCTCTAGGCTGATCCTGCATTGAGCAGGGGGTTGGACTAGATGACCTGTATGGCCCCTTCCAACTCTATGATCCTGTGATTCTAGAGCGCAATAGGTTTCGGCCTCTATGCCCTGCTTGGACCTCCAGGGCAACGATTTTGGCCGCTGTGTGAAACAGGATGCTGGACTCGATGGACCACTTGTCTGATCCAGCAGGGCTGCTCTTATGCAGGACCGACTTCTCCAGCATAAGATGCTGAAGTAACACAGTTCCTAGAGTAAGGCACTTTATTACAAAAGAGAGATGTCATCCCCCCCATATCAGGCACCTGTGTTTTCTTCCAGCCCCAAACCCCTGCTCTCTAATATTCCCTAGTTTGTGTTGTATAGAAAAGTCTGAGCCGATTTAGCAATAAATTGTTGCACTACTTCCTTTAGACTGGTGATACTATAGTATATGGTTTAAATACGGAGTTCCCCAAGGGAAACGCTAGCCTTAAAAACTATGCAGTGCCGGACCCTGCTGCTTAATGAGGTTAGGGAATTGAAGGGCTGTACCTCTTCCTCATTGTGGTTTTGGCAGATGCCACTGAGCATCACTGCAGGTTGTTGTAGGCAAGCAAGAGAGCCGAGACATGAACACATGAAACTGCCTTATACTGAACCAGACTCTTGGTCCATCAAAGTCAGTAGTGTCTACTCAGACTGTCAGTGGCTCTCCAAGGTATCAGGCAGGGTTCTTTCACATCACCTACCTGGCTAGTCCCTTTAACTGGAGATGCCAGGGATTGAACCTGGGACCTTCTGCATGTCAAGCAGATGCTAAGCAGATGCTCTACCACTGAGGCACAGCCCCTCCCCTTACAATCTCTGTAAGTTTACTGCTGCTTTGTTGCTTAAGACTGATCATAGGCTACATGCAAACATGTGTGTTAAGTGCCGTCAAGTCGCTTCCGACTCATGGCGACCCTATGAATGAAAGTCCTCCAAAATGTCCCATCTTTGACAGCCTTGCTCAGATCTTGCAAATTGAGGGCTGTGGCTTCCTTTATAGCGTCAGTCCATCTCTTGTTGGGTCTTCCTCTTTTCCTGCTACCCTCCACTTTTCCTAGCATGATTGTCTTTTCCAATGACTCTTGTCGTCCATGATGTGACCAAAATATGATAGCCTCAGTTTAGTCATTTTAGCATCTAGGGTCAGTTCAGGCTTGATTTGATCTATAACCCACTGATTTGAGTTCTTTCTTTCTTTCTTTCTTTTTTTGGCAGTCCACAGTATCCATAACACTCTCCTCCAACACCACATTTCAAAGGAATATACTTTCTTCCTGTCAGCTTTCTTCATTGTCCAGCTTTCACACCCATACATAGTAATAGGGAGTACGATGGCATGAATTAACTTGATCTTGGTGGCCCGTGACACATCCTTACACTTCAGAATCTTTTCTAGCTCCTTCATGGCTGCCCTTCCCAGTCTCCATCTCCTTCTGGTTTCTTGGCTGCAGTCTCCCTTTTGGTTGATAATGGAGCCAAGGAATAGAAAGTCTTCAACAATTTCAATTTCCTCATTGTCAACCTTAAAGTTGTGTAATTCTCCTGTAGTCATTACTTTTGTCTTCTCGATGCAAACATGTCAGGAGCAAAACCACATTTCTTGCATGTTCAAGGCTGATAGTTGGGTGAGAGTTGAGCTAAGTTGTACATATTTTCTTTGTCTGTCTGCGAGCTCAGCTTCTCTGACTTGCAGCTAATCCTGCTCTTAGCCATAGCGGTTAGATGTTTCGTTTCTGTTGATTGATCTCTAAAACCGTATCATTTATCGCCTAAGTTTAAGGAAATTGTGAAACCAGTGGTAAAGCCCAAATCCCAACCAACACTTGCCTGTAGGACAGTGAGTTAAGCTACCTGTGTCCGTTTATCTCTCGTGCAGAGAGACCAGATTTAAACAGATGTTTTGCTAGCTTTTAGCTAGAACAGAACAAGGTTTTTCCAACTATCTATAAATATATTTTAGGAATTATATATATTTTCATTAACTCTGACATCACTTATATGTTTCTAATAAAATCTTATCTATTCAACCAAGAATGTATTTCCCTGGAGGTTTGTTTTAACGATTTCTTGGAAATGGTGTTTTGAACAAATGTGCTATTTTAATGCAGCATTAGTACACATGTAACTCTCTGAAATCTTCCATGCTAGACGTGTTACAGACCTCCACAAAGTATCCCCTGATTTGATAATTGCTGTGTGACTTTTTTTTTTTTTTTTACTGCTTGATAAAAAGTAGAATGACGGGAGAATCATTGCCGATTCCAGTCAGAGAGAGCTCCAGATCATCCTGAACGTTTAATGGTTATAATCTATCAGTTCACAAACGGGTTTTGCAAATTGCCCTTGAGTCTGCTTATGGAGAAAGGTGAGGTGGAGATGTCATGTCAGGCTCAGTGAGCTTCATCCCACAAGGTTTTATTCCTTGTGTTCTAGAGCATGTTTGGCAACCGGAGGCTCAAATCATTCTGAAATCAGTCCTGCATTGCTGTGAGAGGACTGTACTTAGGTTTGCCAGGTCCCTCTTCGCCACCGGCAGTAGGTTTTTTGGGGTGGAGCCTGAGTAGGGTGGGGTTTGGGGAGGGACTTCAACGCCATAGAGTCCAATTGCCAAAGCGACCCATTTTATCCAGGGGAACCGATCTCTGTCGGCTGGAGGTCAGTTGTAATAGCGGGAGCTCTCCAGCTAGTACCTGGAGGCTGGCAACCCTAATTGTACTGGGAGCAGTGTTGCAAAGAACCCTTAAGAGGGAGAGGGGAGAGAGTCCTGGTGTGCAAGGACTAAGCTCCAGGCTCAACCAAAATCTGCCAGATCTAAGTTTAATTAAGATGAAATCCTGATGGAAATATCTTTTGTGCCAGACAAAGCCTTTCCCCCTGAGACTGTATTCTCTCCAGATCTAGAATTGCCCCCCTCCCCCATATATATCTAGTAAGTGAGATGATGGTTGTAGAGTAAGGAAGAAGCCCTTGAGTCTGCTTACTGTCCCACAAATACACATACATACACATGTCACAAAGCGATCTGCTGGGAGAACTGAGTTCACAATCCCAATCTGACACCTCCCTCCAGTATTTCTTTATACACTTACTTAAGGTATTTGTACCCTACCCACCCACCCCCATTAGGGTTGCCAATCTCCAGGTGGTAACCCAGTAGGAAAAAACACCCAAATGCTAAATTGAGAATAGCTCAAACAAAATAACCACGTGGCTCAATATAACTATCAAACACAACATATATTGTATGAGAATAACAACATCCAAAAATGTAATACAACCTATCTATCTAATACTATGGGTGCAGACCGATTTTTGTGTCTGCATGCATAGTATTAGATAGATAAGTTGTATTACATTTTTGGATGTTGCTATTCTCATATAATATACGTTGTGTTTGATAATTATATTGAGCCACGTGCTGTTATTTTGTTTGAGCTAATCTCCAGGTGGTGGCTGGAGATCTCCCGCTTTACAGCTGATCTCCAGGCAACCGAGATCAGTTCCCCTAGAGAGAAAATGACCACTTTGGCAATTGGATTCTATGGCATTGAAGTCCCACCCCCAAAAATCTCCTGGTATTTCCCAACCCGGAGCTGCCAACCCTACCCCCCCGTACACACCTCTACAAAGGTGCCCAAGGCAGCTAACAAGTAAGAAAAGATACACATGAACACATGAAGCTGCCTTATACTGGATCAGACCCTTGGTTCATCAAAGTCAGTATTGTCTGCTCAGACCAGCAGTGGCTCTCCAGGGTCCCAGGCAGAGGTCTTTCACATTACCTACTCCCCTAGTCCCTTAAACTGGAGACGCCGGGGATTGGACCTGGGACCTTCTGCATGCCAAGCAGATGCTCTACCACTGAGCCACAAAATATAAAAACCCATTCAGGTAATTCCAATCCAATAAACATAGTTTCAACCATGGAATGACTGTCTTAATTAAGCTCTCAGAAGTAGTTCATACTTAAATCTCGGCTGTGGCTTCTCTTCATAAGCTAGAAGTGTGGCCCCCCCTCCCCCACGCCACAATCTAGCTAAAGGTAATGTCTGATGTATGGAATCCACATGGGAGGCTACACATTGAAGCCCAATCCACACATTTCTGGACTCTGAAAAAAAGAGGAGAAAGTGTGCATGAATCAGGCTCACATATAGATGCGCCCCTAACTTGTGTAAAAGGATCCCAGGAAAGGGTGTGAACCGAACCCAGCGTTACCTTCCTCTTTTCTCATTTAATATTTATTTATTTGGTACAGTTCCCCTATCCAGAATTAAACAAGTCCATAATATGAATGTGTTAGGACTGTTCTCAGTGTTTTTAAATACTTGACCGGTTTCGGTTCTTTTAAAGATTAGGCAGATTTTCCTGTGTGCAGTATTTATTAAATGCCTATGCCCTTTCTGTCTTTACAGGTTCTTCATAGACAGCAGTCGCAGCCTGCCAAGGAAAACTCACCTCCGAGAGAAGAAGCCCCACCCCCGCCTCCAGAGGACACGTGCACCAAAAAAACGAGATCCCGTACCAAGATTTCTTTGGAGGCTTTGGGCATCCTTCAGAGTTTCATCCACGACGTGGGCCTCTATCCAGACCAGGAGGCCATCCACACTTTGTCTGCTCAGTTGGATCTCCCTAAACACACCATCATCAAATTCTTCCAGAACCAGCGTTACCACGTGAAACATCACGGGAAGCTAAAAGAGCATTTGGGGACTGTGGTGGATGTGGCGGAATACAAAGACGAGGAGCTTCTGACTGAGTCAGAAGAGAATGACAGTGAGGAAGGCTCGGAGGAGATGTACAAAGTGGAAACGGAAGAGGAGAACCCCGACAAAAACAAGGCCACGACATCAGAAACTGACCAGAGATAATGTGAAACCCCCACAGGCAAAGCAATACATTATTCCAACTTTTTGGGGGGGGTAGGTGGGGCTTTGTTTTTTTTTAAGTGTTTGTTTCCCCCCCCCGATGTTCATCATGATGATATGCAAATTGAACGATTGTTTTGCATAGCCCATCCAGACATCCCCTTAGGCACTTGCGTGTTCACTCTTTTTTACGTTCGAGACAATGTTAATTGTAATTCACATGGTTAACCTTGCACTTATCAAAGGAAGCTCTAGCAAGTTACAGGATGGGACAGACCAATGAAATCAATGAAGGAAATAGTTGTGTGGGTGTGTATATGTATATATTTACACATATACGTATAAATATATGTAAATATATATATATATGTGAAATTTGCATGGGACGTAACTTTACAATCTGAAAGTAAAGACTGTGAAATGAGCCCGTTAAAGATGAGTCATGTTTTGTATATCGAAAAACCACTTCACAATGAGTTGCTTTGGCTTTTAGATAAACTGCTGCCTGCTCTCAGGGTGTGGTGACTATTTTGGAAGACCTATTTATTTTCTATGTTTATCCCTGGTCTTTTTTATTATTATTATGGCTTCCTCTTGGCAGCTTGATAGGTAATTTTTGAGGTATGCATTTGAAAATGTAGATCAACACTGCCACACACACACAAAAAGTGAAATTATGGGAGGAGAAAAGGAAGGGGTGGGTGGGAAATCAGGGCACCTTAAAAAAAAAAATCCCAACCCAAGTAAGCTTAAAAACGCCTCCGTCCACATTGCACATTGAAAGTAACGGAGCATGTTTGGTTGGTCGTCTTTTCTGTATCGAACAGATGGATTTTTGTGGACTTTTTTTGGTGGGAAATTCAGAGGGACTGAAGACTAATGAAATCTCCGTGAAAAGCAGTCCTTACGAGATTTAATTGATGGAATTTCACACTAAGACATGCTTCTCAGTGGTGTTGTTTTCCAAAGGAGCAAACCGTCCGCCTCTTGCCACGCAGCTTCCATTCGCTGCAGTGGGGCCTGAGCATCTGGCGTGCTTATTTATTTGCTCCCCTCGCATCCGTCAGTTATTAATGTTTAGGGACACTGTTCGTGATACCTGTCGGGGTCGCTTTTCAGCGACACTTTCACAAATCACAACCCTCCGCCTGGAGCAAACTTGACTGCTTCTTTGTCAGCGAAAGGCTTTCCGGGACCGAAATTCCCGCTGTACCTCTCTCGTTTCTCCCGTGTTTCTATTTCTTACACTTCAGATTTAATTATCTCAGTGAGACAAGCGGTTCTTAGCCAACCGCCTCCCAAGGTGCACGGCAGACTTGTTGGGAATGCGCGTTTGAACTTGCTGCCACTCTAGGCGGTAAGAGTCAGGATTTCCGGGGTGTCACTTCCTCCAAATGAGCTGACAGTTTTTTCCCCCCAGTGACCCAGCATAGCAATTCCATTACATAAAGCAGAACAAACACCGACTGGCTTTTCAGTAGTCGGAGCATTAAAGCTGCAATCTGCTATGGCCTCCGACAGGTTTTTGAAGCTGCGGTTCAGAAGTGACTCCAGCAGGCTGGCTCTTCCTCTTCTGCAGAATGATTTTTCAGAGGAATTTTTTTTTTTAACTTCCTTCCTAATGCGTCCGGATTGCTTTTGGATCCTTAAACTCATCGCTAGGCGCTTTTTTGTTTTGTTTTGTTTTTGACATCTGCTTTGTAACTTTTTAACAAAGACCTCATGCAATATCACTCGGGAAAGCTACGTTAACGTTTCTTGCACAGGCATTGTAATATAACTGTTAATACTATTTATATATTTTGAAAGGTATAAAAAGGCAGGCATTAAAACCAACCTCTGTACAGGGTGTTACTCCAAACGTAACAGCGTACAGGGAGAAGATACGTTGCAATACAAGCTACTTCTAGCTGCTCAGTAACCTCCGGAGTTTTTAAAAAGGGACTTTTCCACAGTCAGCATATGATATCCACAATGTACCTGCATATACATTTCATATACCCTTGAAAGACCATGTCGGCTTGCTCACTTTTTAAACTCTTCCTCCTTTACTCTGTAGTATGCTGCAGTTTTAATCAAAGTTCAGTAGGTGCTGCGTTATGTTCTCTGAGTTACTCTTTTTCCAGCGGTTAATCTGAAACTCTTGCGGAAATCAAAACATTTATGTAATACTGGTCAAGCTCTCATAAGGTGATTCATCTCTTCAGCATCAGCATATTGTTTTTTTAAAACACTTCAACCAAAAATATTGAGTTGGTTCCTCTCCCCCCCCCCCGATGCTGAGTCTTGCCTTTATTATTGTTATTATTATTTTTAAAATTTCACTGCCAATTTTGCAGTGGCTCTTCGAAGTAAATCTGTGGGCATTTTCGCCTGTGGTCTTGCCAGAACTTTGCGAATTACAATGCATATATGTCTATTTATTCAATATTCATCATATAATATCTATTTGGAAAAAGAATCTTTTCTTGTAGTGCCTCTTAACAAAGCACAATTTTTCGCCTTTTTTTGTGAAATAAGAGAAAACTTTAAAAAAAATTGTGTTATTGCGGTATCAACAATGTGAATGAGGATTAACATATTGTAAATGTTCTTTTTCCATGTAAATCAACTTGATCTTTGTTATCACTAAGTGATAATTAAATTTTAACTTATGTGCATTGTTAGTCTGTTAGAATTTTTTGGTTGTTGAAATAAAACACATTCAGTAAATGACTTAATTTGTGAAGTCATTCTTGGGTGGGTCCTCCGTTTTACCTCCACCAATGGTTGCAAATCTTCAGAGTCAAAAGTAACCCTCATTTTTTAATTCTAAAAATGTGGTATAAATCACAATCCATAGAGCCCTTTTATCCATGTACAAGAGCTTGCAAAAACATTACATGTATTATTCGAACTTAGAGTTGCCAGGTCTAGCTGGAGATCTCCTCCTATTACAACTGATCTCCAGCCGAGAGAGATCAGGTTACCTGGAGAAAAGGACTGCTTTGGCAATTGGACTCTATGGCATTGAAGGCCCTCCCCTCCTTAAACCATGCCCTCCTCAGGCTCCACCCCAAAAACCTCCCGCCAGTTGCAAAGAGGGACCTGGCAACCCTATTCTAACTACAGCCCGTTCCTGTTACAGAGCATGCCACTTTTAAAATTTCATGAGTTAAAAAGCAGATAGCACAGTTGAGAGGGCTCAGAAATCACTTTCAGAAGATGTAAACAGTCCAGATAACCCCTCTAAGTGATGGCCATAACTGACCCTAATTATATCCTGATATTTCAATTCCTAGGGTCAGTTTATCAATACAAATGAACGGTGTAATGAAATCAAATATCAATTCAACCATCCTCTCTGCTTTTTTGCCCCTTTTATGCTGATTTCTATTTTTTAAACAGCCATAAATGATGGCTTGTGTGTGCCCTCTCCAAAGGGTTCCTGACATCTTTCAATGGCCATAATATTTATTTCTAGCAGAGACATCCAGCTAAAATGTGTAATGCTGGGTAAAGTGTGTAATCGAGGAACGCTGGAATTAATAAAGCGCTGAAAATGTATAAGAAAATTTGGAGGGATGCTTGCGAATGAATGGAACGTATTGCCCCAAATTCTCAAGTCTGTGTGAATTAAATCCTCAGAAACTACAGACATTGTTAAGAAGGAGAAGAGTTGGTTTTTTATATGCCGACTTTCTCTACCACTTAAGGAAGAATCAAACCGGCTTACAATCACCTTCCCTTCCCCACAACAGACACCCTGTGAGGTAGGTGGGGCTGAGAGAGCTGTGACTAACCCAAGGTCACTCAGCTGGCTTCCTGTGTAGGAGTGGGGAAACAAATCCAGTCCACCAGATTAGCCCCCGCCGCTCATGTGGAGGAGTGGGGAATCAAACCCGGTTCTCCAGATCAGAGTCCACTGCTCCAAACCACTGCTCTTAACCACTGCACCACCCTAGAGTTGTAATGTTGTGTAGCAATCCTCCTCCTCCCATTTGCCAGTTTTTGTGCATTTGAGGCATGTGTATGTGGTGTTGTAGAGTGCTGCTGACAGTGACTATGTATTTGCATTTTTGTGCTGTTTTGGGATCCCTACATATTTCTGTGCACACCTTTGATGTTAAAAATGTTAAAAACCTCCAGGTCCCTGGCCAATCTGGCCTGGAGGAAAATTCCTTCCTGACCCCAAAGTGGTGATCGGCATTTTGCTGGGCATGTAAGGAAGGGCCATGAGAGCCAAGCACTGACTCATCCCTTCCTGCCCTCCCTCTCACAATCTGCCTAAGTTCACAGAATCAGCCTTGCTGTCAGATGGCCATCTAGCCTTTGCTTAAAAAGCTCCAGCGAAGGAGAGCCCACCACCAGATGCCGGAAGATGGCAGGGCAGGAATTCCTATAATACTGTATAATTTTGTTTAAGCAATGTTATTCTCCCTATGGTCAATAGTTCCAGTGAGTAGCTGTGTTGGTCTACAGTAGAACAGCTGGATTTGAATCTAGGAGCACCCCAGGGACCAACAAAATTGTTTGGGCTAGATACCTGATGAGTGGAGCTTTGTCTCTCAGCGGCTCATACCCCAAAGAATCTTGTTGGTCACTGGGGGTGCTACTAAATTCGAATCTCGCTGTTCCGTGGTAAACAGTAAGTTTTCATCAGTTTTCAAGAAGATGTTACCTTTTCCAGAACGCTCAGGCAAAATGCACTTTTGATCTGGGTCGAAGAAATGACAGAAGCTATGAGTGGCTGTCGATCCAGGCTCTGAAAGGTTTTATGCATGTCACGGAACAAGGGGGCAAAATGGGGCTGTACCACTTCTGACCACAGGTGGGGAGGGTTGCATTTTTAATGTTCCCCAGCATTGACGTTTTAACGTTCCCCAGTTTCCCTCTCTGGAAAAAAAATTAGCACACCTGGAAGAAAGTTTCTAGCCCAACTCTTTGCATGTTGTGCTAGTTTTCTTCTTGCATGGGGATCGTTAATATAAAGGAAAATGTAAGCCCCTCACCTACAATCTGGAGTGGTACAATCCAATTGACTACCTGTGAATTCTGCAATGTCATTTACATCTCATCTGTATATGGAAACCAAGTTTCCACTAATGCATATGGCTGCCAGCTCCAGGTTGGGAAATACCTGGAGATTTTGGGGGTGGAGCCTGAGGGGGGCGGGGGTTGGAGAGGGGAGGGACTTCAATGCCATAGAGTCCAATGGCCAAAGCAGCCATTGGGGAACTGATCTCTGCAACCTGGAGATCAGTTGTAATAGCAGGAGATCTCAGGCCACCACCTGGAGATTGGCAACCCTACTAATGCCTCTGAGGCAAAAACAAGAAGAGTTGGTTTTTAGATGCCGACTTTCTCTACCACTTAAGGCAGAATCAAACTGACTTACAAGCTCCTTCCCCTCCCCACAACCGACACCCTGTGAGGTTGGTGGGGCTGAGAGAGCTCTAAGAGAGCTGTGACTAGCTCAAGGTCACCAGGCTGGCTTCATGTGGAGGAGTGGGGAAACCAACCCGGTTCACCAGATTAGCCTCCGCCGCTCATGTGGAGGAGTGGGGGATCAAACCCGGTTCTCCAGATCAGACTCCACCACTCCAAACCACTGCTCTTAACCACTACACCACGCTGGCCCCTAACAAACCCTTACCACCATGTGACTAAGATCACATTATGCAAGCATTTGCATGTATCATTTGCATGCCATCTTCTGATCACTGGGGGTGTGGAGGGAGGAGGTAGTTGTGAATTTCCTGCATTGTGCAGGGGGTTGGACTTGATGGCCCTGGTGGTCCCTTCCAACTCTATGATTCTATGTATGTTTATTTCAAAGATTGGTATCTTGCCTTCCCACTATCTTCAAGATGGCTTGTGAATATGTTTTGCCTTCAATTCCACCAGCAAATCCTCCCTTCTAAAACAAAACAATGGGCTCCCTCATCCCATACTTAATGTCCACCCACACTAGAGGGTCAATATCCGTTGGTGTTCCCTTTTGGTGTGTTATCAGGACAATGAGTAGGGTTGCCAGCTCCGGGTTGTGAAATACCTGGAGATTTTGGGGGTGGAGCCTGAGGAGGGTGGGGTTTGGAGAGGGCAGGGACTTCAATGCCATACAGTCCAATTGCCAAAACGGCCATTTTCTTCAGGAGAACTGATCTCTGTCGCCTGGAGATCAGTTGTAATAGCGGGAGATCTCCAGCTAGTACCTGGAGGTTGGCATCCCTAACAATGAGCAAGTACCTGCCTGGGGAAAGGGCAACTAAAAACAACATGGTGGCAGTTTGGCCCATTCGTACCACACAATCTGCTGTGAGGAAATAGCTGTGTGGACAGACCCTGCCAACAGACCCGATTCCTATGTGTGTCCTGGAATAAAATCCTTTTTTTTTCCTGCCGGCGAAGCTGTTCTAACAGGGCTCATATTCATTCAATAGACTTCCTGTCAGAGCTGACATGAAATTTCCCTGTCAGAATTTTGAAATTCAAAATGGCTGATAATGCACAGCTGTGCAGCAATGAAACATCAATGAAAACAAATAAAAACCAATATTCCCCATGACTGGAAGGTAGTGGAGACGTCTTTGCAAGAATTTGCACAGCCGATGCTTGTATTTGACTGCTCCACAGTTATGCGGACATATAACTTAACCAATGAAGACCGCCTCAGAGGACTGCAGTGCCAACTAGTCTTCCCCATGATGAATTGCTGAGTCTACAGAAAGTATGCATTATATAGTTCAGTAGGTGAACCAAGTATTCTGTCGAAGGTTTTCACGGTCAGAGTTCGTTGGTTCTTGTAGGTTATCCGGGCTGTGTGACCGTGGTCTTGGTATTTTCTTTCCTGACGTTTCGCCAGCAGCTGTGGCCGGCATCTTCAGAGGAGTAACACTGAAGGACAGTGTCTCTCAGTGTCAAAGTGTGTAGGAAGAGTAATATATATAGTCAGAAGGGGGTAATATATATATTACTCTTCCTACACATTTGACACTGAGAGACACTGTCCTTCAGTGTTACTCCTCTGAAGATGCCGGCCACAGCTGCTGGCGAAACATCAGGAAAGAAAATACCAAGACCACGGTCACACAGCCCGGATAACCTACAAGAACCAAAGTATTATTCTGTTTAGCCCCAATTAATTAAATTTCAAAACAGTAACAATTAATTGCATATCTATTCAAAATCAAATCAAATTAAAATTAAATTAAAACTTTTTAATTGAAACTTATTCAACGAAACTGATGAACTTGATCCAGTGGTACCAGCTCTTCTGGAAAAAAATTCTGATAGTTTCCACCAAATTTGCCAGCATAGTGCCGGGACTTGATCTATTGTAAATTAGTGAACAACACATTTGAAGGGGCCCACCTCTAGTGCCCCCTGCTGCCCCCTTGCCTCTTAGTGCCCCCCTAGGTAATCCCACCACCCTCCAGGGGATGGTACTGCCCACTTTGGGAACCATTGATCTAGAGCACTGGTTCCCAACCGGGGGTCCATGGACCCCCAGGGGTCCGCGAGAACTAAATTAAGGTCCGCGAAACAAAGTTATAAACCCATAATAAATTAATATTTTCAATTAAAAGTTCTCTATTATAAAAAAAACATATTCAAATATTATTCTAAGTTTAATGTTTAACTAACAGTTATGATTAAAGTTTATTTTCAAATTCTCTGAATTTTTATTTTGAACCTTGGTGTCCCTGCACCGAACAAAAAAGTCCTAGGGGTCCCTGGTCAAAAAAAGGTTGGGAACCACTGATCTAGAGCAACGGAGCCTTATGCTGTCTCTTGTAATATTTTATTTACAAATATACGGACAGAGCACAGAGGAAGCAAACCAGCATCCCTGTAGCCGGCACCAAATCCGCTAATCCGCTGTCAGAAGACCATTCCACCCCTCCATCAGATGGATCCACAGTTCAATGCCCAGCTCTCTCACTCAAATTCAAACTATTCCCCTTGAGATCTGGCCCCTTGAGAGTTCTTATCCGGCCCGCGAGTAGGGTTGCCCGGTCCCTCTTCGCCACTGATGGGAGGCTTTGGGGTGGAGCCTGACGAGGGCGGGGTTTGGGGAGGGACTTCAAAGCCATAGAGTCCGATTGCCAAAGCAGCCATTTTCTCCAGGGGAACTGATCTCTATCGGCTGGAGATCAGTTGTAAGAGCAGGAGACCTCCAGCTAGTATCTGGAAGCTCCAAGGAGAAAAACTCACTATCCCTATTAAGTTATACTGGCAAAAAAGAAACTATATCAAATACATATATTCAGGTTCAACAAACAGTGCAAACACGCAACAAAGCTAAAGGTGTCTATCTAAGGTATGCAAAATTATATACAAAAATATGTACAAAAGCTGTTCTCAAAGTGACAGCAATAATCAATAAAGCACAATGGCTATCTCCAGCGGGACTGAAAGAGTTCAATGTAGAACAGTCCAAAGCTAATAGCTTGATATATCAACGTCTGCAGGAACCAAGGCTGCTTCACATTTCTAAGCAAGTGAAAGGTAACAGAGGAAACGCTATCCCGGATATTGTAGCTCTTTCACCATATGCTTGGCTTCATCAGCCCCAGCGGTAGAGGACAAAGCCCACAGTATATAAACCTTCAAGGAGATTCTTGTAAATGAATCAGAGGATTTCAAATTTTTATTTTGTTTTTAATCTTTTTATTTTAGCTCCCAAAGAAGTGGGCTGCTATCTGGAAGCTGGCAACCCCACCCACGAGCCAACCGAGACAGCCACCCCCCACCCAGTCCCGATCAGGGCTGGTGAGGCATGGCCCGGCCAACCAAGTGACATTTATGTCATACCCGGCCCTCTTAACAATTGAGCTCGACACCCCTGCCCTAATCTGTCTTCCCTCTAGCTCTGTCACCTTCTGAATCCTGGATTACCAGCCGCTGCCACCACCCAGCATAAACTAACATTGTAAAAGACATTACAGTCTTTGAACAACCCTTCATAATGATCAAGGAAGCCACATTCGCAATGGCCAAGATTTTATTTCTAAAATGCTGTGTATCTTAAAACAATTGCTGCACCTATTTTCCTGCTTCATAATGAGCACAGGTACAGGCACTTTCCTTGGTACTGTGAAGTTCATAAAGGCCGATTAACCCTTCCCAGGTGGTAAGCGTCAAGAAATAGCTGCTGTGATTTCATCCATCACGAATCTTAGGGGGAACGTTCTATTTTGGTGTAGGGGATATGTGCAGAAAATAGCACTTTGGGGAAACATATGGGTACTTCTTCCAAACCTTCAAAAAATGATCATTTGGTAGCTACTATGGCAGAAATATTTTTATTAATCATGCTTCTATTTCTCCATACTTTACCTGCTGCTGTTGTCTCTTGTCAAACATATTTAAGTCTCTCAGACATATGTATTTCCATTCTAAATTGAACGTGAGGGGAAAAAATAAACATAGAACTGTTTTGTTAATTATGGTCGTGAACATACTGTCTTTTTTTTCTTTTTTTTTCTTTTTTTGTAACCTACAATTCATTATTAGCTTTGTAATCCTCTTGCAGACAGGAAGAAAAATTAACTGAAACATTCTTGATTTGTAACTGCTGACTTCTGACACCAAAATGCTGAAGATCTGTATAGTTTCAAAGCATGGACAAAATATACATAAAACACCCCACTTCCTTTTAGAACAGAAAGTGCCCTGATAAATTAAAAAAAAAACTATTTAAAAGTTATTTGAACTACAAGTTGAGTATCCCATATTCAGACTGCTTGGGACCAGAAGAGTTCCGTATTTCGGATCTTTCCATATATTGGAATATTTTGGAATTTTTGCATATACATAATGAGACATCTTGGGGCTGGGATGCAAATTCATTTATTTTTTATATACACTTTATACACATAGCCTGAATGTAATTTTTAACAATATTTTTAATAATTTTTGTGTACATTGAACCATCAGAAAGCAAAGGTGTAACTATCTCACCAGAATACCTGTATCAGCTGTTAAAGAAGAGCAACCACAAACAGCAAACAAACTAACAACGGCAGGCTTTCCGTCTCCATCTACAGTGCAGTGTACATTGTATTTTATTTTTTTAGGTGAGAGGAAACATTGAAAGTAGGCAGCACAGATCTGCCTGCATGCTGGCTTGAATAGGGTTGCCAACCACCAGGTACTAGCTGGAGATCTCCTGCCTTTACAACAGATCTCCAGCTGTTAGAGGTCAGTTCCCCTGGAGAAAATGGCTGCTTTGGCCATTGGACCCTATGGCATTGAAGTCCCTCCCCTCCCCAAACCCTGCCCTCCTCAGGCTCTGCCCCCCAAAACCCTCCTGCCAGTTACAAAGAGGGAGTTGGCAACCTTAGGCTTGAAGGGTCTGGTTATTGGATCAGTCTGGATATGGGATGTCCAAATAAGGGATACGCTACCTGTATTTAAAAACTATTTAAAGTTTTGGGGTTTTTTTTTTAATGCATATTCTAACAAAAGGATTAGATCCTGAGTAGAGGTGCTTGACAGTTAGTTTAATTGAACCCAATGGGACCTATTTCAGAATGAAACTGCAACTAAATGCTGGAATTTAGAGGCTTCCAAGATTAATACAAACTGGATGCAAAACATCTAGCAGCGATATGGGTGAAGCTTGCTGTGAACAGTGCCAGTTCTGGACTTTTGTACTCCTGCTCTGAGAGGTTGAATCCAGAGGGCTTACACACCTCCTTGAATCACGAGGAAAAGTGGGGTACAAATGTTTTAAATAAACAAATTTTAACAAATAAGTAACATAAGAGGCCTGTCCCAGTGATGGTACAGGACACTGTTTTATTATGTTTGTGGTCAGTGTTTTTAATTATATTTTTATATAACATTGTAATCTGCCTTGCCTCTTTTGTGAGAGAAGTGGGTTAAAATGTAGGAAGTGCAATATCCTTGATCCACCCAAAGTGAAACCGGTTTCTTTCCCAACTAGGAAGACGAGTTATTGACTGTTATTGACGAGTGAACTCACGACGCATCCCTCCTCCTATGAGTGAAGTAGGTCCTCCCCTCACACACAGGGTTGCCAACCTCCAGGTACTAACTGGAGATCTTCTGCTATAACAACTGATTTCTAGCCGATAGAGATCAGTTCACCTGGAGAGAATGGCCGCTTTGGCAATTGGTTTTTGAGGAGGGGGGGTTGGGGGAGGGGAGGGACTTCAATGCCATAGAGTCCAATTGCCAAAGCAGCCATTTTCTCCAGGGGAACTGATCTCTGTCAGCTGGAGATCAGTTGTAATAGCAGGAGAGCTCCAGCTAGCACCTGGAGGTTGGCAACCCTACTAGCAGAGGAGGCCGGATTTCCTTCGTGTGTGGCTATGAATGGTTCCAGGCTAGGCAGTCAGCAAATGAGAGATTGACGGAAGAGGACGAGGTGTTCCTGCCTTGGTTTCTTTGACATGTGCTTGGCTGTGCTTTTCAGAGTGCCTGGCTCCATCTCAGGAAAAAACGGTGCTGGGACGGTTCAGGGTGAAAGGTGGTGTTTAATTGCCAGCTAGCCTAAGCGTAGGAAACGATTCTCCGTGGTAAAGCCAAAGGGCAGGTGGGAAGGTCCCCGGGCTTCAGATCTTACATTAATCTTGCTGCTGTTCAACTCCTGTCCTTGTGACTGCAACTCCTTCCCACCCCCTTCATTTTAACCTCCAATGCTGCCACTTTCAGGGATGAACCGAAGTGTCTGCGCTTGAATTGGAGTGGACCTATAAAGTGTAATGCTAAGTGCTGACTTTACTCAGAATGACCAAGTCGACTTGTAACCATTTGAAAAGAAGCTGTTTCCCTGTTCCTTCTTTTGATCTTCCGTGCTCGTTCCTCCCCCTCTGCACACCTCTTTAGAGGAAACAGACTGAGATGGCAGCATGAACAAGGATTCTCCTTCTCTGCAGATGCATGACACTAATTTCACTTGGGTTTTGCACCATAACCACATCGGCAACAAACAGGAAATGAAGTGGCTGAATGCTCCCAAGCTGACCCAGCAGGAAGAAGGGGTGCAGAGAAAGCCAGGAACAATTCCTTTTGTTTACAACTGGTGTGGGTGTTTTGCCAGGGACAGGGAGTTTTGCATTTCTGTTATTTCAGAAGAGGAGGGTATGCAAAGTTCTGGGTTCCGGTATAATAAAGAAAACCAACTCTGACTTAAAAAAAAATTTTTTTTGAGAGGGTTTAGACCCAGCCTTTCCATTTAAAAATAATAAATGCTCAAGATGGGTTACAAAACTGGGGTTGATAGCCTGTGTATACCGGGATCATCTGGGTGAGAACTCTTAAATGAGCAGGCACTTGTATAATCGAAATGGGTTTTATAAGAGAATAAAAATAGTAAAACAAGAAATATATTTCAACCAATGAGCACACACACAAAAAAACACACAAGAGCTGACTAAGAGAAAAGGGAGGAAGTGGGATAGGGTTTCAGGGTTGGGTGAAAGTTACCAGCTTGAAGGGACATCCAGGAAAAGCAGCTCTGAAGAGGAAAATGACCAGCATTTCCAGGAGCAAAAGGAAAGAGCCCACATGCAAGAGGCGGTGTTTGCACGGGTCCAGAACACGTACACTATGAATGGCCAAAGGGCCAATATTTATAGCCCTAAATGGGCCCTGAGGCGGTATGAGGTCAGCTGGCAGAAAAGTCAGAGACAAAGAATTGATTGCTTTCCCAGGGTTCCAACAAAAAGACAGGAGAGGTTTGATGAGTTGCCAGGACCGAAGAGAATGCCTGGACTATTCTCCTGAATACTGATTGATTGGTGGGATGGGTGCACTGTCCGCTTGGAGCTGTGATTGTCGGCTTGGAGCTGTGATTGAATCACCTAGGGTGTCACAAAGGGGATTAGCTAGACCCTTTCCCAGCCAGGCACATTTTAGGGCCAAAGGAAAAGTTCAGCGGACAACCGCCTTCCTGCCCAAGCTTGGCACACAAGATGGACCCCAAAACCCTCTGAGAAGCATCCATTTTGTGAGGAGCAGTGTCTTGCTCCTATGCCAATCGGTGGCCCTCGTGCCTTCGTAGCACCCCTTAGTGGGAGGAGGGGTCCGACTGCTTACAGCGTGGTGTAGCGGTTAAGAGCAGTGGGCTCTAATCTGGTGAACCGGATTGGTTTCCTGAACTCTCTCAGCCTCACCTACCTCACAAGGTGTCTGTTGTGGGATGGGGAGGCGATCGTAAGCCGCTTTAAGACTCCTTAAAGGTAGAGAAAAGCGGGGTATAAAAACTAACTCTTCTTCTTACAACACTGGGCACCCCAGTATTTAGAGGAAGTGTTAAATGCACCATAGACCTTAATACTTGATAAGAGCCCCGTGGCGCAGAGTGGTAAGCTGCAGGACTGCACTCAAAAGCTCTGCTCACAACCTGAGTTCCATCCCAACGGAAGTCGGGTTCAGGTAGCCGGTTCAAGGTTGACTCAGCCCTCCATCCTTCCGAAGTCGGTAAAATGAATACCCAGTTTGCTGGGTGTCAAGTGTAGACGACTGGGGAAGGCACTGGCAAACCACCCTGTAAACAGTCTGCCTAGGAAATGTCGGGATGTGACGTCACTCACCCCATGGGTCAGGAATGATCCAGTGCTTGCACAGGGTACCTTTTTACTCCAGACTTTAAGACTATTTTATGACTATGAGATGTTGACAACTTTATTTATGGTTTTAAAAGAAACAGGAGGCCTGGGATTACCAGATTTGAGAATGTATTATCAAGCAGCTTGCTTCACCTGGCTAAAAAACTGGATTCTATTAGAGAATCCTAAAATATTAGTATTAGAGGGGTTTAATTTACGCTTTGGGTGGCACGCATATTTATGGTATGAAAAGGAGAAAGTAAACAAAGAATTTAATTCCCGTATTATTAGAGGTGGTCTACTTCAAACTTGGAAGAATATAAAGGATTTTTGGAATGTAAAACCCCTGGCTGGATTAATCCTGTAGAAGCTTTTATGAAGAGAGGTGTACAACTAAATCTGTATATCGATATTTATAGAGAAATCACGGAATGTGAATACAAATTTACAATTACTAATGAAATAAGAGAAAACTTATATAAGATGTTTTATAGATGGTACATAACCCCGGTACTGCTAAGTAAAACGAAGAAAGATGATATAGGTTTATATTGGAAGTGTGGAACCGAAAAAGGCACGTTTATGCATGTATGGTGGTTTTATATAAACCTTAAGAGATTTTGGAGACTAATATTCAAGGAAACTAATAAATTTGATTAATATAAAAGTAAAAAAAAGATCCTGCTTTTTGTCTATTGGGAATCCCTAAAGACAATATGGATAGATGTGATAGAATTATATGTCAATATAGCTTTGCGGCAGCAAGAATTATAATAGCAAAAAACTGGAAGCAAGTAAATAAACCTTCAATTAAAGACTGGAGAGAGAAATTGTGGATGTATATGCGGATGGCCAAACTTACAGATTCTTTACATGGTAAAGATATGGAAGAGTTTAAAAAAACATGGCTAAAGGCCGTCGCATTTTGGGATAAACTGGCGAAAATGAATTTTACAAGTATAGTTAATGAATTATAGATAAAATGTAATGTTTTTTATAATAATAATGATATAAGGTAATTTTAAATACTGTCAAAACACTTCTCCGGAAGTCTATTGGTGGTGGGACACACTGTTAAGGTGGGTGGTGGGTAGAGCACTGTGTATTTTACAATTTATATTATATGGTGTAATTTTGATGATTGTATAAGTGCTCTTTTTGTATTTCTGTATTTTTATGTTTTTTTCTGTTTTCTTTTTAATGATTTGTATAATCTGTTTTTTTCTTATAAAAAATAATAAAAATTTATAAAAAATTAAAAAAAATTATTTATGGTAGGTAAGTTGTATTGTAGTTTTTATTTTAATCTTGCATTTACTTTGGAGTACTTGGTAATTATCCCTCTATTGTTCTTTAGGCTGAAATATAACATCCCCTCATTTTAGAGGGAAACACACACGGGGATTAGTTTCCCATCTGTATGGAAGCCTAAAACAGAGGAAGAGGTTTTGCAGTTATATATTATTTGTCAGTGTGAAGTCTTAACTGTCTAAATTTTTTAAAATATAATTGATGCATATAGGTTAATTGTCTAATATTTTTATATCTTTCTATTTATTTTTTCTGAACACAACTCACATATAGTCATAAAGAATTTTAGAAATGTATGTATACATTTGTAGTGTGGACTGGTGATTGTTTAGACCACTGAGGAATGCTGTATAGCCGAAATGCGTATGGTCAGAGTCAAATTGTTTGATATTATGTCTAATGGTGTTACATGAGCATGTTGATTTGGTAGGCTTTTGCAAGGACTTATATGTGTTATATGTTTTATTAGATTTTAGCATGTAATAAATACATACATATTTTGTATGGACATAGGGTTGCCAGGTCACTCTTCATCACCGGTGGGAGGTTTTTGGGGTGGAGCCTGAGGAGGGCGGGGTTTGGGGAGGGGAGGGACTTCAATGCCATAGAGTCCAATGGCCAAAGCAGCCCTTTTCTCCAGGTGAACTGATCTCTGTCAGCTGAAGATCAATTGTAATAGCAGGAGATCTCCAGTTATTACCTAGGAGGAACCAACTGTTGCTGGTTCCTCTGACTGAGCACTCCTTGCTGCAGGAGGCTCATTATCCTCACTGTTGTCAGTTGGCTGTGCTCTTAGCTGAGCTTGCAACCTCATGCTTCTCCTACGCTCGTGTAGGACTGATCTACTTTTCCTGCGTTGCTGCTTGAGAGGTTGTGGAGGGCTGCTGTCAGACACAGGTGAGTCCCCTGCCCTGGATGGTCGTAGACATGGGGAACATCCATCTCTTTGTGCCTGCTCTGCCTGCTGTGGTTCTTCCCTTCCACTGTCTGCTGCTTCCAGGTCCTCTTCCTCAGAGGATGCCTCAGCAGGCTGGCTCATGATACTCTCCTTCTCACCTGCCTTGAAAGGCCCTTGCTGGGGATTTCCATAAGTCGGTTGTGTCCTTACAGCACATCTGTATGTACAGTTTTATTATAGCATAAACTAATAATTAAAAAAGGTAAAGGTAAAGGTCCCCTGTGCAAGCACTGGGTCATTCCTGACCTATGGGGTGACGTCACATCCTGATGTTTACTAGGCAGACTTTGTTTACGGGGTGGTTTGCCAGTGCCTTCCCCAGTCATCTTCCCTTTATCCCCAGCAAGCTGGGTCCTCATTTCACCGACCTCAGAAGGATGGAAGGCTGAGTCAACCTTGAGCCGGCTACCTGCAACCGACTTCCTTTGGGATCGAACTCAGGCCGTTAGCAGAGCTTTTGACTGCAGTACTGCAGCTTACCACTATGCGCCACGGGGCTCCTAAACTAATAATTGCCTATTATGTATTCTGCACTGCTTATAAGGATGACTCCAGAAAGATCACCTCCAAATGCCAGTATTTTTAAGCAGGTGGTTTTCCCCGCCACTCCCCACCCCGCTGCAGATCCAGTAAAACAGGATTCCTGTTCTCATGGAACTTTGTAAGAAAACTCTCTATAAAATGTTGGAAGGAGAAATTTGCTCCCCTTGCATGAGAAGTATTCATAGGCCGTTTATGCATGGGAGTTTTACCTGAGGTTTATTGCTGGCTGGACCTACACTTCCCTGTTGGGAATCGATGCACCAGCAGTCTCCAAGCTCAAATCAAGTCCCCACCCCTTTAAATGCTGCTTTTTAACTGGCTTACTTGTCGTGCTTACTGTGAGAGAAAATCCTCCCCCAAACCCAACTGCCACTTTAAAAAGCATTTTAAGAACAACAACAAAAAACCCGGAGCAATCTGAAAAGGGTGAGGGGAGAAATCCAAGCCTTTCTTGTGCTCAGAAAGAGCTCCGAGGAAGCAGGAAGCATTTGAATCCCCACCTCTTTACACACTGCTTTGTAACTGGCTGTGAGAGAAACCAAGCTTGCGTATCCTGCACTTTGCCTTATTCACAGGGATTTCACCCAGGCTGAGCTCAGGGAAGATGGAAGAGTTGGGTTAACAGAGGAATAAGACCTGAACTTTGCGAGGGCTGGCAGCGAGGTCATTTCTAATGGACAGAAAACTCATGCATAACTCCAAGGAACAACTGAGACAGACCGGGGGCGAAATTGAGTGAAAGTACCCATGCATAAACGACCAGCTGGATTTTCTTTCCCTCCTCCTTTTACACTTTCCATGGTTTCAGGGAGACCATTGCCATATGCATTACGGTGTGATCGATGTTCTTTAAACTCCCCTTTGGAATACACTGTCCTGCCCCCAAGTACATCTGTTTCCTAGCCCAGCCCTTGTAGGAAATATATAGCATGGAGCTGCTCATTAAAATAAGGAAGGGTATAATGGAATTCAGTGCAGAGGAGGTGTTGTATTGGGATCCCTTAGGAAACCTCTTCTGATTGAAACACAACGAAGGGAAAACAAAATGCCCCGTGGAAACAAAGCTCCGAAAGGTTACAAAGCTCAGCAAAAAAGAGCTGCAGACATCCTTATTAATCCTGGCAACATTTGAACGGCACCGTTGAAACTTTAGCTTCCCTCTAAGTATAGACGACGGACAAAATGGGGGCTGTCGAAGCCATCCATAAAAGAGGACGCAGACTGTAGGAAGGTTTTGCCATATGGCAGACGGCTGCTTGCTAAATGCAAGAAATCCCAATATAACATGGCTGTATGAAAAGCATTCCCCGGTCGTGCCTAACCACTGGCACCAGCTATTTCTCCTCAAAGGCTGGTGGGCCGACCTCCAATGCCAACCCAATTGTGGTGGAAAGCCTGTGGTGCAGCTCACACAACACAATGCCTTTTAGACCACCAGCCAAGGGAAGCCAAGAAGCCTCCACTGTTAGTCATACTGTAGTTCATCTTGATGGTGGTTAGGGTTGCCACCGCTGCGAGGTTTTTGGGGCAGAGCCTGAGGAGGGCAGGGTTTGGGGAGGGGAGGGACTTCAATGCCATAGAGTTGCCAAAGCAGCCATTTTCTCCAGGGAAACTGATCTCTGTCGCCTGGAGATCAGTTGTAATAGTGGGAGATCTCCAGCTAGTACCTGGAGGTGGTGGTGGAGGAATGTGCCATCAAGTCTAGGGTTGCCAGCCTCCAGGTACTAGCAAAAAAAGAGCATACTGATAGGAAATTGTGTAAAGCTAATCCCAACAGGGAAAATATTACAGTAACACAACTACTCAATATGCTGATGATTTTTAATATAAAGTTCCACAATTAATCACTCACTACTATATCATATCTATGCACGAAAATATCCAATCAGATATACTGTATATGTGATTGGATATTTTCCTGCATAGATATGATATAGTAGTGAGTGATTAATTGTGGAACTTTACATAAAGAAATCATCAGCATATTGAGTGGTTGCGTTACTGTAATATTTTCCCTGTTGGGATTAGCTTTACACAGCCTCCAGGTACTAGCTGGAGATCTCCCACTATTACCACTGATCAGAGATCAGTTTCCCTGGAGAAAATGGCTGCTTTGGCAATTGGACTCTATGGCATTGAACTCCCTCCCCTCTCCAAACTTCACCCTCCTCAGTCACCCCCCCACCCCAAACTTCCTGCCAGTGGCAAAGAGTGAACTGGCAACCCTACTCATCATGAAAATCTTGAAGCCGGTTGACTTTATGGAGAACTAAACCAAACAGTTTTATTTCCAGACAGTCTCTTGTGCATTGACCGCAGCTCTCATCTAGGAGGGATCAATGCGCATTTGGAGATCAGCATTCCAGTGCAGCTGCAAATGCACAATGTTTCATGGCCGCTTAAAATCAATTAGACCGAGGGAGGCCTCCTGTATGGAATGACGTCCCTTTGAGATGCTAAGCCTTCGGGTCCTTAAAGCGATGCCTTGATTTTCTTCCTCCCTCCCAGTAAAAATTGTCCAAAACGTTTTGTACTTTGACACTAGTGGAAGGGACAAAATCATAACACTGCCATAACTGAAGGTGTTTTTGAGCCTTGTGGTGAATCAAATTTCCACGAGCGAAAACCGAGGGCCAGGTTTGCTTGATGGAACATGACAGTGTATATGTCGGAACAGATGAAAAATGCAGATTATGCAGTCTTTGCCTCTTCGGGAGTGAGATTGTTGTTTCAATGTGGACCTGGTTGATTTTTTTGCGCATGGGGGGGAGAAACTAACCTCTCCATAGACTGCATTGAGCTAAAATGGGGATACAAACCATCTTTTTTCACTTCTGAATAGGGTTGCAAACCTCCAGGTACTAGCTGGAGATCTCCTGCTATTACAACTGATCTCTGGCCGACAGAGATCAGTTCACCTGGAGAAAATGGCCGCTTGGGCCATTGGACTCTATGGCATTGAAGTCCCTCCCCTCTCCAAACCCTGCCCTCCTCAGGCTCCACCCCAAAAAACTCACCCCAAAACCCTCCTAAAACCCCGAATAACAAGTCTGAGGTCCTATCAGCAGATTCTCCCTGTCTTCTTTTCGCCTTATACCTCTTTCCTATCTCCTGCCCCTGTCACACTCTGTCATTCTGGATAAATATATTGGTGGAGCTCTGAAAGCAATAACAATAAAAGGGAGGCAAGGCAGAGGAAATATTAGGCAACATATTAAGAAATTGACCTGCTTCCTTTGATATTTAATAAATGGAGAGTCCCCGGAATAGTAGAAGCCATTCTGCTAATTGGTTATTGGCTTTACTGAATGAATGTCTCCACCTTTAGTTCTACCAAGTTCAGAAAGACTCTGTTCTGGTCAATGATTCTTTGGCGGTGAATGACGATTCTTAATTCCTTTTTAACTGTACAGTTTTTATCCCAAGACGGCTTTTTCGGACTATTCATCTCTGACTTTTGCATTCCTTTAATAAGACACAGCTGGATATGGAAGGATCACTACTCTGTCTGGCTTGTTTCTATAGGCTTTGAACCTCCTTCCATGAAGGGAAAGGTAGGATGTAAATATTTTTTTGTTGAATTTTATAGGGCACAGAAATAAAAAAGGGGGTGGGGAAAGGAAAAAAAGGAAGGGTTTCAGTTTCCAGGTTTTATCAATACAATGAAGACATATCTAACAGATCAGTTTAGCTTAAATTGCACCCCTTACAGTAAAATATATAATATTTTGTCTTTGTAATCATTTCATAAGCACATAGTAGTAACATCTCTAATAGTAATATAGGTATCCTCTATTAGAGGCTAAATCTAAATATATCAATTACATATTTTAAACTTCAAGTTAATATACTAAATACAGTCAGCTGGATTCATTAATGAAGCATATTTGTCATACAGTGGTTGCCGTTACAATGGATGCAAATATTTTGATAAGTAAAAAAAATGAAAACGTTACTGCACTTTCTAACTCCTCTCAATAGCAGTCCCGCATCACATTTGGGTTCACTTCATGAACACATTTCAAGTATGGTTGCCAACCTCCGGGTAATAGCTGGAGATCTCCTGCTATTACAACCAATCTCCAGCCGATAGAGGTCAGTTCCCCTGGTGAAAATGGCTGCTTTGGCTGTTGGGCTCTATGGCATTGAGGTCCCTCCCCTCCCCAAACCCCACCCTCCTCAGGCTCCACCCCAAAAAACTCCCGCCAGTGGCAAAGAGGGACCTGGCAACCCTAATTTCAAGATGGGTAGATTGTTAGTGTTCTTAGCAGAATCTTTCCTGGTTACCCAGACTGCAGGGCGACCCAGTCCCTTAGAATAATAGAATCATAGAGTTGGAAGGGACCACCACGGTCATCTAGTCCAACCTCACAGGGTGTCTGATGTGGGGAGGGGAAGGTGACTGTAAGCCGGTTTGAGTCTCCCTTAAGTGGTAGAGAAAGTCAGCATATAAAAACCAATTCTTCTTCTTCTTCTTCTTCTTCTTCTTCTTCTTCTTCTTCTTCTTCTTCTTCTTCTTCTTCTTCTTCTTCTTCTTCTTCTTCTTCTTCTTCTTCTTCTTCTTCTTCTTCTTCTTCTTCTTCTTCTTCTTCTTCTGGAGCTGCATGTCTTGTTTTTGTACGTAACTAGTAACCGTTGTCTGTCTTTCTCTTTGAGAAAGACGCTACCGGTCTTCCTAGTTAACATAAAAGGTACTTGACCTCTGAGTGGATTGCAATCTCTCTTTCAATTAACTTGACCTCCATGAAAACTCTGGTGAAGTTGAGACCAGCTCTGCTTTGGCTTCACATGTCATCACTTCTAGGGATAGGGTTATACCTGTTATAAGGGCAGGAATGTCATCGGAGGTCACGGAGGCGAGCCACGCATTGGAAAAAAATATCCAGTCCTTCAGTTTTAATCAGCACATTGGAAAGTCTTCTTTTCTTACTGATTCCAAATGGACAGGGAGACAGGAGGCGGGATTTGTTTAATGTTTGGCTTTAAACCGGAGTTGTGATGAAATCTATAGGGTCTTTGACCCCAATTATTATGTTTGACAGTTCAGCTGCTTGGTTGCAGGAGGCTTAAATATCCCTTCAGCTGGTGTTGCGAAGGGAGCTCACCCTCCTCCCATTATGGGTATGGAGTCCTCAGTATAGACTCCTATGCAGTTCCTTGAATTCCCACTGAATATTTACAGCTGGAAGCTGATTTGAAGAACTACAGAATTGATCCTGGTCTGGTATTACCAGCCACAGCCAGAACACTAAGTGGTCAACACTTTCATAAGTAAAATTATACCATTCATAGGAATTGACATATGGCAGGTATTTAAAATGGTGTAGTGAATGTATTTCTGTATGAATCAAGTAAGTTGTCTGCTTTGCCATGCTTGTCCTGTTCATATAAGAACATAAGGGGAGGGGGCATGGCTCAGTGGTAGAGCATCTGGTTGGCACGCAGAAGGTCCCAGGTTCAATCCCCGTCATCTCCAGTTCAAGGGACTAGGCAGGTAGGTGATGTGAAAGATCCCTGCCTGGGTCCCTGGAGAGCCGCTACCGGTCTGAGTAGACAGTACTGACTTTGATGGACCAAGGGTCTGAGGCAGCTTCATGTGTTCATAAGAAAAGCCATGCTGGATCAGACCAAGGCTTATTAAGTCCAGCAGTCTGTTCACACAGTGGCCAACCAGGTGCCTCTAGGAAGCCCACAAGCAATATGACTGCAGCAGCATCCTGCCTGTATTTCGCAGCATCTAATATGATAGGCAAGCTCCTCTGATACTATAGAAAATAGGTATGCATCATGACTAGTATCCATTTTTACTAGTAGCCATGAATACCCCCTCTCCTCCATGAACATGCCCACTCCCCTCTTGAAGCCTTCCAAGTTAGCAGCCATCACCACATCCTGGGGCAGGGAGTTCCACAAGTTAACTCTGCGTTGTGTGAAGAAATACTTCCTTTTATCTGTTTTGAATCTTTCACCCTCCAGCTTCGGCAGATGACCCTGCGTTCCAGTATATGCACTGTGTGAATTGTGTTTAGGCATCACAGTCTGATATGTGGCTACAGTGTCCTTGGATTCTTACAATCCTCTGATCATTCTTTGGAGGTGGAGTTCAGGTTAACCAAAAGAGAGCAAATCTAGACTCAGACACTATTCATTTGCCATTTTAAAAAAACTTGAGTTGGATTTCTATGTTGTTGAAATTAAGATATCAAGTTGATATTCATTTACATTGGTTTCATTGGGGGGGGGGAATTCCCAAATGCAGCTCACCACCTGGTATGAAATTCCTTCGTACCCCTCACCTATGGGATCATCCCTCTCCTGTTTGTCAGATAAGATGAACTAACACTATTAATACATGATGCTGCCTTAAGCTGAATCAGACCACTGGTCCATCAAAGTCGGTATTGTCTACATAGACTGGCAGCTGTTCTCCAGGGTCTTCGAAGGAGTATAATGCCATTGAGTCCACCTTCCAAAGCAGCCATTTTCTCTAGGTGAACTGATCTCTGTTGCCTGGAGATCAGTTGTAATAGTGGGAGATCTCCAGCCACCACCTGGAGTTTGGCAGCCCTACAAATCCCTTCGTCTATGCCTGTGGCTGTCACTATATCCTCTGGCAGCAAATTCCATATTGTAATCACTCATTGTATAAAGAAATCCTTTTGTCCGTCCTGAATCTACTGCCCATCAGCTTCATTGGATGCCCTTGAGTTCTAGTATTTTGGGAGCAGGAGAAAACGTTCTCTTTGTCAGCTCTCTCCATCCCATGTATAATTGTAAACACCTCTATCGTACCCCCTTTCATCATCTCTTTTCAGCCTTTCCTCATAGGGAAGATGCTCCAACTCTCTAATTATCTTGGTTGTCCTCTTCTGTACTTTTTCCATCTCTGCGATGTCCTTGTTGAGATACGGTGGCCAGAACGACACACAATGAGGCCACGCCATAGATCTATACAGGAGCATTATAATATTGGCCATTTTATTTTCAATCCCCTTCCTAATAATACGTGACATAGAGTCTGCCTTTTTCACTGCTGCAGCAGACTGGGTTGACACTTTGGTTGAGATATCTACTATGACCTCAAGATCTTTTTCCTTCTCAGTCTCAGCAAATTCAGACCCCGTTAGCCTATACTTGAAGTTGTGGGGTTTTTTTTAGTCCTAATGTGCATCAACCTTACACTTACCAACACTGAACTTCATCTTCCACATTGTCACCTGCTCACCCAATTTGTGGAGCTCCTCCTGGAACTCTTCCCAGTCATCCTTGGTTCTCTCCATCCTGAATACTTCTGGGTCATCTGCAGGCTTGGCCACTACTCTACTCTCCCTTAGTTCCACATCAGATCAGATCAGAAACTTTCTCATCACTCCTGAATGTTGGAAATAATTCTGTTTGGGCCATTTGTGACATTTGTTAATGTGTGTTGCTCAGGTCAGAGCCTGATGAGTAAATTTCCAAATGCTAATACCTAGTCTTTTCTGTCCTTGAAGGTGTCATGTGAGAGCCAGCGTGGTATAGTGGTTAAGAGCAGTGGACTCTAATCTGGAAAACCAGGTTTGATCCCCCACTCCTCCACATGAGCGGCGGACTCTAATCTGGTGAACCCGGTTTGTTTTCCCCACTCCTCCACATGAAGCCAGCTGGGTGACCTTGGGCTAGTCACAGTTCTCTCCAAACTCTCTCAGCCCCAACTACCTCACAAGGTTTCTGTTGCGAGAAGAGGAAGGCAATTGTAAGCCAGTTTGAGACTCCTTAAAGGTAGAGAAAAGTGGGGTATAAAAGCCAACTCTTCTTCTTCTACCTCACAAGGCGTCTGTTGTTTGTTGGGGAGAGGAAGGGATTGTGATTGTGAGTCGCTTTAAGACTCCTTAAAGGTAGAGAAAAGTGGGATATAAAAACCAACTTTTCTTCTTTTTCTTCCTCCTCCTCCTCCTCCAGGGCAGCTGTATTAAGCTGTGCACCAACGAAGGATTTGAGGATCCAGCTGCCAAAATGTAGGCTATGAATAGATTCTGGTGAGCTCTGCGGGTTCGGGTGCTGCAAGCCCCTGAGAAAAATTTGAAATTTGACCAATTACAGGGACATTTTGAGGCCACATGAAATGGGTATTAGAGCATATTCTAAGGTCAGTATTAAGTACTTCAACCCATTGGCTTATGATTCTATCACTAAAACAGCCTTATTTTAATAACAAACACTTTAAAAATCTCCATAGATTTTGTTGAAAAATCCACTCATTAAAATAAAGTTGCTTCAGGGCCCCTCCGGGATCAGGGGCCCTGACGTTTAAGCTTCATTAGTTGCATAGTAGACCCGCCACTGCTTCTAACAATGGCCAGGCATGTGCTTTTGATGACCCAGAAGAAAGGGGGAAAGCTCTAAGATCTTAAGGAGGAACGAACAACGACCATTCCTCAACAGCCACAACTTAAGCATATGCTTGGACTCTCTAAGAGCTACGAAAGAAGAGGGTGATTCATTTAAGTTGGGAGTAACCTTTTCTAAGTCAGGAATAATACGGTAGGGCAAGACCACAGAAACCTCAACAATCAATGGACCCCTCTTGGTATTGCACGTTTTAATTCGTTTTCCTTTGATCAGAAGCCGGAATGTTTTCGCTGATTAGAAAAACAAAGAGGCGTATTAAGATTATAATAGCCCTGTAATAAAAAGTCTATAAAAATAAAAGAGAGAGAGAGGGAGGGAGCATTTGACCAAATTTCCAATCTTTTTTTGGCGTTCTCTTGAAATAGAGGTAGACCCGCCCAGAGCCTTCCTTCTAAATACTGAATACTGCGACTGTTTTTAAACCCAAAATAATACCTTTTGATTGGAAAGATTTCAGTTAACATTATTTGCGCATTTTATTGAGGCAGAGGTTGCAATTATTAGCGTCACCAGGAATTTGGGACAGTTAAACACAGGCTTTCGTTAGCTTCAGAGCAAACCACATCCCTGGGCAATGAGCGTTCTAGCTAAAGACCTTCAAAGCCGAGCTTCAAAGCAGCAGTTGACATTTCTCACTGGTGGTCTCTTTGTAAATCTGCTCTGCCAGTGTCATTGTGGGGTGAAGGAACCCAGACAAGACTGGGTACGACTCAGTGACTGATAGGGTTGCCAACCTCCCGGTACTAGCTGGAGATCTCCTGCTATTACAACTGATCTCCAGCTGATCGAGATCAATTCACCTGGAGAAAATGGCCGCTTTGGCAATTGGACTCTATGGCATTGAAGTCCCTCCCCTCCCCAAACCCCGCCCTCCTCAGGCTCCGCCCAAAAAATATCCCGCCGGTGGCGAAGAGGGACCTGGCAACCCTAGTGACTGAAGACGTACATTGGAAGAGTAAAGTTACATTGTTATCGGTGGCTGGATTGTCCAGTCCTGAGTATATTTGCCAGCTTTGGGTTGGGAAAGACCTGGAGATTTTAGGAGTGGTGCCTGAGGAGGGCTGGGTTCGGAGAGGGGAGGGACTTCAATGGGGTATAATGCCATAGAGTCCACCTTCCAAAGCAGCCGTTTTCTCCAGCTGAACTGATCTCTGTGCCTGGAGAGAAACTGTAATAGCAGGAGATCTCCAGCCACCACCTGGAGGTTAAACCAATGGAAACCAATACCACTATGCAAATGTGAGTCTATTTTAAATAGATTCATTAATAGTTACTGGAGGATTTAAGCAGAGGTTAGATGGCCATCTGTCAGCAATGCTTATTCTATGACCTTGGGCGGATCATGAGAGGGAGGGTTTCTTGGCCATCTTCTGGGCATGGAGTAGGGGTCACGGGGTGTGGGGGGAGGTAGTTGTGAATTTCCTGCATTGTGCAGGGGGTTGGACTAGATGACCCTGGTGTTCCCTTCCAACTCTATAATTTTACTCCATTGGAATATTAGAATCATAGAGTTGGAAGGGACCACCAGGGTCATCTAGTCCAACCCCCTGCACAATGCAGGAAATTTACAACTACCTCCCCCCACACCCCCAGTGACCCCTACTCCATGCCCAGAAGATGCCCAAGATGCGTTCCCTCTCATGATCTGCTTAAGGTCATATAATCAGCAATGCTGACAGATGGCCATCTAGCCTCTTCTTAAAAACCTCCAGGGAAGGAGAGCTCACCACCTCCCGAGGAAGCCTGTTCCACCAAGGAACTGCTCTAACTGTTAGAAAATTCGTCCTAATGTCTAGACGGAAATTCTTTTGATTTAATTTCAACCCGTTGGTTCTGGTCTGACCTTCTGGGGCAACAGAAAACAACTCGGCACCATCCTCTATATGACAGCCCTTCAAGTACTTGAACATGGTTATCATATCCCCTCTCAGTCTTCTCCTTTCCAGGCTAAACGTACCCAGCTCCTTCAACCTTTCCTCATAGGACTTGGTCTCCAGACCCCTCACCATCTTTGTTGCCCTCCTCTGGACACGTCACCCTATCAACTGGAGATCCGTTGTAATTCCAGGAGAACTCCAGGAACACCTAGTGGATGGCAGCTCTATTGGTGGGTGTCAGGTTGCCCGCTGGGGGCCATGTTGGGGGACACTGACAGAAATAAATTAGTGGCTGGGCTTGTTTGGAGGCTCAGTCAGTGATCCACCGGTGATGAAAATTTTCTTTCTTTCTGCTCAGTCTCTGAGCATCACCCTATATGATTGGCACCTATGACAAAGAAGAAGAGTTGGTTTTAATATGCTGATTTTCTCTACATTTTTAAAAAGGAGAATCAAACCTCCTTCCTTTCCTCTCCTCACAACAGACACCTTGTGTGGTAGGTATGGCTGAGAGAGCTAGAGTTGCCAACTCCGGGTTGGGAATGACCTGGAGATTTTTGGGGGTGGACCCTGAGGAAGGTGGGGTTTGGAGAGGGGAGGGACTTCAATGCCATAGAGCCCATTTGCCAAAGCAGCCATTTTCTCCACCAGAACTGATCTCTATCACCCGGAGATCAATTGTAATAGCAGGCAATCTCCAGCCACCACCTGGAGGTTGGCAACCCTAGAGAGAGCTTTCAGAGAACTGTGACTAGCCCAAGGTCACTCAGCTAGCTTCATGCGCAGGAGTGGGGAAACCAACCCGGTTCTCCAGATTAGAGTCCACCACTCCTAACCACTACACCACGCTGGCTCTCATGAAACTTATATCTATGGAAGGATATAAAGAGGCTTTTAAATTAAAGATCTGTGGTATGCTTTTAGGGGAAGGATGGGCAGGAAGATGGGAGAAAGCTTTGTGGAAAGACTTGTGGGTGGGGCAGGGGACACACTCTTGGGCGAAAACGCATGGTCGCTTTGGCCTCCTTTATTCCCGGTTTCAGCCAGGATTCAGCCAGGATCGAACGCACATTCAGTGAAACGCTTGCGTTCAGTCCTGGCTGAATCCTGGCTGAAACAGGGAATAAAGGAGGCCAAAGCGACCGTGCGTTTTCGCCCCGTTGTCTGTCGTTGGAGGGCAGCTATCCGCAGTGACTGGCGGCAGATCCGGCCCTCCTGGCTCTTGGTGCGATGCCCTGCCGGTGCCCCGTGGCTGCACCACCGCAAGCAGCAGGTGCTTCGCAGACTGCCAAGCCCGGAGCTAGCCTGCAGTGATGCTGTCAGAGCGACTTAAGCCTAATGCCTTGTGACAACTGTCTACCTGGAACGTACGTGATAATGGGCTGGAAAGGCTTTGCAAAATTGATAGGCTCTTTCTCACCGCGGGGAGGAAAAGGCAGGCGCGGCTCAGCCGATGTGGCTGCATCGGTTGCCTCCGTTCACCCTCCTCGCCAGCCAGAAGTTCTTCCTCTGCTAGTTTTGCGGCCTGCTTGGATCTTCCTCTCGGTTTGATCTGCTTTTTGCATGGACGCTAAAGAACATAACTGTCCTGCCAGATCAGACCAATGGGCTAGATCCTTCCCCAGGAGGTGGTGATGGCTGCCAACTTGGAAGGCTTGAAGAGGGGAGTGGACATGTTCACAAAATCACACAAGGTTGGAAGAGACCACAAGGGCCATCCAGTCCAACCCCCTGCCTTGCAGGATCCCACAATCAAAGTGCTCCCGACAGATGGCCATCCAGCCTCTGCTTAAAGACCTCCAAAGACGGGGACTCCACCCCACCCCCCCGAAGCAGCTCATTCCACCGTCAAACCACCCTCGCCATCAGAAAGTTCTTCCTAATGTTTAGGTGGAATTGCTTTTCTCTTAGTTTAAATCCATTACTCTGTGTCCTAGTCTCTGAAGCAACCGAAAACAAGCTAGTTCCCTCATTAACATGGCATCCCTTCAAATATTTAAACATGGCTATCATGTCACCCCTTTTATCCTTCTCTTCTCCAGACTAAACAAACCCAACTCCTAAAGTCTCTCCTCACAGGGCATGGATTCCAGACCTTTGACCATTCTGGTCGCTCTCCTCTGTTCATGGAGGAGAGGGGTATTCATGACTACTAGTTAAAATGGAGACTAGTCATGATGCACACCTATTCTCATACAATAAAGACAGTATACTTCCTTTATTTTATGTGCATTTAGTATAAAGGTGTTTCTTTGTATTTACTTTGAATACCTATTCTCTACAGTATCAAAAGAGCATGCCTATTATATGAGGTGCTTTGGAACACAGGCGGGACAATGCTGCTGCAGCCGTCTTGCTTGTGGGCTTCCTAGAGGCCGCTGGTTGGCCACTGTGTAAACAGACTGCTGGCCTTGATGGGCCTCGGTCTGATCCAGCAGGGCCTTCCTCATGTTCTTATCCGTTCTAGTAGCGCTGGAAGATTTTTCTGGTGCAAGAAGCTTTCCACGGACCCAAGAGGCTTTTCCGCTGGGGGAAGAGGGCCAGCTGTAGTGGTTAACAGTGGTGGACTCTAATCTGGAGAACCAGTTTGGTTTCCTCACTTTTTCACATGAAGCCAGCTGGGTGGCGTCAGGCTAGTCACAGTTCTCTTCTAACTCTTTCAGCCCCACCTACCTCCCAAGGTATCTGTTGTGGGGAGAGGAAGGGAAGGTGAGAGCCAGCTTGGTGTAGTGATTAAGAGCAGTGGTTAGGAGCAGTGGACTCTAATCTGGAGAATTGGGTTTGATTCTCCCCTCCTCCACATGAGTGGTGGTTTCTAATTTGATGAACCAGGTTGGCCCAAGCCAAATAAAAAGTCAGGAAAAGCTCCTGGATAATTGTGAGCTGTGGCTTAGCTTCTGGTTTGTCTTGGGGCATTTGCTTTATTGATCACTCTTACTTATGGTTAAGAGCGGTGGACTCTAATCTGGAGAAGCAGGTTTGATACCCCACTCCTCCACATGAGCGGCAGACTCTAATCTGGAGAACCTTGTTGGTTTCCCCACTCCTACACATGAAGCCTGCTGGGTGACCTTGTGCTAGTCACAGCTGTCTCCGAACTCTCTCAGCCCTACCTTCCTCACAAGGTGTCTGTTGTGGGGAGAGGAAGGGAAGGCGATTGTAATCCGCTTTAAGACACCTTAAAGGTAGAGAAAAGCAGGGTATAAAAACCAACAATTCTTTTTCAAGAAGCAGAAATCAGCTTTCTGGGCTCAACTGAAGAAGCTGTTTTGGAATCAGCTTCTGATTTGCTGATTTACAGACAGTTTGCTGTCTGTATGGCTACAGGAAGAGGTTACCAAGTCCAAAGACATAAAGCCATTTGTGTCCATGGCCAACCAAGGGGGCATGGTTGTCCCCGGGATACACTCAAGTTGCCTGGATAAACCCAGCTTGTCAATTCGCTGGTATGAACTGAGCCGAAGCTCCATGTCTTTTAGTGATTTGTTCAAGGCTTTTGGGATTTTATCCCCAAGACTCAAATGGGTGGAAGAAAACACACGGGCAGGTGCCACCGGGCACCACACTGTAGATCAACGATAAAATAAACATAAAATAAACATAGTTGCAGGAGATGCAGAGTGGGTGCATGAAAAGTTATGTTCACCTAGAATTGTGTAATTGTGATCCTGGCTCTTCAATAGCGTTGCCAACCTCCAGGTGGTGGCTGGAGATCTCCTGCTATTACAACTGATCTCCAGGTGACAAAGATCAGTTCCCCTGGAGACAATGGCCGCTTTGGCAATTGGACTCTATGGCATTGAAGTCCCTCCCCTCCCCAAACCCTGCCCTCCTCAGGCTCAGCCCCATAAATCTCCAGGTATTTTCCAACCTGGAGCTGGCAACCCTACTAATCTGCCACTGTCTCCACTACGCCACGCTGGCTCTCATATATAAAATCAAGAGTGCCTTTCCCCATGTCAATGGCAAACAGAACAGCATAAATAGGATTGCCAGGTCCCTCTTCACAACTGGCAGGATATTTTTGGGGTGGAGCCTAAGGAAGGCGGGGTTTGGGGAGGGGAGAGACGTCAATGCCATAGAGTCCAGTTGCCAAAACGGCCATTTTCTCCAGGCGAACTGATCTCTGTCGGCTGGAGATCAGTTGTAATAGCTGGAGATCTCCAGCTAGTACCTTTAGGTTGCCAACCCTATGCGTAGATAAGGGAAGGTAGTGTAACAGACAGCGGAGGAACATGAAATCTGACCAGCCCACTCCGAACTAGTATGACTAACTCTACAGCTTGGTATATTTCGTTTTTACCTGTTGCATGCCTGGGGTGAAATATTATTTTGGGGCATTGGAGGAGCACATTCCTGCATTGCCCAGACCAACCCCGGGATGTCTGTTGGCCCTACCTCTAACCCCGGCAATAGCTTTGACCCACATGCTTCTGGCTGTCACATCTGCAGACTTATCATGCTCCTTAAAAAGGCCATTAACTCTGGGTAAATGATCCCAAGGCTGTTTTTAGAATAATTAAAACCAAAAGGCCAATAGTTACTATCAGCTGTCTATCAGCAAAACTTGTGTCTCCAAAATGTGGGTTCAATTTCTTGTTGTTGAAAGGCATAAAGCCATCTGTGGAACATTATCACGCATCTTTGCGAAATTAGCAGAACTATTCGGAAAGTCCCGTCTGTCTCTGCGGAATAGAAGCCCTCCCTTTCACTCCCCCCGTCTCCCCCCCCCCGCTGAATATCAGGTGAAAGTAGTGCAAACGTAGTGCCGCTGCAGATACCGATTGGCTAGCTAATAGTGGAGTGGCTGCAATTTCATGGGAAGGCTGGAATCATCTTTGGAGATCAAGAATGGCCGGTTAGCTGAGGGATGGTGGAGGGGGGGGGGAACAGAGCACCGTTTCCCCTGCATGTTAATATGCTGGTTTTGGGCAGCTTGAGGTCAAGCTGTCTCAACTTTTCAAGCGGCCATCTGGTCTATCATCCAAGAGCCCCGTGGTGCAGAGTGGTAAACTGCAGTCCAAACTCTTCTCACGACCTAAGTTCGATCCCAACGAAATTCAGTTTCAGGTAGCCGGCTTAACGTTGACTCAGCCTTCCATCCTTTCAAGGTCAGTAAAATGAGTACCCAGCTTGCTGGGGGTAAGGGAAGATGACTGGGGAAGGCACTGGCAAACCACCCCATAAACAAAGTCCGCCTAGTAAATGTCAAGATGTGACGCCACCCCATGGGTCAGGAATGACCCGGTGCTGGCACAGGGGACCTTTACCTTTATCTGGTCTATCAGAGCAGAAACAGGGAAATGTTGAGGTTCTCCAGATGATTCGGAAAAGCCTGCATTTCCAAATTTTGAACCGAATACTGCATGGCTGTGGGTTGACTGCTGGCACACCAGAAAATGTTCTTTGGTCCTCGGTGGTGGTGGGACATGCTATCAAGTCACAGCCAACTTATGGCGACCCCATACAGGTTGAGTATCTTTCTATGAAAATCCAATTTCCAAAATGATCCACAATCCAAAACGTTTTGAATGCCCACAAAGGGTAATATATGCACAAAATTATTTAAAAATATAGCATAAAATTACCTTCAGGCTATGTGTACAAGGTGTATATAAAACATAAAGGAATTTCATGTATAGACTTGAGTCCTATCTTCAAGATATCTCATTATGTATTTGCAAATATTCCCAAATCGCAAAAAATCCGACATCCGAAACACTTCTGGTCCCAAGCATTTCAGATATGGGATACTCAACCTGTAATGTATAAATTGGACATTCTTCTGCTGCAAAGTTACACACCACTGGTTCACCACATTAAACCACTCTGGCCTCTGGTCACACCTCATTCCTTAGAAGGGAACGGAAGAAGAGGAAGAAGAGGAGGAGGAGGAGGAGGTTTTCATATGCCGACTTTCTCTACCTTTAAAGGAGAATCAAACTGGCTTACAATCTCCTTCCCTTCCTCTCCCCACAACAGACATCCTTGTGAGGTAAGTGAGGCTGAGAGAGTACAGAGAGAACTGTGACTAGCCCAAGGTCACCCAGCACACTTCATGTGGAGGAGTGGGGAAACCAAGCCAGTTCACCAGATTAGAGTTTGTCGCTTGTGTGGAGGAGTGATGAATCAAACCCGGTTCTCCAAATTTGAGTCCACCGCTCTTAACCACTATACCACACTGAGACATTGAACATCAACACCATTTAAGTTCTGCTGCGAAATACCATCGCTTCAGGAACAAGACGTTGGTGTTGTCAAACTTTCTAGCTAATTTATTGATTCCCAAACCCAGGATAGCTTTCACTCTGGCCCGTCTCCATGCTCTTCCATCTGCTTTATTAGAAGGGAGATAATGTGGTGTACCACATCAGCAGCATTTATATCCTCATGCAACTGACAAAACAGAAATGGCCAGACATGTGATGCTGTACTACCCCTTCTATAATGACACATGAACACATGAAGCTGTCTTCTACTGAATCAGGTCCCTGGTCCATCAAAGTCAGTACTGTCTACTCAGACCGGCAGCGTCTCTCCAGGGTCTCAGGCTGAGGTCTTTCACATCACCTACTTGCCTAGTTCCTTTAACTGGAGATGCCGGGGCTTGAACCAGGGACCTTCTGCATGCCAAGCAGGTGCTCTACCACTGAGCCACAGCCCCTCCCCAATATGACCTTCGATATATATTTATTACACCTATCCTGCAACAAATCCTGGGTTGATCTGAGGAAGGGTGTGCCTTCTTTCTTCTTGCAGACCTTGAATCTGAAACCTCGGTTAGAGTTGCCAGATTCTGTGCAGCTGCCCGAGTCTACCTAGGTACAGTGTTGCTTCAGTGACGCGTATTTGCCTTTTAATATATATTTAATGGGAAATTGTCGATATGTTCTTGTAGACACTCTGCTCGTGTATGTTTTATTCTGCTGATCTTTGACCATACCAAACATTTGATCGATTGGGAGTGTAAGACCACTATTGAACTGGCTTTCTGAAAGGATGTTGTGAATTAGGGTTGCCAGGTGGGTGGTTACGGTGGGCAGTTGCCTGCCAATCCACCCAATTGCTGCATCGCTGCAGCCGCTTTGGCACTCAAACCCCCCAAACGCCAGCGTTTGGGGGGTTTGAGTGCCAAAGCGGCCTTGGTGATGCAGCACTTCCAGGGGAAAACCTGGAAGTGATGTGATTAAATCATGCTCAGCCATGCACGTGTGCAATTGTCCCAACCCCACCCCTCAAAACCTCCAACCCTAGTGTGAGTGGAAGGTTTTCTGTTCCTTTAATAACAGACGAGGCCTGCGAAGACCATGTAATGGTCACTTTGTGGAGCTTGCAAGGGAAATGTGGGGTCCAGGTAGTTGCCGTTACGGGCAAAGTAACGAGAGTCTTGTAGAGCCTTCCAGACACATTTGTTGTAAGCTTCCACAGGCCAGACTCTATGGCTCTGATCTGTGAATGCGACAAGCCCTAACAAACGTGGTCATCGTCAAGGGGCCTCAAGACTCCCTTGTTGTTTTGGCTGAACTTGGTTACCCCTCTGGAATTTGTCATTACACGAACCATTTATGGGGACGGTTGTTAGTTTGGTTGGCTTCAAAGAGAAGACATCTTGATAGACATAGTTCCTTGGAATGGAGAAGGGTTTCCATGTTGGCTTTCCAGAACATTCCAGTGGTTTCGCTTATTGACGCTTCATGCTTTGGCTGCAAAGTTGATGTTTGTTTTTTAAAAAAAAAAGAATGAAGAGGACGTTTGAAATAATTGCACAAAGTTTTGTTTGACTCTTTTGAAGGACTGCTTGACAGGAACGAGCCAAAGATCCCCGTACTCTAGGATTCTGTTTTCAATGGTTGTCCTCTAGGTGACTCTGGGAGTTCATCAGCAGGACATGGGGGGGGGGAACTACCCTCCCTCGTTGTCTCTCCCCAACATATCCAGAGTGATGGGCAGGGTTGTAAAACATGAAGCTGACCCGAGGAAAGGAAACAGAGAATAAATACATGAAAGTCATGTATTTGGGGGGGGGGTCTGCTTTTCAAACAAAAAAAATGCACAACAACGATAACATGTTTTGATTGACTGAGCTGAATCAGCAAATATGAAACCACAGAGCCGTCTACCCTACAGTTACGGCCCCCGTGAGGTTTTTCACCCGGCCGGCAAAGTCCCGAAGTAGAAATGATCCTCCCACTGATGGTTTTTGGCTTCTTTAAATCTGCCCTGTTCTTTTGTCTGTGTCTCCGAATACGATGCTGACCTTTCACGCTTAAACGGGGTGATTCACTTCCCTGAGAGCCAAACGCTTTCTGCCATAAGTGTTCGTCCGAGAAGTGTCGTGAATTGGAAGGGTTTTTTTTATAACATTTTTAATTGCTTTTTATAGTACAGTAGTTTCCATCATTCATTAAGATAATTATATAATATAAACAATATTTCTCTGTTCTATATAACTAATTAGTTCATATATTTACGTTGACTTCCCCTCTCTCCTCCTCTATCTTTTTGATAACTTTATTGTCACCTTTGCATTTAGTTTCTAATTCAATACAATACTTCATATATTAATCAAATTACATTTCTTAAAACCAAAATCTTTGATCTTAATAATATTTCTACCTTAATCAATTGAATGAGAGCAAAACATAACCTTCAATGCTTCCCAATTTAAGTTCATTTTGACAATATATTGTCCATGCCTCCCATTCTCCCACAAATTCTGTGTTCTATGAATTGGAAGTTTTGATCTCTGGTGCCCGTCCAAATGTTGGAGAGATTTCCAGAAATTCTCGGCATGAATTTCAAAAGGCTTTCCACTGTAAAGAAAGTCATGAATTAGAGTTTTGTGGGTGTTTGCCTTAGTTCTATTGCTACTGTCAAATACTGGCTAGGTATGGGGTCCCCAGCGTGGGTTTGGGGGTTTGAGTGTTTTGTAGGGCTGCCAACCTCTGGGTACTTGCTGGAGATATCCTGCTATTACAACTGATCTCCAGCTGATAGAGATCAATTCACCTGGAGAAAATGGCCGTGTTGGCAATTGGATTCTATGGCATTGAAGTCCCTTCCCTCCCCAAACCCTGCCCTCCTCAGTAGGGTTGCCAGGTCCCTCTTCGCAGCTGGTGGGAGATTTTGGGGCAGAGCCTGAAAAGGGCAGGGTTTGGGGAGGGACTTTAATGCCATAGAGTTAAATTGCCAAAGTGGCCGTTTTTCTCCAGGTGATCTGATCTCTATCGGATGAAGATCAGTTGAATTAGCAGGAGATCTCCTGCTACTACCTGGCAGGTGGCAACCCTACTCCTCAGGCTCCACCCCAAAAACCTCCTGCCAGTGGTGAAGAGGGACCTGGCAACGCTAGTGTTTGGGGGATTTGAGTGTTAAATCATCTGCAGCGACGCGGCACTTCTGAAAGTGAAACTGGAAGGGCCATCATCATGTGCGTGTGTTCGCGCACGCATCCACACAGTCGCTTCAACCCGGACCCCTAAAACCTCCCGCCGATCGGGAGGGGGGACCTGGCAACCCTACTTCTTCCCCCCTTTGTTCCTCCCCTTTTCTTCCCCTTTCCTCCTTTTCCTCTTTCCCCCCTGTTTTGCTCCTTTTTCTTTTCCCTTGGTTTTCTTCCTCCTGTCTTAACTCCTTGGAGAACCTGTGAATCCTGGGCCATGTTTGGTCACCTGCTCGCCATCGCTATGGGCCAACACACCACTGAGAGTAATTCATTTGTTATAGATGCAGTAAGTTTGTAAATTAGAATGCCATCTTTTAAGCTAAATTGTTATTCATAGTTTAAATTATGTGTTTTAACTCGGGTTACCAGGTCCCTCTTCACCACCGGAGGGAGATTTTGGGGGCGAAGCCTGAAGGGAGCGGTGTTTGAGGAGGGGAGGGACTTCAATGCCCTAGAGCAGGGATGGCGAACCTTTTAGAGACCGAGTGCCCAAACTGCAACCCAAAACCCACTTATTTATTGCAAAGTGCCAACACAGCTAGAAGTCCACATGGGGCTAGGGGTTGCCAGGTCCCTCTTTGCCACCTGTGGGAGATTTTTGGGGTGGAGCCTGAGGAGGGTGGGGTTTGGGGAGGGACTTCAATGCCATAGAGTCCAATTGCCAAAGCGGCCATGTTCTCCAGGTGAACTGAAATAGCAGATTTCCTGCTACTACCTGGAGCTTGGCAACCCTGCAAGGGCGGCTGAGCGGGGGAAGGAAAGCAGCTGGAGCATAGCCCCCACCCCTTCAATTTGGTTCTTTTCCCAACTGTTATCTTCATACGAATTTAAAAAGACTGTTATGCGGGGGGGCTGATGGTGGGGACAGCCCTCTGCACACACTCAGAGGCACCTTCGGTTGCATGAACGAGCAGAGTGGAAACCCGAGCGAAGCAAAGGGCTCGGCTCCAGCACAAACGCCAGGCGGGCCCCCGTTCGGCCCTCACCGCCAACCCCTTGCGCTGCAGTCACCAACCAGCCTGCCGCAGACGGCTGCCCAGGCATCCTACTCCCGGTCCAGCCCCGTCCCGGCTCCACCTCTTCCAGTCTTCGGCAGAAGGCTCGTCGTTGTCTTCACTTCCAGAGCGCGCAGCCAGCAACTGTGGAGAAGGCGCTGGGGAGGAGCCTGGTGCCTTCCCGGAGGAGCCGGGAAGGCACCGCTGGTCCCCAGCCTCTTCAGCCGGGGGAACGAACTCAGGCGAACTCTGTGCTGGGGTGACGGCGTGTGTGCCCACAGAGAGGGCTCTGAGTGCCACCTTTGGCACCCGTGCCATAGGTTCGCCACCACTGCCCTAGAGTCCAATTGCCGAGGTGGCCATTTGCTCTAGGGGAACTGATCTCTATCGGCTGGAGATCAGTTGTAATAGGCTGGCAACCCTAGTTTTAACTTATGGCATACGTTTGTACTATAATTATTGTTGGAAGCCGCCCTGAGCCCAACTTGGTTGGGAAAGAGTGGGGTATAAATAAAATAAAATAACATTAAAAATGAATAAAAATCTAATGCAGAAAAGGAGGGATTTGGTTTTGGAAAATGTGGCCTGAATGAAATGCTTTCGAGCTGTGAAGGGGTTAATAGCATTTTGTACAGTCTGGTATTTTGGCTATTAATGTGGTGGTGGTGGGGGAAGTTTGGCAGATGTCCCAGGGTGCTGATGTTAAAGACCTATAATTAGCATGTGCCCAATCCTAGGTTGCAGACCAGAGGGGAATAAGAATGTGATAATCCTGATGATGCATGCCTTTTATCCAGAAAGTTTAGAGAATTGGAGGAGGGGACACCCCTTCTATTAAATCCCTCTTTAGACTGCGGCAACATCTGGCCCAGGCCAAAGGGATGCCTGGATTTTGCCTCCTCTCCCATTGGGGGGACTGACTGATGACTAGGGTTGCCAGGTCACTCTTCACCACTGGGAGGTTTTGGGGGCGGAGCCTGAGGAGGGCGGTGTTTGGGGGGGACTTCGATGCCATAGAGCCCAATGGCCCAAGCAGCCCTTTTCTCCAGGTGAACTGATCTCAATCGACTGGAGATCAGTTGTAATAGCAGGAGATCTCCAGCTAGTACCTGGAGGTTGAAATGGTAAAATATTAGTAGAAACAACAGCACGAAGGCTCCTAGTCAAATTGCTATGCACAGTGCATAGCAATTTGACTAGGAGCCTTCGTGCTGTTGTTTCTACTAGTACCTGGAGGTTGGCAACCCTACTGATGGCACTCGGCAGCTGGAGGAAAGGAGGAAAGGAGGTTCTTCTGCTGTTGAAATCTGGATTGTATTTTGGTTTATTCCCGGCACCATTTTCTTACATGCAAATTATTGCTCTTTAGATAAAACGTTTTGGCGACTAGCTCCCCAGAGCCATTGCAATTTCCAGAAGGTAACAGGAAAAAAAAATTCTGAACAACATCGATTACTCATACAAAGAATGACTCCATTAAACCAGTTGATCATAGTCACAAAATAAAATTATAATTCTCATATCAGGTCCTCATTTTTGGAGTCTGCGAGGTAAACTTGGCGAAAGCTCTAGTAATATGTTTTATTCAGCTTTTAATGAAATAAACCTAAGTAATAGACCAACAGGATTAGTTCAGAAATCAATCAAAAATGTCTACTCGTGGTGATTTCAGTATATAGTTAAACTGAAACCTTCCAGCAAGCTTTCCACAACAGGCAAAAGATGGACTTAGGCAGAGCATGAGAGGGAGGGCAGGAAGGGTTGCCTCAGTGTTTGGCTCTGGTGGACCTTTCTTACCTGCCCAGGGTAGTGCTGATCGCCACTATGGGGTCAGGAAGCAATTTCACTCCGGGCCAGATTGGCCAGGGATTCTGGAGGTTTTTTTCCCCATCTTCTGGGCAAAGAATAGGGGTTACTGAAGGTGTGTGTGTGGGGGGGAGGGTAGTTGTGAATTTCCTGCATTGTGCAGGGGGTTCGACTAGATGGCCCTGGTGGTCCCTTCCAACTTTATGATTCTAAGATCATTTATGCATGGGAGTTTTACCTGAGGTTCGTTGCTCGCTGGACCCACACTTTCCTGTTGGGAATCTATGCACCAGCAGTCTCCAAGCTCAAATCAAGTCCCTGCCCCTTGAAATGCTGCTTTGTAACTGGCTTACTTTGTAGTGCTTACTGTGAGAGAAAAGCCCCCCCCCAACCCAATTGCCAAATAAAAAAACATTTTAAGAACAAAAAACAGAGCAACCTGAAAGGGGGAGAGGATCCAAACCTAGGTAAAGCCTTACTTCTGCGCAGAAAGAGGTCTGAGGAAGCAGGAAGCATTTGAATCTACGCCTCTTTGCACGCTGCTTTGTAATTGGCTGCATGCTTTCTGTGATAGAAACCAAGCTTGGGTGCCCTGCGCTTTGCCTTATGCATGGGGATTTCACCCTGGCTGTGCTCAGGAGAGAGGGAAGAATTGGGTTAACAGAGGAATGGGAAGTCCTGGGGTTTGTGAAGGCTGGCAGAGAGGTCATCTCTAATGGAGGGAAAACTCATGCATAACTCCAAGGAACAACCGAAACAGACTGGGGGCGAATGTGAGTGAAAATACCCATGCAGAAACAACCTATGACTCAAATCCCAAGAAGAGATACCTAGATTCACTTAGCAAAACCTAGCATTCCTCAACCATTATTAGCTATGGCTACTGTGAATGTCTTGATCCCTTAAAAAAACCACATTGGAATTTAATATAATAACATATGAACCTGCTGTTTAAATTTTTTCCCTTCATAAACTCATAAGGACATAAGAAAAGCCATGCTATATTAATGTCTGTCCCCAAAGGCTTGCTACCTTCATCTGATGAAGTATGTTGTAGTCCACAGACGTTTATGCTAAAATAAAATATTGCTAGTCTTTAAGGTACCCACAAAATTCCTGTTTAATTTTGCGGCAACAGACTAACATGGCTACCCATCTGGAAATATGCTCTTATATTCACTAGGGTTGCCAACCTCCATGTGGCACCTGGAGATTTCTTGCTATTTCAATTGATCACCAGATGACCATAATCAGCGCCCCTGGAGAAAATGGCTGCTTTGGAGGGTGGATTCTATGGCATTATACCCTGCTAAGGTCCTGCCCCTCCTTAAACCCCGCCCTCTCCAAGCCCCACCCCTAAAATCTCCAGTTGTTTCCCAACCCAGAGCAGGCAACCCTATAGATTCATGCTGTGACTTTGTAATTCTTTATTTTCTAGTTTGTTTCTAGACTTTAAAAAGCACACCAAAGATGTTAGAACAATTCTTAGATTTTACACAATGTAAAAACTAGTTAAAGCACATCTGCTCTCATATGCCTCGGTAGTAGGTGTACACCCTGACCTGGGTAGCCTAGGCTAGCCCGATCTTTTCAGAACTGGAAAGCAAAGCAGGGTCAGCCCTGGTTAGTACTTGGATGGGAGACCACCAAGGAAGTCCAAGGTTGCTATGCAGAGATAGGCAATGGCAAATCACCTCTGTTCGTCTCTTGCCTTAACACATGAAGCTGCTTTATACTGAATCAGATCCCTGGTCCATCAAAGTCAGTACTGTCTACTCAGACTGGCAGCAGCTCTCCAGGGTCTCAGGCAGAGGTCTTTCCCATCACCTACTTGCCTGGTCCCTTTAACTGGAGAAGCCGGGGATTGAACCTGTGACCTTCTGCATGCCAAGCGGATGCTCTACCACTGAGCCACAGCCCCTCCCCTTGAAAATCCTACAGGGTCCCCACAAGTAGGTAGCAACTTGAGAGCAAAAAAAGAAGTGCCACTCATGTGGCAGAGTGGGGAATCAAACCTGGTTCTCTAGACCAGAGTCCACAACTCCAAACCACCGCTCTTAACCACTACGCCACGCTGGCTCACTGTGTGTAGAATGAAATGGAGAAATTATCTCTTCATTTGTACTTATTAGGAAATTTCGTATGAAGGCATGCTTAGTTGCAGCTGGATTTCTCTAATTTATTACACTACACCTTGGATCAGTGGTAAAGAATGCATACTGTATCTATTACAGCTCAGCTGAAGTTTAAATTCCTAGGTCAAAAAACATGCATCAAAACAGATGACTCCTTGAGCTGGAATCAGAACTTCCCTTTGGAGTCTGACCTCTGTGTATCTCTGCATCAATAGGACCGGAGTCTAGGTAACCAGAGCACCTGAACAATATTGGGGTAAATTGGGGTAGATTAAAAGTCTATGACCTTCCAGGGAAGATTTGGTGAGCCTGATGGAGCAGAACCTTTGCCAAGACACCAGATGGGGTTCCCAAATGTGAATTTGATCACTCAAGGCTTCAGTGACGCCTGATTCTTTTCTCTGCACTGCACCCGTTTTACATCTCATACACTTTAGAATATGGTGACAGGTAGGTACCTTTAAAAGGTTTCCTCTGAAACAGTGGTCAGGAAATGATGGCGTCACTGCATCCAAGATGCAGGCTTGATGCTTCAGGTGAAGGTGAGTGCAAGGTGGCATTCTTGTACTCAGGTATGTGCCCTTGAGAGCCAGTGTGGTATAGTGGTTAAGAGCAGCAGGTTGGAGTAGTGGACTCTGATCTGGAGAACCGGGTTTGATTCCCCACTCCTCCACATGAGCGGCGGACGCTAATCTCGTGAACCGGGTTGGTTTCCCCACTCCTACACATGAAGCCAGCTGGATGACCTTGGGCTAGTCACAGCTCTCTCAGCCCCACCTACTTCACAGGGTGTCTGTTGTGGGAAAGGGAAGGTGATTGTAAGCTGGTTTGATTCTTCCTTAAGTGGTAGAGAAAGTTGGCATATAAGAACCAATTCTTCTTCTGCTGCTGCTGCTGCTGCTTCTTCCACACAGCACAACCAGTGAGAATTGGCCCTTTGGACACATGCAGTTTCCATCTGCAAGGATCTGCAGCCAGCCTCCCTCCATCCGTACAACTTTCTAATCAGTTGTAACTGCAGGAGATCTCCAGCCACCACCTGGAGGTTGGCAAGCCTGCCCAGGACCTCTCTATTAGCTGCTGTGAACTCCAATGGAATGATAATGTATAGGTATCATAACAAGTCAATAGATGCATTTCATGTATTACTGGCATTTCTCAAATACAATTTTCATCATAATTTACAAATAAGTCAATAAGTTCTTAGGTCTTCCCTGAACGCAGTACCTAACGGAACTCTCTGAGTAGAAGGCCGAGGACCCTAATTATATATGCATTAAATTTTCAGCAGATATTTTCAAAAGACCCCAGCGTATTTCAGGAATACATCCGTGGCCATTTAAACATCTTCTGACGGAGAAACAGAAGTGAATAGAGCACGGCATAGAAAGGGAAGGATCTCACCTGCTGGGGTCACGTTGCTGTTATAGATTAAGCTGTTCTATTAAGTGTTAACTCGTGAAATTAGCCATGAGTGTTATAGAAAGTTAGGAAAGGCCTGAAGAGATAATTTAAGAAGGACACACGCTGGAATCGAAAGAACTCATGCGGCCCTGCTTGAATAATTAACGGGATGGCTCTGAATTCCTATGCTATAGCATATGCGCGCTTTTCTTTTGTAAGAGTTGCTGCTTCTTTAGGAAAGCAGCTGCTCGCGAAAGGATTAATGAATTGCTGGCCACAATCAAGCTATAGGCATGTACAACTAGGCACCCAAGGTAGTTATGTGCAGCCATCAGTAATCCTTGATTAGGGTTGCCAGCCTCCAGGTGGTGGCTGGAGAGCTCCCGCTATTACAACTGATCTCCAGGTGACAGAGATCAGTTCCCCTGGAGAAAATGGCCGCTTTGGCAATTGTACTTTATGGCATTGAAGTCCCTCCCCGCTCCAAACCCCACCCTTCTCAGGCTCCACCCCCCAAATCTCCAGGTACTTCCCAATTGGGAGCTGGCAACCCTAATAATATATGGTAGTTTAAAAAGGCCCTGACCTGGATGGCCCAGGCTAGCCTGATCGCATCAGATTTGAGAAGCAGGATTGCCAGCCGCCAGGTACAACTGATCTCCAGCCAACAGAGATCAGGTCACCTGGAGAAAATGGCTGCTTTGGCAATTGGACTCTATGGCATTGAAGTCCCTCCCCAAACCCCGCTCTCCTCAGCCTTCACCCCCAAAACCTCCCACCAGTGGCGAAAAGGGACCTAGCAACCCTACTCAGAAGCTAAGCAGGGAAGGCTCTGGTTAGTACTTGGATGGGAGACCGCCAAGGAAGTCCAGGGACGTGATGCAGAGGAAGGCAATGCCAAACCACCTCTGTTGGTCTTTTGCCTTGGAAACCCTACTGGGTTGCCATAAGCCGGCTGTGACTTGATGGCACTTTACACACACACTGTTGAAGAACACGTTGCTTGGTGTCCGTGTCCAAACCATTTTTTGATTGGAGCCAGAACCTTTGAATCCACGACCTTGCAATGAACCACTTAATCTCAGCAGAGTCTCTGAATCAACACGGCCAACTTTTTGTGGGTCTGCAAGCTCCTTTTCCCCTCCTGCCTTGGCCAATCTATCTTTAGAACAATTAAATGCTCGTCTCCAACTAAAATTTGTTCCCCCTGCCTTGCAGTGACATGTCAAAATATTTCATAAAATAAAGCAATAAAAGGATCTTAGAAATAGATATGTCAAAATGAATAAAAACCACATTTCTGACTTAATGAGTTGACGAAACATGTCACAACAGTGATTTTTTGCATTGAAACATCAAAATCACATTTTTTTAAAAAACTTGCGCAGAATCTAAAAGTTTTGACAAAATTTCAGTTTAGACAAGGCGGGGTTGTTTTGTCAAGGAAAAGTGGAGAATGATAGAGGAAATAGGTTGTGGTTTTTTTTCTTTGTTGAGCTTACACATGAAGCGGGCATAGTAGTTAATAATTATGTTCCTAGCATTTGCATTTTTTAAAAAAAAGAAGGTTGGGAGGAGAACATGCTATCAGTTTAATAGTACAACAGGGCATGTCAACCTCTGGAGGAGGAGGAGGAAGCAGAAGAAGCAGAAGAAGCAGAAGCAGAGTTGGTTGCCAACTTTTTCTTAAGGAAAAATCAAACCGGCTTACAATTACCTTCCCTTTCCCTCCCCATAACAGACACCCTGTGAGGTAGGTGGGGCTGAGAGAGTGTGACTAACCCAAGGTCGCCCAGCTGGCTTCATGTGTAGGAGTGGGGAAACCAACCCAGTTCACTAGATTATCCTCCGCCGCTCATGTGGAGGAGTGGGGGAATCAAACCAGGTTCTCCAGATCAGAGTCCACTGCTCCAAACCACCGCTCTTAACCACTACACCACACTACTGAGCCTTGTAGTTTTTTTTTTTAAGTCAAGGGGAAACTAGAAGAAAAATGCATTTTTACAATTATAAAGTAAGTTACACATTATGTAAATAGCATGCACTGAGGATGCGGCAGCGGAATGGTATAGTATAGCCTGATCTTGTCAGATTTTGGAAGCTAAGCAGGGTCAGTACGTGGAAGGGAGATCTCCAAGGAAGACTGTGCACAGGAAGGCAACGGCTAACCACCTCTGCTTAATCACTTGCCTTGAAAACCCCACCAGGCTTCGCTATAAGTCAGCTGCAACTTGACAGCACTTTACGCACACACAACTAGCACGCCCCAAACACATTGGGCTATATCCTTGTACTCCTATACAAGGTTGCAGCAATTGCTACCAATTTCTCCCTCAGGACATGGGAGAGTCCTGAAAAAAGGCGATGGTACTCAGCATCACTGAGTCTCCTCACAAAAAAAGCCCTGATCCATCCTACTACTCTGCTTAGCTGAGCTTGAAGCCTTTCTTCATGCTTAGGAGTGTTCCTTTGACTTCAGTGGCTCTTCTGCATAGGGCTGTCCAGCCCCTGAAAGGGAGCAGGGGAATCTCCCGCCCCCAGATCCTGTTGTCCGCCACCACTTGGAGTGGTGGCAGAATTTTTTTTTAAAATGCAGCCTCATGTACTTACCAGAAGTTCTTAGAAGAAGAATTGGTTTTTATAGTCCACTTTTCTCTACCTTTCAGGAGTCTCAAAGCTGCTTACAATCGCCTTCCCTTCTCCTCCCAACAGCAGGCCCTTTGTAAGGCAGGTGGGGCTGAGAGAGTTCGGAGAGAACTGTGACTAGCCCAAGGTCACCCAGCAGGCTTCATGTGGAAGAGTGGGGAAACAAACCCAGTTCACTAGATTAGAGTCTGCCGCTCATGTGGAGGGCTGGGGAATCAAACCTGGTTCTCTAGATTAAAGTCCACTGCTCTTAACCACTGTGCCAAGTTGGCTTATTGGAACTGTCAGAGGGTAGCTCTAGGAATTGCAAGAAATTCTACCACTAAATCAGTTCAAGGGTTTGGGCAAAATTTCTTTACTGGAAGTGTACCTCACCCTTACATTCTGCACTTTCTGGCCATGGCTATCACGAATCATGTTTATACACCTTGTGGACCATCTAAGAAGGTCCATATGTGCGAACAGTTAAGAACATAGGAAAGGCCATGCTGGATCTGACCAAGATCCATCAAGTCCAACAATCTGTTCACCCAGTGGCCAACCAGATGCCTCTAGGAAGCCCACAAGCAAGATGACTGCAGCAGCATCCTGCCTGTATTCCATAAGGGTAAAGATAGTCCTCTGGGCAAGCACCGGGTCATTACTGACCCATTGGGTGATGTCACATCCTGACGTTTACTAGGCAGACTGTGTTTATGGGGTGGTTTGGCATTCCTTTCCCCAGCCATCTACTCTTTACTCCCAGCAAGCTGGGTACTCATTTTACCAACCTCGGAAGGATGGAAAGCTGAGTCAACCTTGAGCCAGCTTCCTGAAACCGACTTCCGTCAGGATCGAATTCAGGTTGTGAGCAGAGCTTTTGACTGCAGTACTGGAGCTTACCACTCTGTGCCACGGGGCTCTTCCTGTGTTCCACAACACAGCTAATATAATGGGCATGCTCCTCTGATACTGTGGAGAATAGGTATGCATCATGACTAGTATTCATTTTGACTAGTAGCCATGGATAGCCCTGTCCTCCGTGAACATGTCCTCTCCCTTCTTAAAGCCTTCCAAGCTGGCGGCCATCACCACATCCTGTGGCAGGGAGTTCCACCATTTAAAAATTCTGGCCAGTAAGAAATCATGGCTGAAAGGAGCCTGTGCCATGTAACAGAAAGAGAGACACTATTATAAACAATGAATGCAGCAAGAATTTGAACTGGCCCGGGCTGTAACTTAGCACCCTGGATCCTGGGGGAACCATTTAGACAGAACACCCACCGAGTGTCAGAGTACTGTTTGTAATGGCCACGGTTGACTTGGGTTTGTTCTGGATCAGTTGAGGCCAAACAGTGTACTAACATGCCCCGGGAGACTTGTTTGATCAGCTTCCCAGCATGCAGCAGGCTGCCTTTTAGCTGGGCTCATCCGGAGTTTAGTACTGAAGGCCTTCATCCCCCCCTTATAATTTCCTCTGTAACCAGTGGGCATTCCCACTGATCAACTCAACGTTGGTCGGTTTATGCTACCTTAACGGTGTGGAGGATCACAGCTCCGAGCTGTCCCCACAGCTGCCTCCCGCCCCCGAGGCCACTGGACTGAGCGGGCCGCTCGGTTCAGATTGTGTTGCGGTTGTCCCTTTCGGCATTTTGATCTTTCAACGAGGTCGGTCGCTCCACCCTGCGAGGCAGTAAGAAAAATTTGATGGTAAACTCCAGAAGGCCCTGAAAAATGGCCTCGGGGGACTTGGAAAAGCTGAGCTGGTCAAAAGCTGAAATACTTGTGGTTGGGTTTTTCCCCAGTTTGGGGAATGTTTTGTTCTTTGATGGTCCATTGGCGTCTTAATTCCCCTTTCAGTGGCTTGCATTCATGCTAGAATTAAAGGGGGTTACTGGTAAGGCCCCCCCTCCCCAAAAGCGATGATCCTTACTAACAGTTTTTCCCCAATTCCCAGCCTTTTATAAACAAGTTGTGGTGAGTCCGGGGGCTATAAGCCAACCGTCTTATGTCCCCTCTGCTCCATTTTTAGTACTGACTAGCCTATTAACGGGAAATAACCCAAATATTTATATAGCTCGCTTCCCAGGTAGGGCAGTGTGAAAACATTTCTTGCATTGCCTGGGAAGAAAGAAAAATATGCCTTGCTTTCTGCGAATTAGACGCTGGCACATTTTATTTTTCCTCTCTTTTCTGGACACGCAAAGGGATTTTTCTGTTAGGGATGAGTTGATCCACCGCAAGCCATCCGAAGAACTGATTTCCTCGTTTTTGGTCATGCACATGTTTTCGGAAGTTTAAAATATCTAGGTACTCCTCCCTATTGTATGTTATAATTTAGTTCCCTAAGAGCGCTGCTATATTCAAACTGAGTTTAGCCCAAGTCATTTCTGGACAGCTGGGGTGATGTGGTTAACCTACTCTATAATAGTAGAATATATTTCCCCCCCGCAGATCCATTCACAAGGCCATATATTTCCATCCTTGCTTGGTGAAATGGAGTCTCATGGCCAGCACATACATGTGCTTTTCAAGCGTCCCAGATCTGAGTGTGGAAGTCCTGGCTTGGAAGTGGCTCTTCATGACGAGTGAAGAATCCCGAGGACTCATGATGAGGGAGAACCATAGCCCTTCATTTCCTCTTCCCGAACAGTCTCTCCAACCGCTCTGACAAGAGTATTCGTTCTGCAAAGGAGTTCTCCGGCTGGCTACCCAACCAGATACAGGCCTCTGTCAAAGCATTATCATTTTTGACAGACAGCTGCCTCCCCTTACCTCCCCTTTGAGCGCCTCTTGCACCGTTCGTGCAGACTGGGAGAGAAGCTTTTGAACACTCAGGGTAACGCAAACAATTGAAACGAGAAGCACTTTAACATCTTGAGTGAAAAGCACTCTAGGGACCTATTCAACACAAGTGCATTCATCGCTTGCTTTGGAGGGTGCAGAGACAAAAATGGCTTCAGATGCAGTTCTTTGTAAAAATTTGAATTTTTATTTTTGGTTACTCTTAACCCATTAATTGTTTCCATTGGCTTAGATGGGAACTGCTTTGCTAGTTAGATTCGAACCCAGTAGCACCTTAGAGACCAACAAGATTTTTAGGGTATAAGCTTTCGAGAGTCTTGAACACATGAAGCTGCCTTGTACTGAATCAGACCCTGGGTCCATCAAAGTCAGTATTGTCTACTCACACCGGCAGTGGCTCTCCAGGGTCTCAGGCAGAGGCCTTTCACATCACCTACTCGCCTAGTCCCTTTAACTGGAGATGCCAGTGATTGAACCTGGGACCTTCTGCATGCCAAGCAGAGGCTCTGCCACTGAGCCACAGCCCCTTCATCAGAGTCAAACTCCCTTCGTTGGGTATCTGATGAAGGAATCCCTGACGCTCAAAAGCTTGTACCCTGAAAGTCTTGTTTTTATGGTGATACTGGACTCAACTCTAGCTGTTCTACTGCAGACCAAGGTGGCTACCCTCTGCAATTTTTTTTCTAGTTGTTGCTCCTCTTCCTCCATGCCCAATGAAGATGACATGGTTGGGTGTTGTGGCCCTCACCCATGGGACTTATCCTGCCCAGTTGCAAGAAAATGCACCCCTGCCTAATAGGCAGTGAAAATCCTCCCTTGCCGACTGGGTGCAAGAGGTGTGGCAGTATCAGCCTGCCATTTGTTCCATATTTTCTGCCTGGATCCGCAAGGGAACAACTGGGGATGTGTGTCTAGTTTCTTGTGTAAACAAATGCCTGTGGGTGAGGGGAGCTAGACCATTCCCACCTCTGACCCAACCATGCTCCTGTGCATTCAGCATCCCCCCCCCATCAGCCTGTTTCAGAAGAATGCTGAAAATGCTATATTTCATTTATTTATTTACAAAATTTATGTTCCACCTTTCTGCCCTTCCTGACTTTGGCGACTGCCCACCAATTCAGTGCCCGGCTTGGAAGCAGGGATCGTGTGCGCTCGCAGAAGTGGTAAAAGGCCCGTTGCGATGCGGTGCTTTCGGGGGTAAACCGGAAGTGACGCGATCATGTTGGTGCGGCCGCGAGCAAGCGATCCCTGCCTCAGCTTTGCCCCAAAAACCTCCTGCCGGAGCCAAGGGAGGCACTTCGCAACCCTAGTCACAAATAACAGGCTGGACTCGGAGGAAATATGTAGATGCAGAATGACCTAATAACTAGGGTTGCCAACCTCCAGGTACTAGCTGGAGATCTCCTGTTATTACAACTGATCTCCAGCCGATAGAGAACAGTTCACCTGGAGAAAATGGCTGCTTTAGCAATTGGACTCTATGGCATTGAAGTCCCTCCCCTCCCCAAACCCTGCCCTCCTCAGGCTCCCTACTAATAACGTTGAAGAAGAGAAGCGCAGTGGTATCCATGGTAGCCAGCAAGTTTTGAGGTCACGGCATGGTGGCCTTTAACTACTTCTCCAATGAAATTAGCATGTCGGTTAATGTTCAAACATCAGCATTTTATGGTGTAACTCAAAGTCCTTTAAGTCTGTGCCAGAGGGTGGTATATCTGTTAATAATGTCCTTGTCTGACCTTTGATGCAGAGGAATCCTGTTTCAGATAACCTCGATACATATCAAATGCTAAAGTCTCTCTCTTGTCATGTCTTGGGCTCCAGCGATGCTGCAGCATCCAGAAATAAATGGTTGGTTTTAGTCCCCTGTGGATTTTTATTTTTTTTGAGTCAGCCAGGCCCGTTGAGGAGCGGGTAAAGGCTTAGGGCTGTTTAGCTTGGAAAGAAGGCAGTTAAGGGGAGATATGATAGAGGTCTATACAATTACGCATGGTATGGACAAAGTGGACAGGGAGAAGCTTTTCTCCCTCTCTCATAATACAAGGACACAGGGTCATCTGCTGAAACTGGAGGGTGAGAGATTCAAAACAGAGAAAAGGAAGTATTTCTTCACACAACGCATAGTTAAATTGTGGAACTCCCTGCCCCAGGATGTGGTGATGGCTGCCAACTTGGAAGGCTTTAAGAGGGGAGTGGACATGTTCATGGAGGAGAGGGGTATTCATGGCTATTAGTAAAAATAGATACTAGTCATGATGCATACCTATTCTCTCCAGGACCAGAGGAGCATGCCTATTATTTTGGGTGCGGTGGAACACAGGTGGGACAATGCTGCTCCAGTCGTCTAGAGGTGCCTGGTTGGCCACTGTGTGAACAGACTGCTGGACTTGATGGACCTTGGTCTGATCCACCATGGCCTTTCTTATGTTCTTATTGTCTGCCCTGGTTAGTTCTTGGATGGGAGACCAACAAGGAAGCCCAAGGTCGTGACACAGAGGCAGGCAATGGCAAGCCACCTCCGTTTGTCTCTTACCTTGAAGACCCTACAGGGTTGCCATAAGTCAACTATGGGAGTTTATGCATAGGAGTTTTATCTGAGGTTTGTTGCTGCACCAGCAGTCTCCAAACTCAAATCAGGAAGTATCTGAACCCCACCCTTGAAATGCTGCTTTGTAATTGGCTGTAGTGAGAGAAAAGTCCCCCCCCCCATACCCAATCTCCACATTAAAAAGCATTTTAAGAACAAAAAAACAAAAAACAGAGCGCACTGAAAAGGGGGGGAATTCAAGACTTGGTTTTAAAAAACCTTTTTTCTGCTCAGAAAGATCTCCGAGGAAGCAGGAAGTATTTGAATCCTTGCCTCTGGACATGCTGCTTTGTAAATGGGTGTGAGCAAAACTAAGCTTGTGTGTCCCACATTTTGCCTTAAGCACAGAGATTTCACCTGGGCTGAGCTCAGGGGAGAGGGAAGAATCGGATTAACAGAGGAAAGGGAAGGTCCAGGATTTGTGAGGGCCGGCAGCAAGGTCATCTGTAATGGACTGCAAGACATCTGCTTAAGAGTATCTGGCACAAACTGTGCATTTGTTTTCCTGTTGCAGTCAGTAGCAAATTTTGCCTGCATTGGGGACTCCCTATGAGGTCTCACCCCACTCACCGAGGATGTCTATGACAATATTCCATAGAGCCAGCATGGTGTAGTGGTTAAGAGCGGTGGATTCTAAACTGGTCAACCAGGTTTATTTCCCCACTCCTCCACATGAAGCCTGCTGGGTGACCTTGGGCCAAACACAGTTCTCTCAGAACTCTCTCAGCCCCACCTACCTCACAAGGTGCCTGTTGTGGGGAGGGGGCGGGGAGCAGAGGCAATTGTAAGCCAGTTTGAGTCTCTTAAAGGTAGTAGAAGAAGAGTTGGTTTTTATATGCTGACTTCCTCTACCACCGGCTTACAATCCCTTCCCTTCCTCTCCCCACAACAGACACCTGTGAGGTAGGTGGGGCTGAGAGAGCGGTCACCCTTCCGGCTTCATGTGCAGGTGTGGGGAAACCAACCCAGTTCACCAGATTAGCCTCTGCCGCTCGTGCGGAGGAGTGGGGAATCAAACCCGGTTCTCCAGATCAGAGTCCACCGCTCCAAACCACCGCTCTTAACCACTACACCATGCTGAGAAAAGCGAGGTATAAAAACCAACTCTTCTATTCTTCTTTGAAGACTCTGAAGTGCTAAATAACAAGATTAACTCTCCGGAGCTGGAGCTGAGCAGTAGGGCTGTCAAAAAAAAAAAAAATTCGGTACAGTTCGGATTCGGCCGAATTTGGCCCTTGTGGGTTCGGTACGTGCCGAAGTCCGAACTCCCCCACTTCGGATCCGTTCAATTCGGCGGGAATTCAAAGTTCGGGAAAAAAATTCGGCCGAATAAAGCCATTAAAAACACAACCGCGCCTTTCCGCGGCTCTGGGGGGGGCATTTTTGGGCTTAGAGGTCCCAAACTTTCAGCAGAGCTTCAAAGGACGTATATTGAAAGACTCCCCAAGTTTTGTAAAGATTGGGTCAGGGGGGGCTGAGATATGGGCCCTGAAAGGGGTCCCCCCCACCCTTAATGTGTATCTCTCCGCAGAGCTTGCCGCCCACGCACAAAGCTCCCGGCCCGACAAACAGCTGATGAGAGCAAGGGCGGGGCAGGTGCTAAGAACTTTGCAAAGCAACACAACTGCAGAGCAACCCCTTTGCAAATATGCAAAGGGCGGGGCAGGTGTGAAGAATTTTGCAAAACAATACAACTGCAAAGCAACACAAGCACGCAATGCAAAACCTTTGCAACAGTGCATAGCAACACCTGACACCTGGGAGTTTGCATACCATGGAAAGGGACAGAGGCAGCTAGCTATGCATAATGAGCAGGAGGGGGTGGAATGTCTCCTTTTGCATTGGACTTGGGACCAGGCAGATGCATTCTTTAAGTCACCATTTGAAAACCAGTTTTGAGCAAGCATCAATAACCTAACTGATCTTATGAATGAGGAAAAACCTGAAGAATAAAAATGAAGCCCCCCCCCCTCAAACCAGGGAGAGAGAGACTGGAGGGGGAACACACACCCCAGGCAGAACCGGCAAAAGCCCCCTTTGGCTTCCCCCCCACCCACCCACAGAAACTGCTCCCTCCCCACACACACACACAGACTCTGCTTTCCCCCCCCCACACACACACAGAAAAGAAAAAATATAGATTAAAGCCCCCAAAGGGGTCTTACTGTGGCTGTCTTCTGTTCCAGCAGGAGGGGCTGGGAGGCTGGGTAATCCAATATGATTCCATTTGTATCCAATATAAGATCCATATGTATGCATCTCTCGAGGGTGATCCATTCATCCCAATAGGGGAAAGGGGAAAGCCCATATCTCGGGGGGCCCTGACCCAATGTTTACAAAACTTGGGTGGTCTCTTAAAAAGCCTTGACTGAAGCTCCGCCGAAAGTCTGGGATCGGCACACCCAAAAATGCGCCCCCTGCAGCCATGGAAAGAGAAAAGGGGGGGAGCCAATATTTCAGCCCCCACTGAACCCATCTTTACAAAACTTGGGTGGTCTCTTAAGAGGGATTCTCTGAAGCTATGACAAAAGTTTGGGGGCTGAACCCCCAAAAAAGCGCCCCCTGCAGCCACGAAAATGGAAAAGGGGGAGAGGAAAAAGGGGTGGAGCCCATATCTCGGGGGGCCCTGACCCAATGTTTACAAAACTTGGGGGGTATCTTAAGAAGCCTAGTCTGATGCTCCGCTGAAAGTTTGGGGTCGGCACACCCAAAAATGCGCCCTCTGCAGCCATGGAAAGAAAAAAGGGGGGGAGCCCATATCTCGGGACCCCCTGACCCAATGTTTACAAAACTTGGGTGGTCTCTTAAAAAAACCTGTCTGAATATCCCCTGAAAGTTTGGGGTCGGTACCCCAAAAAATGCGTCCCCTGCAGCCACGGAAAGGAGCGAATGTGCATAAGCACCCCCTCACACACACATGAGGATTTCCCTCTCTCTCTCTCTTTCCCCGGCCGGCCGCACATCAGCTGATTCCTCCAGCACTCAATCCTGACTGATTGGCCAGAAGAAGACCCAGCTTGGCCACCGATTGGCCGGGGGAGGAGAATGCTGCTTACTGACGGTTATGCTGCTTACTGACGGCCGAATTGGCCGAATTTATTCGCCGAACTCCCAAACTCGCTGAATTCGGGGCCCCCGGTTGCCCGCCAGTTTTGAGTTCGGATCCGTCCGAACTAAAAACCGCCGAATCAAGGGAAATTCGGCTGATTTTCAGTTCGGGCCGAACCGAATTGACAGCCCTACTGAGCATGACTGCAGCCAAAGAGAACAGCAGCTGTATTTTTTCCTCTTTTCTACCTAATGCCCGCACACACACCTGGTTATGCTAGAAGGCGCCAATTGCTGGTGGTTCTATTCTGTGAGCACGCAGGAGCATCTGGGGATACAGAAACTCCACAAGACATGGGAAATGGTACCCCCTCAGTGCTGGGCGAGGGCCGCAGGCGTTCGGAGTCGAAAGGCAGCCTGCCTCAGGAGAGGAAATGAAGAGTAGCAGGGTCAAGATCAGGCCCGTCATCTCTTGCACGAAGGGCCAATTCGGAAAAGCCTCCTCGGAGCAGGGCATTTTCAAATTCTTGCTGGATTCAAAGGAGAGCAGCCATGCAGTCTGCCGCTGGTGCGGGCAGCGCTTCCGCAGGGAACATCGGTTGCACGCACGAACATCTGCTCCGAGCCCCTTGCAAAGTTACCACGCAGTAGCATGGGAGAAACATCTGTGCCGTGTAAAGTCGACGTCGGCTTCTGCAATTCGGGCAGGTTGAGTGGAGAAAGACAAAGCGGAGGCGGACAGGAGAAAGGACTTCCCCACCCCAGTAACACATGGCCAGCAGGGATTCCTTTAAGGTTGAGATGTCCAGCGGCATCTCACAGGGAAGGTCTGGAAGTCGAACTCTGGCCGATGCCCTTAATTCGCCTTTAGATGGAAAGAAATACTTTTTATTTGCTGAGAAAAGGCAGGCATTTGATAAATAGTAGTATTTGCTACTCTTACATATTAAATATTTAGTAGGTCTTATTGAGCCATCTGTTTAGAGGGAGAACAAGAAAAAAAGATAGACCCAGTCTGAAAGTCTTAGGCTCGAAGAACACATTATTTTATGGAGTTCCAGTGTGGTGTGGTGTAGTGGTTAAGAGTGGCGGACTCTAATCTGGTGAACTGGGTTGGTTTCCCCACTCCTACACATGCAGCCTGCTGGGTGGCCTTGGGCTAGTCACAGTGCTCTCTGAACTCTCTCAGCCTCCCCTACCTCACAAGGTGTCTGTTGTGGGGTGGGGAGAGGAAGGGAAGGCAATTGTAAGCTGGTCTGGTTCTCCTTAAAGGTAGAAAAAAATCAGCATATAAAACCAAGTCTTCTTTTTTCCCTCCATGGGGGAAATCCAGATCCACCTAAGAGTAGAGAACCAGAAGGCAGAGATTGTGCTCAACTCTCTCTTGTCAGAGATCTTTCAGTTGAAGATCACCTTCTCCAAACTCACCCTGGGAGGAAGGGGAAGCTACAGCAGATATTGGATAGAGGAGATATATACTCCTCGGCTGTGCGCAGTACATAGCCCTGCTGCAGCATGCAGCTAGTGAGCAAGGGAATCCAGCAGGGTGTCATTCTGACACATGTGTGGATTGCAATCCAGCAAAGGTTCCATACATGGAAGATAAACGAGCAGAACCATGACGGAGCTCAAGTCCAGGAATGGTTTGTCAGAACCAGATAGTTTTGGTGGGCTTTGTATGGAACTGTCATGATTCCTGGAATTTGCTTCAGTCTCTGGAATTGCTGGTCCAGGATTTTCATTCAAAATAACCCCAGTGAAGAATATTTATTCTTCGACCAAGACTAAACACATTTCAGAGGTGACTTGTCCTTGGAGATGGGTGCTGAAGGTGTTATTTCGAAGAAAAACTGCAACCCAGTTGGAGGTGCCCCGATCTAGGCAGGCAGACTGTGGGATGGGCAGTCCAGGAATGGTGCTAAATAATAATGGCAATGCGTTCCCTTCTTTCATTTATTAACACCTTATTCATAGCACTTTGGCCAGTGACACCTAGGCTGGGAAGCTCATAGGGTGATTCCACAGCAGTCAATTGTCACATGAATTACCATCAACCCTACAGGCCATTATAATGGTGGCTTCAACTAACATTGGTAACAGTCTCTACAGGTGTCCTGCTCTTTTCCCACTAAAGGTAAAGGTAGTCCCCTGTGCATGCACCAGGTCATTACTGACCCATGGGGTGACGACACATCCCAACGTTTACTAGGCCGATTATGCTTATGGGGTGGTTTGCCAGTGCCTTCCCCAGTCGTCTACACTTGACCGCAGCAAGCCGGGTACTCATTTTACCCACCTTGGAAGGATGGAAGGCGGAGTCAACCTTGAGCCGGCTACCTGAAACCTACTTCCGTTGGGATTGAACTCAGATCGTGAGCAGAGCTTTTGACTGCAGAACTGCAGCTTTCCACTCTGCGCCACGGGGCTCCCTCTTTTCCCGCTACACTCCCACTTTCCCCAGAAACTGATTTGTTGCCAATGTTTCCTATGGTTTGGCCTCCACTTCCCTTGGTGGCCATTTTTTGGTTATACCCATCAGCCAGTGAGTGTCAGAATCCCAAGGGTGCCCTCACTTTTCGAAAGTTTGGGGACCCCTGCTGTAGGGGTTTCATCTTCCTTGGGGAAAAACAGGGAGATTGTCAAACATCTGGCTGACACTGATATGTGATTGGTGGCTCTGATCATTGTTAGTCCAACTGCGAATTTGATTTGTGACGAATAATGTAGTCAAAACCTCCAGGTTATGAGGTGTGATGGGTCAGGTCAACAGAGAGAAATGGGGAGTGGCCTAGGCAGATCTATGACAATTCATATCCTAGGTCTATCGTGTGGTGGACTCTGATGTGGAGAACTGGGTTCGATTCCCCACTCTTTCACATGAGCGTTGGATGCTAATCTGGTAAATTAGGTTGGTTTCCCCACTCCTCCACATAAAGCCAGCTGGGTGACCTTGGGCTAGTCACTGCTCTCTTAGAGCTCTCTCAGCCCCACCTACCTCACAGGGTGTCTGTTGTGGGGAGGGGAAGGGAAGGTGATTTTAAGCCGGTTTGATTCTGCCTTAAGTGGTAGAGAAAGTCGGCATATAAAAACCAACTTTTTCTTCTTCTTCCTCTTCCTCCTTCTCCTCCTGGTGGGAATCCTCCCTCCCACATTTTTGGTGGGGATCCTTCCTCCACCCCATTTTGTGTGGTGGAGAACAAACATCTGGCCAACCAGATCTAATTTGGGAATGATGGCAATTATTCACAACACAGGTGTGTTATTCTTTGAAAAATAAATGTATTTCTTCCTAATGTGGACATGTCTGCAAATAATTTATGAGGTAATACGATTTTATAGCTTTGTACCCTGTGGAGGATAATTATTGGGCAGCCTCTTTCTTTCACTTCTGCTTTATGCTGAGGGAAAAAGCTGCCCTCCCCAGTGACCCCCACTCCCCACCCCACAAATAAAAAAAAATCTTTGAAGTGTGACTCCCAGTTGCAAGGTGGTTTTGTTAAAAGCAAATTAGCACCTGGTGAGAACACAGTATAGGTTTATAAGCCAATACCTTTTGGCAAAGGGGCCACAAGTGTTGAAGAGTTTGGTAAATGAGCCCTCGCCAGGCTGGAATTTGGCTTTTATTTTTTGTGCATGGACTGCAACTGGACTGTCGAAAATGGTTAATCAAGAATCAGGGGGCAGATGTACAAATGCTGAGAGCCAGCATGGTGTAGTGGTTAACAGCGGTGGTTTGGAGCAGTGCATTCTGATCTGGAGAACCGGGTTTGATTCCCCGCTCCTCCACATGAGTGGCAGAGGCTAATCTGGTGAACCGGGTTGGTTTCCCCACTCCTCCACATGAAGCCAGCTGGGTGGCCTTGGGCTAGTCACACTCTCTCAGCCCCACTTATCTCACAGAGTGTCTGTTGTGGGGAGGGGGAGGGATTGTAAGCCCGTTTGAGTCTCCCTTAAGTGGTAGAGAAAGTCGGCATATAAGAACCAACTCTTCTTCTTCTTCTCCTCCTACAGCAAACAAAAAGGTAGTTTTAATTTTTTTAAAAATTCCCAAGACAATGGCTTCCTTTGCATCATTCATGATTTTACCAACCTTTAGAAGTCACTTCTCTCCCACCTCATTCTTGCCCTGCAGTTCTAGGATGCAGTTTTATAACGAATTTAAAATCTGCTTTGAGGAAAGAGCGAGGCAAATCCTTGCCATTTCCATGCATAGCTCTTAACTTCAGGTTTCTGTCCCCACGCCCATTTTGGCTTCTCCCTCCCACGTGTCTGTCCCTCCCATCTGACCCCTTCCCTCAAAGTGAAGCACAAAAGAGGGAGTGAAACCTTCATGAAATGTGCAGGAAGACAATGCTCATAAATGTGCAGAGAGGGCATGGATGGCAGTTCCTGGCAGGAAGCTGTTGAAGAAAGGAGGGGAGGAATACCCAGCTTTGCGAAAGCACACACACAGATAGGGAGCAGTCCCTTGAAGAGCTGACCCACCTCCTCCAAGTAAACTGCAAAAAGGCTGCCTTTTCAGAGGCTCAGAAACTCCCTGATTCACTGGGGATGCTTAAGAACATAAGAAAGACCCTGCTGGATCAGACCCAGGCCCATCAAGTCCAACAGTCTGTTCACACAGTGGCCAACCAGGTGCCTCTAGGAAGCCCCCACCTAATATAATAGGTGTGCTCCTCTGATACTAGAGAGAATAGGTATGCAGCATGACTAGTATCCATTTTTACTAGTAGCCATGAATACCCCCCTCTCCTCTATGAACATGTCCACTCCCCTCTTAAAGCCTCCCAAGTTGGCAGCCATCACCACATCCTGGGGCAGGGAGTTCCACTGGATTAATTAATTACAAGCTGAAGGGGGGAAGATCTACCTGCGTGCATGGCGGTGCATGGCAAAATAGGGTCCCTAGGGATGCTCTAGCATGTCTCTTTAGAAAAAACCTCTATGGAAACCATAATGTTTATGGAGGAATGTGCTAAAGTGTCCCCATCACTTCCAAGGTAAACCTGGGAGCAATGGGGATGCTCTAGCACATTCCTCCAAAACCTCTATGGTTTTCATAGAGTTTTTTGAGGGACATGCTAGAGCGCCCCCATCTCTTCCAGGGTAAACCCAGAAGGAATATTTTTGCTCGTGCAAATCCCTTCTCCCCCCATGAAACTCCCACTGGTGGCAAAGGGAGACCTTGCAACCCTAATTGCTGCTGTCACGGTTTTCTTAGCCGGGTCACTATAAACTCTAGGGTTGCCAGGGCTCTCTTTGCCACTTGCGGGAGGTTTTGGGGTGGAGGCTGAGGAGGGTGGGGTTAGGGGAGGGGAGGGACTGCAATGCCATAGAGTCCAAGTGCCAAAGCAGCCATTTTCTCCAGGGGAACTGATCTCTATCGGCTGGAGATCAGTTGTAACAGCAGGAGACCTCCAGCTACTACCTGGAGGTTGGCAACCTTTAATAACTCCCAAGCTCTTTCTTGCTTTCCTGACTAATGGCGAATCCAATTTGTTTTTCTGAGGATCTCTAAGGAAGAGTACCATAACTTTCTTAGCAACAGAGGTGTGCGGCTGAATCCATGCAGAGGGAGGGGAATTCTTGCAAGCAGGGGGAGAAAATGCATCTGCTCTCTCGGAGAGAACAAAGTCTGAGTAAAGCATTAACACCCGCTAACCCAAATCACACTTGGGAATGCTAATGTTCTTCCCCCCTGCTTACATAAGGTGTCTTTATTTACAGCATTTCTTAAGACCTAATACAAGTATTAGCTGTCATTCTCCTATTAATTATTGTTAAAGATTTAAAGGGTCAGGGACTCCAAATGTCTAATGTCTTGGTCACTGTGGGAAAGGTAAGGAACGGCTCGCTGGGGTGGAGTTCTTTCTGGAAAGCTGGCTGCCACGGCTTGTGGTCTCCTGTGGGATGGTGTGAATCATTACAACAACCTTTGGAGCTGTAAAGAATCGTGTTCGCGAGAAGGAAAGTGCTCGTAAAGCTAGCCCCTCTGGCAATCCCGGTTGCTCATTCCCCGCATAGGCACCCTCCTGATTTCCCACTTTTCCTTTTCAAAAACTCTGGACAACTTACAATGATCTTGCAGCATCAGCTGTTTCTAGGGTTGCCAACCTCCAGGTACTAGCTGAAGATCTGCTATTACAACTGATCTCCAGCTGATAGAGATCAGTTCCCCTGGAGAAAATGGCAGCTTTGGCCATTGGACTCTATGGCATTGAAGTCCTTCTGTTCCCCAAACCCCGCCCTCTTCAGGCTCCACCCCAAAAACTTCCTGCTGGTGGCAAAGAGGGACCTGGCAAACCTAGCTACTTCCCTACCTTCACTGAGCAGTTTGAAAGGGCCTAAAATCATGGGGTGGTTCCATAGGGTTGCCAGGTCCCTCTTCGCCACCGGCGGGAGGTTTTTGGGGCAGAACTTCAGGAGGGAGGGGTTTGGGGAAGGGAGGGACTTCAATGCCATAGAGTCCAATGGCCAAAGCAACCATTTTCTCCAGGTGAACTGATCTATATCAGCTGGAGATCAATTGTAATAGCAGGAGATCTCCAGCTATTACCTGGAGGTTGGCAACCCTATGGTTCCATATTGGTTTGAAATTGCCATCCTGAGTTCCTCAGTTTTTATGGACTGTCCAGATAACAGTCTAGTTAATCTCTTGCATTCTGACATTTCCCCAGCCCTCTTCCTTTTGGCAGCCCTGCATAGAAAAGAATTTAAAAATTTGGCGTGGGGGATCCTAAACTGGCAGGAGGAAGAATGGGTTGAGCCTCCCAATCCCATAGCAAACACGACTGACTTAAAACAACACAAACAACAATGACAAAAGAGATAACCCTGATGGCTTAACCTAGGACCAGACACCACCCAACAGCACCCCTTTGTGCCTGGCATGGGGACAGGGAAGAGGGTAAGGTGTGATTGGCAGTGTACAGCTCTCCACTAGGGTATGACTTTTGCTAAAGAATGCCCCATTGGTAGGGTTGCCAACCTCCAGGTGGTAAGTGGAAAAAGAAAGCAATGTGGACCACAAATTCTGATATGTGTATTAAATATTATTATCAAATTATATGCAAAGTAGTAACATCAATTGAGAGAATCACATGCAAAACCATACATCAATTGAAAAAGGCCTACAATAGACTACAATAAGCTCATATAGAAACAAACCTAGGGACCAATATGGGAATAAACAAGACCGTGGTAGACTGAGGCAAAACAATGAAACCGGGGGGGGGGGGACTTTACGGTTGAAGTTCAAGGTTGCTGCCTATTTTGCGCTGACCTCCACCGTTCAACCTTGTTTAGTTGAACTTCAACCGCAAGGTTTTCCTCCGGTTTCATTGTTTTGCCCCAGTCTACCACTCAGTGCCCCTTCACTCCTTCTCTCCCCCATTTTATCCTCACAACCACTGTGCTAGGCGGAGAGTGTGTGACTGGCCCAAGGTCACTCAGGAATAGGTGGCTTGGAATGTGGGGCAATTGCCCGCCAATCCATCGGCCGGCTCATAGTAAGGATCGCACTGGCGCGGCTGGAAGCAACGCAATCCCATCACTTCCACTTTACTTCCAAAAGTGCCGCAGCACAATGGGATGATTTACCACTCAATTGGGGGTTTGAGTGGTAAATGGGGGTTTGAGGGGTAAATTGTCCCGTCACACTGCGGCGCTTCCGGAAGTAAACCAGAAGTGATGGGATCGCGTCACTTGAGGCCGTGGGTGTGCGATCCCTGCCCCAAAAATCTCCCACTTGAGGAGAGGGGGGACCTGGCAACCCTACTCAGCAAGCTTCCATGGTAGAGTACTGATATGAACCTTGGTCTGTCTAATCCTAATCCAACACTCTAACCTAGGGGTCCCCAACATGGTGCCTGTGGGTGCTATGGCACCTGCCAACACCGTTTCTGATGCTTGCCAGGTGTATTTAGGAAGTGGGATGGGCCATATAGTACTGCAGTCCAAGCTCTGCTCACGACCTGAGTTCAATCCCGACAGAAGTCGGTTTCAGGTAGCCGCCGGCTCAACGTTGACTCAGCCTTCCATCCTTTCGAGGTCGGTAAAATGAGGACCCAGCTTGCTGGGGGTAAAGGGAAGACGACTGGGGAAGTCACTGGCAAACCACCCCATAAACATAGTCTGCCTAGTAAACGTCGAGATGTGACGTCACCCCATGGGTTAGGAATGACCTGGTGCTTGCACAGGGGACTATCTTTACCTTTACCTAGGGGTCATATTGGCTCTTGCCCAGCAGGGATTCTGATTGGCCATTGGAGATCTGATGGGCTGATGCAGATTGAAATGTCATCGTTTCAGTGGTGGCTGCCACCAGTGTTGGTTTTATCCCCTCTCCCTCTGCTATCTCAGTATATTTTTTAATTACCCCTTGTACCCCCTGTACTTGTGCTTCCTTTGTGGCTCCGCCTCCTGCAGCAGCCATTTTGTGGTTGGCTTCACCTTTGGGGGGCAGACATTTTGTGGTTGCGCCCCCCACCCTCTGTCAGAATTCCAAATGTGCCCAGCCTCAAAAAAAGTTGGAGACCCTTGCACTAACCACTACACCACACTGGTAAATCTAGCTAAGAACCAAGCAGTAAAAGCAGCATCCAGACAACTAAACGACCATGTGAAAATTTTTTAGCAGCAGATAAAAATACAAAGTTATAGCAGCGGATAAAAATAATACAATTAGCAGCAGATAAAAATACGAACACTTAAAAACTTTTGCAGCAGATGAAAGAGGCAGTGTAAAAATTTATAACACGTCAATCAGATCAAATCAGTGCAGAAAAATAAATAACGATCAGGCCGCTTGTATATCCGTCAACTCCCAAATTAAAAACCAATGCCTGATGTTTTCCCTGGCACCTAAAATTTGACAAAGAAGGCACTTAGATGACAGTGGTAGGGAAGAAGATCCATAATTGTGGGACCACCACAGAAAAGGTCTTCATCTCACTCAACAGGGGCAGGAACATCTCTGAGGCTTAGTAGCCTTATTTTGGAGACGGTGGTCCTCCAGGTTAAATAATAAAATGCTGTCAAGTCACAACCTCTCATGGAGCTTTCAAGGCAAGAGGTGAGCAGAGGTGGTTTGCCATTGCCTGCCTCTCCAGTGTGAGAGCCAGCATGGTGCAGTGGTTAAGAGCGGTGGTTTGGAGCGGTGGGCTCTAATCTGGAGAACCGGGCTTGATTCCCCACTCCTACACATGAGTGGCGGAGGCTAATCTGGTGAACTGGGTTGGCTTCCCCACTACTACACATGAAGCCAGCTGGGTGACCTTGGGCTAGTCACAGTTCTCTCAGCCCCACCTACCTCACAGGGTGTCTGTTGTGGGGACAGGAAGGGAAGGTGATTGTACGCGGATTTGATCCCCCCTTAAGTGGTAGAGAAAGTCGGCATATAAAAACCAACTCTTCTTCTTCTGCTTCTTCCACAGCAACCCTGGTCTTCCTTGGTGGTCTGGTGTCCAAGTACTAACCATGGCTGACCATGCTTAGCTTCGTAGCTTTGATGAGCTTGGGCTAGTCTGGGCTACTGAGGCTGATGGTCCTGCAGTTTAGGGTTTTCATAGCTCAATCCCTTGCAAATCTGGGGAAAATGCAACTCTGTTGCTCTGTAGAAAATAACAGGGATGGGGGTGAAGCACAGAGTATTCCTTTCACTTAGCATATCGCACCGTACCATACCATATTGTATCGTATCATATTGTATCATATCATATCATTGGAAGGGGCCAGACAGACCATCTAGTCCAACCCCCTGCTCAATGCAGGATCATCCTAGAGCATCCCTGACAAGTGCTTGGCCAGCCTCTGCTTAAAGACTGCCAGTGAGGGGGAGCTCACCACCTCCCTAGGGAGCTGATACCACTGTCAAACAACTCTTACTGTAAAAAGTTTTTCCTAATAACCAGCTGGTACCTTTACACCCACAATTTATACCCATTATTGCAAGTCCTATCCTCTGCTGCCAACAGGAACAGCTCCCTGCCCTCCTCTAAGTGACAGCCCTTCAAAGACACACAGTATTTATTCATGGGAGGTTTTGCCTTGGGTTTGCCCCTCTCTAGATGCACATTTTCTCCATCCAAATTCTCAAAACTCTGCATGGGGGCTTATTGTCGAGTGTTGAGAATCTGGATGGGGAAAACGTGCATCTAGAGAGTGGTAAATCCAAGGCAAAACCTCCTGTGCATAAATGGCCTTAAAGAGAGCAATTGTGTGTCCCCTCCCCCACAACCTCCTCTTCTCCAGACTAAACATTCCCAGCTCCCTCAGCCTTTCCTCATAGGGCTCGGTCTCATGTAGTTCAGATATTCCACTCTGAAAAGTTTCAGAGGGTACCCGTGTTGGTCTGCAGCAGAACAGCTAGATTCGAGTCCGGTAGCACCTTAGAGATCAAGGATTTTGGGGGGTATGAGCTTTCGAGAGTCAAATCTCCCTGCTTCAGTCTGAAAGGATATGACTCCATGATGCGTGTGGTATAGAAATGGTCATCGGTTCGAGCTTTTCAAAATCCAAAATGCTTCATTACCCAGGTTGCCATTATTTCTGGAAGAGGAACATCAGCAGCTTCCCAGCCTAGACCTTAGATTCTCCTTGGAAACAAGAAGTCTAATAATTTTGATGAGAGAACGCTGCAAAGAGGAGCAAATCAGTGCTGGCGCGTGGGATAAACTTTAAAATGAGATTCCTGGCTGGCCGGAGGGAATTTTTGAGGGACGGGCAGGTGCCTCAGCAGGTCAGCTGGACAAAATGAGAGTCTTACCTGGCAGTCAGCAGCTTGGACCGGTAGCAGGAGAACACAACTTGGCAGAGGCCGTGGGGCACGGCCAGCGTGAAATCGCCACCAATTTGACATTAATTAGACACTCATTGGACGTCCGTGGCCTCTTGAAAGGCCGTCTGGGCTTAAAGCTGTCCTGCTTACCTGAAATTCCACAAATACGCTTGGTCATGGAAAAGAGGGAACTGGAATCGCACCAAGCGGAGGTGACATGTAATTAGGAGAGGGATTTCGAGGCCGCAAGGATGGTGGCAGTCCTAGCGCAAAGGTAAACAGTTAGCTGGAGGAGAAATATGGACTGAGAATAGCCCCATGAACCAACTGAAAAGCATTTATCCTGACGGGATACAATCTGATTGGACAATTTCCTGAGGGATATCTGCCACCCTCCCTCTCCTTTTTTTTTTTTTTTTTTTTGGCAAGGCAGTTAACATGGGATGATAAAGTGTTGCGACAAATAAACAAATGGAGTGTGTTCAAGCGAGCGCCGCATGTCCATAGGTGGTTCCGTCAGCATCTGCATTGAGAGAGAGAGAAGAGAAGAGAAGAGAAGAGAAGAGAAGAGAAGAGAAGAGAAGAGAAGAGAAGAGAAGAGAAGAGAAGAGAAGAGAAGAGAAGAGAAGAGAGTTTAATACGGTCCAAGACCAGCATAAAAAACATACCAGATATACATACATAACATAACACATATAAAAGTGCATCAAGTGTGAGCCCCTATAACATCTTACAATCTCTCACTCATAAAAGCCGTTAAGCACTTAATTAAAAATATTACATGTTTGGAATTAGTATAAATATAAATATAAAATCGCTCAACCATTAAGTTCGACCCATGCATGCCTGGTCCTCATTGGGATTTGAAAGGGCTTCCCGGTGAGCGGGGGCAGTTCTGACCAAACTTCATTTTTTTTGAAATTGGGATTAAAAGAATAAATCATGCACATTAAACAAACTGGCTTTGCAAACTTGAATCAATGGATCTGAGTGATTAATTCCCTCAAGCATTTGCTGTGGATTGAAATGTGCCCTGATCAATTTATTCCTGCACCCACAATAGATCCCTGCAAAACATACATAGGTACAGAGAATTTTATTGTTTGTGGGTGTTTCAGGACACTACTGCTTAAAAATATTGCTTGGATAGACATTCCTATTTTGGGATGTTTTCTCTGTAGCTGCTGTTTTCCAAGATGGTGAATATGGTTATTTCAATATTTAAAATTCATGTAGGATGCGCATCTTGGAGTCAAAATATATGTTTTTGAGGTTGATAAAGCCAAATACACCATTATATTAGTTGCAGAAACAGCCATTTTTCCTGTAGCTGCCATTTTGCAAGATGGTAGTGATGAAGAAGTCTAATATCTAAGTCTAATACTACAGTAGAAGTTTTTTTTACTTGTAGGATGCTTGTATTGGTGTCAAACTGTATGTTTTTTGGATTGATAAAACCAAATTTAGCCAGTGTGGTGTAGTGGTTCAGAGCAGTGGATTCTAATCTGGAGAACTGGGTTTGATTCTCCACTCCTCCACATGAGCGGCGGACCCTAATCTGGTGAACTGGGTTGGTTTCCCCACTCCTCCACATGCAGGCTGCTGGGTGACTTTGGGCTAGTCGTAGTTCTCTCTGAACTCTCTCAGGTCCCTCGTCGCCACCGGCGGGAGGTTTTTGGGGCAGATCCTGAGGAAGGAGGGGTTTGGGGAGAGGAAGGACCAATGCCATAGAGCCCAATTGCCAAAGCGGCCATTTTCTCCAGGTGAACTGATCTCTATCAGCTGGAGATCGGTAGTAATAGCAGATCTCCAGCTAGTACCTGGAGGTTGGCAACCCCAGTAATGGAAAGGGTTAATCTTTGACAGGACCATTGTGTCTGGCAGCCAGATTCTGGGCTGATGTAACATTATGTTTTGCCTGTTGACTCCGGGGCCTTCTGGAGATTTGCATGATGGCATGTCTTAACCCTCAAATCCATGACTCTTTCAATCTGGCATTGAATGGCTCAAGGGAAGCCCCCTCCCCCATAAAAAGCATAAATGAAATGGTGAATGGAGGAGGAACGTGAGTCAGGCTGATAAGCCTTTAGCACCTTCCTGTGAAACTAAGGACGTCCTCACCTTGCTGGAAAAGGGAATAGCAAAGTCATTCTGTATTAATACAGCAAGAATGAGAATTTATTTGGTGTGGGGGAGGTGGTCGGGGGGGGATGCAAATATGTAAAGTGTAATAACACCTAAATTTTGCATTCCTCCCCATCTTGGGCTTTGCAATTCATCTGATAGCTCAAATACTATAAATTTAGTTGAAGATAGCAGAACAGATGGGAAAAACATATGGTTTGTAGGTAGTGTGTGGTGGTTGGTATTTGTAGTACATTAGGGGAATTTATTTTATTTTCTCTGTTTTCTAGTAGAACTTTTTTTTGTGTCATACTTTGTCAAGTTAATTCTTTATACCGTTAAGTGATGATAGGATTTAGCAAAATCCTGCTTCCAACGATGTCATTTGTAGTGACTCACCCATGGCTTTGTTTGACGTCACCCATCCTTAATCCTCAGGGCTGTGACCTGACTTACTTGTTGAGATGAGAGCCAGTGTGGCGTACTAGTTAAGAGCGGTGGTTTGGAGTGGTGGAGTCTGTTCTGGAGAACCGCGTTTGATTCCCCACTCCACATGAGTGGCGGACTCTAATCTGGTGAACCGGGTTGGTTTCCCCACTCCTACACATGAAGCCTGCTGGGTGAACCTTTCAGCGTTTGAAGAAAGGCATAAGGCAACCCAAATCATGCCCGATTGCTTGCAAGAGTTCGGACACCGTTTTAGTTGCCTTTGCAACTTCAGCAGATGGAGAGATACTCTCTAAGTCTTTAATGTGAGATGTGTAGACTCCTCTTATAATCTGAGAGGCCTCAGACTGTTATGGCTTCCTGGAGGAGAAAAATATTTTCTGGTCTTGACTTTTAAGGGCGACCTGTTCAGTCAATTGCAGACTACATGTTCCTAAACTGTGTCCTATCAACAGATTAGTTGTGGTTAACTCTAGTGTTAATTTTTTAAAAAAATTATTCACTGCTTTCCCCCTGCTTGGGGACCCAGTGCTGCTTTTCACATCATCCCCACCCCCTTAATCCTCACACCAACCATGTGTAGGGTTGCCAACCTCCAGGTACTAGCTGGAGATCTCCTGCTATTACAACTAATCTCCGCCCAATAGAGATCAGTTCCCCTGGAGAAAATGGCTGCTTTGGCAATTGGACTGTATGGCATTGAAGTCCCTCCCCTCCCCAAACCCCGCCCTCCTCAGGCTCCGGCCTAAAAACCTCTCACCGGTGGCAAAGAGGGAGCTGGCATCCCTAACCATGTGAGGGTAGGTTAGGCTGAGATAGGGGTGGAGCCCGAGGAAGGTAGGGTTTGGGGATGGAGCCCGAGGAAGGTAGGGTTTGGGGAGAGGAGGGAGCTCACCTCAAATGTTACTTGGTCAGGCTGGGCTATGCCTTGCCAGGCCAGATTGAGAGTAAGGGGGGTGGCTACTGTTGGATTAAATGCTGGAGCCTAATTTGATTGATGGTGGGCTCTGTGCTCCTCTAGAATCAGCCCCTCCCTTCTGGTGACAGTTACTTGTAACCAACTGACACTGCCAACTGCTCTCTGTATCTCTCTGCCTCACACTCTATCACAATGTCACACTGTTACAGTTAAGATGAGGTAAATGTTATAGAAACCTCTAATGGAAAATGTTGTTTGTTTCAAAAGACTTTATGGACATTTATTAAAAACAGTTTTCTTAAATTTTAATACGTGTGCTGTTCATATTCCTCCACATTTATAGTATTGGCTGTTTTGAACTCTGCTGCTTGAAAGAGGTGGAATATCCTACACCGAGTGAGTGCTGGGATATTGCCCCACAGAAGGGATTGGATTAATTTCCATTTCCCCCCCTACAGCTACCTCAGCTGGCATGTCCACAGCAGGCCCACTTCAGGACTCAGGGAGGTGGTTTGCCTCGGCTGTGTGAGGGTCTGTATGCCTGGCCTTTGGTAGGCCTTTGCCTTGTATACTTCCCCCCCCCCCCTGGACTCGTAAAAGCAGTCCAGGTCTCTTGACTTTCCTTGGTTCAGGCGCAGCGCCTGACAGGCCCCAGGTTGGAATGTCTCTCCTTCTTCCCACGTCCCTCCCTTGCCCTCACTGACTCCCTTCCACCACTGTGGCCTTGGTGGGTAGATAGTACTAACAAGCTCTGAGTTCTTTTGATGTTTTGTACCATGCACAATTATCTCGTAGGTTCCCATAATACACGTTTGACATCTGCTTCCCTGTAGGGGTTATAATTCTGTCTTTGTGAATTCGGATTCACTTGCAACTTTACCAGTGTAAGACTTGTACCACCTGAAGCTTCCAATAAAGATCCTTGTTTCTGCATGACAGTCTAAGCAAGTGGTTTTATGGAATTTGCACAGGGAGGTCGGGAACTCTCACATGCTGGCAAGCCCACAGCACGCTCACCAGCTCAGATCGAGAGTGGGGTCTCTCTCGGCTGGTTTGCGGGCCAGATAAGAGCTCTCAAGGGGCCGAATCCGGCCCCCGGGCCTTATGTTTGACACCCCTGTGTTGGATATTTAGATTGTTCGCTGGCTGGAGAATTTCCAGACACTTTCCCATCTTGGCTCACTAATGAAGAAAGCAATTTAGAATATAGCATGACATTTGCTGCTACCCCAACCATGTGCCTGCCTGTCTGTTGTAATAAAATAAAATAAAAAACGCCAGCTTACTACCACTTTAGCCTCAGCCCCCTGAAAGCCAAACACTCTTTTATAATACAGCAAGCTTTAGTGAATAATTTAACTAAAGTTTAATTGCAGATTAAAGTAAGTCCTCTGATTGATTGGCGGCCCTGACAGCAAACAAAACCAGTGAGACTCTAAAGGATCCAGAGGTGGATCTGAGTAGTGCAGCACATTGCCAAAGGAGCAACAGGACATTGTCGAAGGCTTTCACGGTCAGAGTTCATTGTTTCATGTAGGTTATCCGGGCTGTGTGACCGTGGTCTTGGAATTTTCTTTCCTGACGTTTCGCCAGCAGCTGTGGCAGGCATCTTCAGAGGAGTAACACTGAAGGACAGTGTCTCTCAGTGTCAAGTGTGTAGGAAGAGTCAGAGAGGGGTTGGGTTTGAGCTTACTGTCCTGCAGACGTAATGTGCTAATCATTGTCCTGTAAGTATCAAGATAATGTACTAATGAGAGTGTGCTATGTTAATATGGAAGCATTGTATCCTAAAAGCAAGCCATTGAAATTCATAAACATCAGCACAACTTTAACAGAAAAGAAGAGAGTTTAAGAATGAATAAGGCTTGGCTTCCTGCCCTGAAAAACCTCCAGACTAACAAAGGCTACAGTCAACAATAGCCATGCAGATTAGCTTTGGATTTCACACATTACCAGATCATTTTAGGATACAATGCTTCCATATTAACATACCACACTCTCATTAGTACATTATCTTGATACTTACAGGACAATGATTAGCACATTACGTCTGCAGGACAGTACTCAGCTCAAACCCAACCCCTCTCTGACTCTTGCTACACACTTGACACTGAGAGACACTGTCCTTCAGTGTTACTCCTCTGAAGATGCCTGCCACAGCTGCTGGCGAAAGGTCAGGAAAGAAAATACCAAGACCACGGTCACACAGCCCGGATAACCTACAAGAACCAATGACATCTGGGAGGCTGCATGAGGAGAAGCCCATTTGATCTAGGGTGGCCAACCTCCAGGTGCTAGCTGGAGATCTCCTGCTATTTCAACTGATCTCCAGCCGATAGAGATCAGTTTGCCTGGAAGAAATGGCTGCTTTGGCCATTGGACTCTATGGCATTATACTGCATTGAAGTCCCTCCCCTTCCCTAACCCCGCCCTCCTCAGGCTCCACCCCCTAAATCTCTAGGTATTTATCAACCCTGAGCTGGCAACTCTAGAGAAGACAGTAGGGGAAGTTTTAAAACAGTAAAGAGGAAAGGCAACTACCATACCGTGGATAGGGCAACCATAATGTTGCTCCATATCCTTTTGGGAGTCAGTGTGGTATAGTGGTTAAGAGTGGTGGTTTGGAGCAGTGGACTCTGATCTGGAGAAACAGGTTTGATTCCCCACTCCTCCACATGAGCGGCGGAGGCTAATCTGGTGAACTGGATTTGTTTCCCTGCTCCTTCACACGAAGCCAACTGGGTGACCTCGGGCTAGTCACACTCTCTCTGCCTCACCTACCTCACAGGGTGTCTGTTGTGGGAAAGGGAAGGTGATTGCAAGCCGGGTTGTTTCTTCCTTAAGTGGTAGAGAAAGTCAGCATATAAAAACCAAGTCTTCTGCTTCTGCTTCTTCCAGTGTGGCAACATTTGGCAGAAGAAGACATTCCCCAGAACTTGAAGCTATGTAATGGGAGAAAGTGCACGTGGGAAACCTCTGTTCCTCAGAGATCCTAAAGGGACAAAACAAATGCCTCTCTTCCTCTTCCAACGTGATTTTCCTAGGCATGGGAACTCGACATTAGGCTACACAGAAGGGAAGAAGAAATACATAAATGCTCTTCCAAACAAAATTTTTTATTATATTGTTCTTTCAAAGAAACTCGCCCTTCCGTTTTTCCTCCCCCCTTCAGTTTGAAAAGCAGGGGCAATTCCAGGCCTTGGTGTTGTGCGCGCTGTTTTTGACTGTGGATTTTGTACTTTTACAGCTGCTCTCCGATAACGTAAGAGAAAAATTAATCCTTTATAGCCTGCGATTATCTGGTTACAGCCTATTAGAGATATAAATGCCGTAATTTGAAATGACTGTATTAAGTTGTCCTTGAAAGAGGGAAAAAATAAGAGCGTGAGGGCGACACAGAGAAGGTTTTATGAATCATTAATACATTTCAGGTTGGGGCAGGGAGATTGTGCAGCGAGCGATTTCCAGGGAGTTGCTTGTTTTTCTAAGGTCTGCAGCAGGACTCTTCAGCAAAGGAGATGAAATATATTTTTATGGCTAGCTATTATGAACTCTGCAATCTCTGGGCAGAGATTATAACGGACTAAATGCAGCGCTCTATCAATAATCTTAAATTAGCCTTTCAGCGGCATCAGTTTAGTTTAGCTGATAGCGTCCCTTGCAGATTGGAGGGCAATCTGATGTATGCTGCAATTAATAATAATTGCGTGTGGTCGAGGCAACATAGCCACACTGTTTTACGTCACTCCCTTTGCAAACAATGTGTTCCAGCGGCAGCTGTCCATGGCAAAAAGTTTCTTTGGGTCTGCAGACAACCAAACAGCTAGAACAGGGGTGTTGAACTCAATTGTTACGAGAGCCGGATATGACAAGAATGTCACTTGGTTGGGTCGGGCAGGGCTCTGCCTCACCTGCCCTAATTGAGAATGGAGGGGGTAGCTGACTCGGCTGGCTCACAGGCCGGACAAGAGCTCTCAAGGGGCCAGATGAACACACAAAGCTGCCTTATACTGAATTGGACCCTTGGTCCACCAATGTCAGTATTGTCTATTCAGACCAGCTGCGGCTCTTCAAGGTCTCAGGCAGGGGTCTTTCACATCACCTACTTGCCTGGTCCCTTTAAATGGAGATGTCGGGGATTGAACCTGGGACCTTCTGCATGCCAAGCAGATGTTCTACCACTAAGCCACAGCCCCTCCCCTCCAGCCCTCAGGCCTTATGTTCGGCACCCTTGAAGTAGAAGATTATGGGCAATGTTTACACAAAGACTTGGGTTGCATCTAACTGAATGCTTTAGAGGCATGTTTTGTTTAAGAAGCTAAAATGACTATCATACTTTGGGGAGGGGCTGTGGCTTAGTGGTAGAGCATCTGCTTAGCTTGCAGAAGGTCCCAGGTTCAATCCCTGGTATCTCCAGTTAAAGGGACTAGGCAAGTAGGTGATGTGAAAGACCTCTGCCTGAGACACTGGGGAGCCGCTGCAAGTCTGAGGAGACAATACTGACTTCAATGGACCAAGGGTCTGATTCAGTATAAGGCAGCTTCATGGGTTCATGTGTTCATAAGGAGACAAGACACACTGGAAAATCATCCAAGGAAAAGTTGAAGGCAGCAGAAAAGAGAAAGACATGACATGAAATGGGTTGACTCAATAAAGGAAATCCCGGGCTTCAGTTGGCATGACCTGAGCAAGGCTGTCAATGAAAGGATATTTTGGAGGTCATTAATTCATAGGGTTGCCATAAAGTGGAAGCCTCTTGACTAGGGTGTCCAACCTCCAGGTAGCAGATGAAGACATAGAGAAGCTTCTCTGTCAGTAAGAAATTGAGAATCCATCTTGTCGATAAGCAGTACCTTGAACCCATTGGTTTTGTCCTATTTTAACTACTTTTTCGATCAGTAACCCTGAATCTTGAATTAGGGGTTGAAAGAGGCAAATCATTTTCAGATAAAACCTCCTTCTCATTGGCTTTATATGGGGAGATTTTATCAGGAACACAGCTTTTTTGAACACATATTGTGCACAATTTCTTACTGACAGAGAAGCTTCTCTATGCTCAGAAAACCTCAGTAGACCGCACTGCTTTGGGAAAAGTCCATTTCAGATACCTTAGACATTCCTTAGGCTTCACAGACAGAGGAAGCAGCATCAGCACAGTGATCCCCCCCCGCCATCAAGTCACAGCTGACTTATGGTGACCCTGCAGGATTTTCAAGGCTAGAGATTAATAGTGGTGGTTTGCTATTTCCTACCTCTGTATAGCAACCCTGGACTTTGATTGTGGTCTTCCCATCCAAGTACTAACTGGGTTTGACCCAGCTTCGCTTCCGAGATCTGAGGAGATCGGGTTAGCCCGGTCTATCCAGGTCAGGATGTTGATCAGTACTGCGTTTCAGTGTTTGAAATCCTTCAAGAACATAAGAAAGGCCCTGCTGGACCAGACCCAGGCCCATCAAGTCCAGCAGTCCGTTCACACGGTGGCCAACCAGGGGCCTCTAGGAAGCCCACAAACACGAAGGCTGCAGCAGCATCATCCTACCTGTGTTCCAAAGTACCTCATATAATAGGCATGCGCCTCTGATCCTGGGGAGAATAGGTATGCATCATGACTAGTATCCATTTTGACTAGTAGCCACGGATAGCCCTCTGCTCCATGAACATATCCACTCCCCTCTTAAAGCCTTCCAAGTTGGTAGCCATCACCACATCCTGGGGCAGAGAATTCCACAATTTAACTCTGCATTGTGTGAAGAAAGACTTCCTTATATCTGTTTTGAATCTCTCACCCTCCAGCGTCAACAGATGACTCCGCGTTCTAGTATTAGGAGAGAGGGAGAAAAGCTCTCTCCATACCATGCATAATTTTATAGACCTCTACCATATCTCCCCTTAACTGCCTTCTTTTCCCTTCCACCACTACCTTCTTTTCCCTTCCCTTCATTGGCAGTAGAAATCCAATTCTAAGACCAGGGGGTCTTCCATTACTTCAGGTTTGCCCCATGTTCCATTTACTGAACCGCTGGTTTCAATAGTGAGATTGTTGTTACTGAAGTTCGTGTTTGTGTCAGAGCAGGGACATGAAAAGCATCCTCTTACATGTTTACAGGTCCCTCTTCGCAATAGGTGGGAGGCTTTTGGGGTGGAGCCTGAGGAGGGTGGGTTTTGGGGAGGGGAGGGACTTCAATGCCGTAGAGTCCAATTGTCAAAGTGGCCATTTTCTCCAGGGGAACTGATCTCCATCGGCTGGAGATCAGTCGTAATAGCAGGAGATCTCCAGATAGTACCTGGAGGTTGGCAACACTGTACATGTTTAGAACTAGAATTCAGATTCTAGAGTAGGAATCATTTGAGTCTAATGTACACGCGCCTCTCAGAATGGCACAATGAGTATCCCAGGGAAGGGAAGGGGGCCAGATAACCAGAGTAGAAAAGGGGAAGGAAAACGGTAGTGGCAGAAGACAGTGGGACTGAACGATTTGAATGTGGGGGTGTGTCTTCGGATATTCGGAACCGAAAAAAGCAGCTCCAACTGTGTAACACATGCAATGTACTGGTACACTGTTATCTCCCAGATTTTTCAGTGCCTCGAGAGGACTTGGCAACAGAGCTGTTTGCAAATGAGCAAAGTGTTGATCAGGAAAATGTTTCTCGGTGGCATCATTTCTGTTTTCTTCAGGCTTGTTCACAAGCGCATGTACATCAGCCTAACCTGAGTGACTGGCAGATGAATGCATGAAAAGACTGCACCAAAAACCTTTCACAAGGGGCTTTCCACAAATTATGCAAAATGGAATAATTCAAGAGGGCTTTTTGCACAGGTAAATAGAACTGTACTGTAATGAAACAGTCAGAAAGGTGCATTGGTAAAGGATAGGAACTGTGTCCTATACCCCTATATTGTTGCCTAACACTGTAAATATGTTCTAGACTAGGTAGTGTCTACACCACTTACAGTACATTCCTAAGGAGAGTTACTCCAGTCTAAGCCCATTCATTTCAATGGACTTAGACTGGAGTAACTCTCTTTAGGAATGCACTGTTAAGGTATCATGTTTAAAAGCTCATGCTGTGTTTCACGTCTGTTTGAGATTTCTGTTTGTTTTCAGATGTCTGTAGTCCAAATTTCTGTTTGTTTTCAGATGTCTGTAGTCCAAAACCCATTGTATTGTTCATTGGATGTCCCACCTTGTCGATTCTACTTGATTTACATGGTGTAGTGGTTAAGAGCGGTAGTTTGGAGCAGTGGACTCTGATCTGGAGAGCCGGGTTTGATTCCCCACTCCTCCACATTAGCGGCGGAGGCTAATCTGGTGAACTGGATTTGTTTCCCCACTCCTACACATGAAGCCAGCTGGGTGACCTTGGGCAAGTTACAGCTCTGTTAGAGCTCTTTTAGCCCCACCTACCTCACAGGGTGTCTGTTGTGGGAAGGGGAAGGGAAGATATTGTAAGCTGGTTTGAGTCTCCCTTAAGTGGCAGAGAAAGTCGACATATAAAAACCAACTCTTCTTCTTCTTCTTCTTCTTCTTCTTCTTCTTCTTCTTCTTCTTCTTCTTCCACTATGTAATCTGCTTTGAGTCGCAGCAAGAAGGACTATAAACAACAGAAAACTCATACCCCGACAGAAATTTTGTTAGTCTTTAATGTGCTACTGGCCTCCTACTCTTTTCTATAAACAACAACAGCATAATAATAAGTCGTCCCATAATTCATATGCATGTGTGAATCAATCTTAAGGTTTCTGTGTGTTTCTTAAACCATAAGCAGTTCTGGTTTTCTTCCTGAACACTGTTTTCGAAACTTCCCTGAATAATTTATGCATGTGTATGTGCACGCGTGTATAATCACCAGGTTTCAGTCCATTGTGCAAATTTCAGCATATTAAATCAACCAGTGACGTTACCAACTTTTGCATCTATGCTGCTGGAAGTTTGATATTACTTCTTGGCAGGCTACAGCAGCCATGCTGGTCAGAAAGTACACGAATGAGCATATTTGGGTTCCTGAGACCCATCGAAGTATCAAGGCAATCTATTACATCACTTGACGAAAGTGGTCTAAATCCAAAGAATGGTGTGATCAACAAATCCTACCGGCCTCGGTGTTCTTTTGCCTGACGAACGGCTCGGTTTCAACACAGATTTCTGCGGAGCTGTCCAACCCACTTCAAAGCTGAATTATGTCAATGGCTGTAGAAGCGGGTGGCAAGAACCGTCTGCTGCTTTTGAAGGGAATTCTCACATATGGACTGTCTTTGAGCATATGGAATTGTCACATGTGGACTGCCTCATCCGATTGATCGTAATGTCTGGTGGTTGTAGATGTGGAAGAGAAAGCAGGAGAGGGGACCTTGACTTTCGTTCCTCCGGGCCAGTGTGAGCTTTACATTGGCATTGCAATCTGAATAGAACAGAGCCACTTTTATAGTGCAGCTCTACAAAGTTATACCCTTCTAAGCCCCTAGAAGTCAATGGAAATGGAATAGTTGGATGGACATCGACCTGGGGTTCCAGTGTGTGCCACGTGGAAATGCTCGCTCACTGAAATTTTTCACCAAGGCATCATTGTCTGCGATTTGCATCCAAACTGTATTTGCATCCAAATCTGACAACTTTCACCCTGGTTCTAGGAAGCAGAAAGTAATCCCATAATTCAACACTGGCTCTAGGTAAAAACCCTCTTGGAACGAGATCTCAGAAGTTGCTGGGTCTCCCGCAAGGAGCCCAAATTCCAGAGTGTGAATCTCTTAGAGCAAAATTAAATAGAAGAAGAAGAAGAATTGGTTTTTATATGCTGACTTCCAGTGTGGTGTAGTGGTTAAGAGCGGTGGTTTGGAGCAGTGGACTCTGATCTGGAGAACTGGGTATGATTCCCCACTCCTCCACATGAGCGGCGGAGGCTAATCTGGTGAACTGGATTTGTTTCCCCACTCCTCCACATGAAGCCTGCTGGGTGACCTTGGGCAAGTCACAGCTCTGTTAGAGCTCTCTCAGCCCCAACTACCTCACATTGTGTCTGTTGTTGGGAGGGGAAGGGAAGGTGACAAAATCACAGCTTGAGAGGGTGAATGGATTGGTACCTCATAGAAGCTAAGAGAAATGGAAGTCCTTCTTCAGATACTGCCCCCAAATCTCCAGGAATTTCCCAAGCCAGAGTTGGTAACCCTATCCATAGGGGAAAACTTACAGATAACATAAGAGCGAGAGCCAGCGTGGCATAGTGTTTAAGAGCAGAAGACTAGAATCTGGAGAATTCCAGCTTGCCCATTAGTGTACCTGCATGGGGCATGAATTTTCAAACATCTGTTTATTGTATTTGCATTTCACATCTTTAGGCTGTAGACAGAATCTTACATCTACACATAAAAATACAGGCCTCAGTTGTTTCCTTCTTCTAAGCGAGGCAGAATAATGCCCTCCTTCTCCAGAAGAACTCCCTCATCCAATTAAAGGCATTTCCTTCCAGTTTTCTCACTTTGCAGAAAGGATTTGGGATCCAACTCATAACATGTAAAGATGCTGAGATCTTATGGTTACATCTTATGGTTAGGGTTGCCAACCTCCAGGTGGTAACTGGAGACCTGCTATTCAACTGATCTCCAGGCAGCAGAGATCAGTTCACCTGGAGAAAATGGCCACTTTGGAAGGTGGACTCTATGGCATTATACTCCATTGAAATCCCTCCCCTCTCCATACCCTGCCCTCCTCAGGCTCCACCCCCAAAATATCCAGGTGTTTCCTAACCTGAAGTATACTAGTATCTCCCACATGAACCCATGAAGCTTCCTTATACTGAACCAGACCCTAGGTCCATCAAAGACAGTCTTGTCTACTCAGACAAGCAGCAGCTCCCCAGGGTCTCAGGCAGAGGTCTTTCACATCACCTACTTGCCTGATTCCTTTAACTGGAGATGCCAGGGATTGAACCTGGAACCTTCTGCATGCCAAGCAGATGCTCTACCACTAAGCCATGGCTCCTCCCCATTTTCAGTATTTGCTAATACTAATACAACACTCTTAACCACTACACCACACTGGCTGTCATCTGATATTTCTGACCCTAATGACCAATTGGTCACACATCTTCTTTGGAGGCTCCTAGGTCCATGTCAACATAATATCTCTTTTGTTGAGTATTCCCGTAATGTTTTTTTCCATCTTCACACCAGTTGTGCGTGGGCACAATAATTATTAGAAATAATTACCAGCTAGTTGTGACGCATTTTTTCTTTTTTCTTTATTTCAAGAAGAGATATATGCAAAACTAATGAGACAAAAGTGATACTTGGGTTTAAAAGTGCTCCCTCTCTCTCTCTCTTGATATATATAGATATACATATTCCCAGTACCAAACATGATTAGAACATGGTATGGATTAATTGCTCCGCCAAATGTCATTCCCACAAATCAAATCTGTTTTGTGACATATGAGTGAAAGTATCTGAATGCTTCAAAGTCATTAAAAGATATCTGCATAATTTAAAAAGCTGCTAAACATTGTTCTTATTTACATTATAGGCTGGAAGGGAGCGGGCGGAGGAGAGGGGAATGTTGATGCTCTTAATGAGAACTTGAGTGACACATTTCTGTCAAATGCTAATTTTTCCATCAAACGCTCTGACAAGGGTGTTTGCAATAAAAAGATATATATGTTATGCCGTATTAACAAATGCAGGTCCCAAACCTCCAATCCCCGATCGCTCTTCCCTCACCTCCAGACAAATCACCCTGATTGTTTTACTTAAATTTATATAGAAGGAGCTACAAGGCAAACTGAACCATGTTTCCACTTTTGGCCTGTGCCATATTCAGTGCCCCATGTGTCATCTAGGGTTGCCAACCTCCAGGTGGTGCCTGGAGATCTCCTGGGATTACAACTGAGCTCCAGGCAACAGAGACCAGTTCACCTGGAGACAATGGCCCCTTTGGGATACATGGCATTTTACCTCACTGAAGTCCCTCCCTTCCCCAAACCCTGCCCTCCTCAGGCTCCACCCCCAAATCTCCAGCTATATCCAGCCCCAAGCTGGCAATCCTACTTTGAACAGGCCTGATATGAAAAGCAGAGTTGGCAATACCATGAGGCATCGGGGGGGGGGGGCATATGAGGTTGCCAGCCTCCAACTGGGGCCTGGAGATCTTCCAGGATTACACCTAATCTCCAGACAACAGAGTCAATTGAAATGCCAGGAAATCTCCAGGCCCCACTTGGAAACTGGCAACTCTGTTCTTGGCAGAGGTTTGCCAGGTGCCTGGCAGTTAAAGGGGGGAAAAGGTAATGTGATGTGACACAAATTGCAATGCAATTATTAACGAGCTAGGAGAGGGATACCACTCTGGGCCAGATCAGAAGATTTGTTTTAGCGTCTTCTCCTAGGGTTAAGAGTGGTGATTTGGAGTGGTGGATTCTGATCTGGAGAAATGGGTTTGATTCCAAACACATTCACATGAGCGGCAGAAGCTAATCTGGTGAACTGGATTTGTTTCCCCGCTCCTACACACAAAGCCAGCTCGGTGACCTTGGGCTAGTCACAGCTGTCTTAGAGCTCTCTCAGCCCCACCTACCTCACAGGGTGTCTGTTGTGGAGAGGGAGAGGAAGTCGACATATAAAAACCAACTCTTCTTCTTCTTCTTCTTCTTCTTCTTCTTCTTCTTCTTCTTCTTCTTCTTCTTCTTCTTCTTCTTCTTCTATTTCTAACCCGGCCTCCCCGACCATAGGTCAGGCTCAGGGCAGGTAACATAATTTAAACATCAATAACAATTATTGTTATGGAGAATTTGGGGGTGGAGTCTGAGGAGGGTGGGGTTTGGGGAGGGGAGGGACTTCAATGCCATAGAGTCCAATTGCCAGAGCAGCCATTTTCTCCAGGGGAATTGATTTATATTGCCTGGAGATCAGTTGCAATAGCGGGAGATCTCCAGCCACCACCTGGAGGTTGGCAACTTTAGCAAGAACCCAAAGGCCTGCGAGAGGCTGAAGCACAAGGACTTTTTGGCATTTCCAGGGTTATTCTTGGGTTCTGAGTCTGTTACTTAGGTGGAGAATGGTGGTCTGCTTTTCACGGAAAGAAGGGGCCATGGCTGGATAGCAGAAGGCACGCTTTCCATGCCGACAACCCCCAGCATCTCTGGTTAAAAGGGGATCTCAAATAGCAGGGGTGGAAAAGCCCTCCCAGTCAGAGGAGACAACGTTGAGCTATGCAGACTCGGGAGCCCTCAAGGTATAAAGCTCTTTCATGTGTCCCTACATCCCAAGAGGGCTTGAGTTAGACCAGGGCTCAGCTCATCCCTGAAACTTAAGGAGCAGCGGGAAAGATGGCAGGGCTGTTGCGTCCTGGTGGGGGATCTTCTACTCGGCCTGATTTATCACCTAGGATTAGAAAGAAACCTTCCCGTCTCAGGCTGCCCTGACTCCCAGTCTGTGCTGAGCTTTGGCATCTCTCTTTATAGAAATTAACCTTGCCTGTCCAATGGGACTCAAGTTTCCAGCAGCTGCCATGCACAGAACTCTGACGCTCTCCCCAACAGGCAAGGAGAATCTGCCTGGGCAAGCTAGGATTTATTTTTATTTTTTGCATGTGTGCTGTCTGTTATGTATGCGCATAACGCATCCCCAGGATTATCGTGGGCAGCCAAGATTGGCAAGCAAGGATGGCTCTAAACATCCCCCTGAGTGTTCTGATATCACCTCCAGAAAGGAAGTCATTGTATCAGGTTTCAGCTTTCACGATAAGATTAACTCGGAACTACTTTATTTTGGCTTGTGTTTGTGATCCTTTAAAAGCAAGGAGGAGATGCTGGTTGGCCTTTTGCAGAAAGGCTGAAACAAGGCAGAAAAACCCAGTTTTCGAACTTTTGCCTATCTTGATCCCCCAACCAATTCTGTGACCGCATAGGTTATTCCGGCCACAAAAGACTACTGTGCCAAGGACAGTTGGGGATGGAAAACCGGAGATTTAGGGCCAAGATAGTTTAGAATTCCAAATATTTAATTCAAAATTTTTGATTTCCCCATACATATTTAATAACAGGAGATCTCCAGGTAGCACCTGGAGGTTGACAACCCTACTCCAGGTGGTGGCTGGCAATCTCCCGCTGTTACAACTGATCTCTAGGCAACAGAGATCAGTTCCCCTGGAGAAAATAGCCGCATTGGAAGGTGGACTCTATGGCCTTATACTCCATTGAAGTCCTTCCCCTCCCCAAACCCTGCCCTCCTCAAGCTCCACCCCCAAAATCTTCAGATATTTCCAACCCGGAGCAGGCAACCCGAGGACAAACCCTAGTCTGCTTCTGTCTCACTTGAATCCGATAAAGACTCTGGAAGCAACTCCTATAAACTCCTCCTGCAGGGCAGCCTTATAAAAATTCACTTTATTTTCTCTCCATTGGGGACCCAATAGGGAGGGGCTGTGGCTCAGTGGTAGAACATCTGCTTGGCATGCAGAAGGTCCTAGGTTCAATCCCCGGCATCTCCAGGTAAAGGGACAGGCAAGTAGGTGACGTGAAAGACCTCTGCCTGGGACTCTGGAGAGCCGCTGCCAATCTGAGTAGACAATGCTGACTTTGATGAACCAAGGGTGTGATTCCGTATAAGGCAGCTTCATCTTTTCATATGACCCAAAGCAGCTCACATAGGGTTGCCAGGTCCCTCTTTGCCACTGGTGGGAGATTTTGGCGGCGGAGCCTGAGGAGGGCAGGGTTTGGGGGGAGGGACTTCAATGCCATAGAGTCCAATTGCCAAAGCAGCCATTTTCTCCAGGGGAACTGATCTCTTTCAGCTGGAGATCAGTTGTAATAGCAGGAGATCTCCAGCTAGTACCTGGATGTTTGGAAATTAGCACGGGTAAATGGTACACAAATGCTCAGAGCCAGTTAGCAAAATACAAATATTATTAGGTGCTAGACAAAAGAGACAAACTGTGTGAAGCAAAATCTTAACAACTGTGACTAAACAATATACAATATATACATGGAATAATTCAATTTGTGGGCAAAAAAGTCCTCTTCTTAAATATTTCAAAAATGATCCGTTCCAATGGTATAAGTTATTCTCAGGTATTCTCAGGTATAAATCCAACAGGTATGGATCCAAAGTTTTATAGATCCCCATGTCTTGATCTATAAAACTTTGGATCCATACCTGTTGGATTTATACCTGAGAATACCTGAGAATAACTTATACCATTGGAACGGATCATTTTTGAAATATTTAAGAAGAGGACTTTTTTGCCCACAAATTGAATTATTCCATGTATATATTGTATATTGTTTAGTCACAGTTGTTAAGATTTTGCTTCACACAGTTTGTCTCTTTTGTCTAGCACCTAATAATATTTGTATTTTGCTAACTGGCTCTGAGCATTTGTGTACCATTTACCCGTGCTAATTTCCAAACCACCAAGGTATAGGCACGGAGGTGCTTTTGTTTTGTTTTTGCTAAGTACCTGGAGGTTGGCAACCCTAAGCTTACATCACTCTCGACGCCTCCATTTTATCCTCACAACAGCCCTGTCAGGTAGTTTAGGCTGAGAGTATATGACTGGCCCATGGGACACTTAGATAGCTTCCATGGCAGAACCTGAGTCTCCCAGAACCTAGTCCAACTCTCTAACCACTCAACATGTTGACCCACTAATTCAACAGTACACACACACACACAAACACACACACACAAAACAGCATGATGGCATCAACCAATTATATGGACAGTTAGTATCTCAAAATCAATGTGCAGGTGACAAATCAACACTCAAAATACAGATATAAGTCACATGAATAGAAGACAGTCCACACAGTCTAGTTTCAGCGAGTCGTGAAACAG